>NC_086101.1:187419841-187750952 GCF_963921235.1 Mobula hypostoma | reverse complement strand
GTTTTATGTTCAAATTCAAGTTTAATTGTCATTCACCATACATGAATACCCATAAATACATCCAAATGAAACAGTGTTCCTCTGGGACCAAAATGCAAAACATAGCACCAACAGTCATACACAGCACAAAGCACATATAGTACATATAATTATGATAGCAGTAAGCATACAGTAACAATAATAATAATAATAATAATAACAGTTTTAGAATCAGAATACCACAAATTATATCATGACCAGACAGTTATTACAGATTGGAAAATCCATAATAACCATCCGGATATAATATTACAGGATAAACAAGCAAGAACAACTTATGTAATAGATTTCGCCATTCCAAACACACATAACTTACAGAAATCAGTAAGTAAAAAACACCAGAAATATGCTGAATTAAAAGAGGAAATTGAAGGACTTTGGAACATGAAATGGGTATACATTGTCCCAATAGTAACATCTACAACTGGTGTCATCACAAAGGCACTACCCAATAGTATTGAACAATTAGGGCTACACAGTAATATCTATGTAAATCTTCAGAGAGCCACAATACTAAACACCGCTAGAATAGTCCGAAAATTCCCAGCAATTGAGAAATGAGTGTGCTTGGCTATGCCTGTATCTCAGGTTTTAACAGCTTGAGCTGAGACAAAAAAATAAAAGTAAATAATAATAATAGTAATAATAATCTATCCCAAGTCCCTGAGTGTCTACCCTGTAGATTAATGGTGCTATCCTGTAGATTGATGGTACATGGGATGTTGTCGGCAACAGTCTGATCGTTATGGTGCCTCCTTTTACCCTTTATCTTCTTCCTTTCAGATTGTGAGGTCAATCCATGTCTCCATGCTGGAGAATGTCGATCTATCCAAGGAACGGCAGAGGCCATCTGTGGCTGCCACAGCAACTTCGTGGGGAAGTACTGTGAGATAAGTACGTGACTTGACCACCGCCAGTTCTCTTGTCAATAAGTGCTCTCTGGTTTATACACAGTCAGACTACTGCATATAAGACATAGGAGCAGAATCAGGCCATTCAGCCCATCGAGTCCGCTCTGCTATTCCATCGTGGCTGATTTATTACCCTTCTCAACCCCTTCTTCTTGCCTTCTCCAAGTAACCTCTGACATTCTTACTAATCAAGAATCTGTCAGCCTCCACTTTAAATGCACCCAGTGACTTGACCTCAACTGCAGTCTGTGATAATGAATTCCACAGATTCACCATCCCCTAGCTCCGCATCTCTGTTCTGAAGGGACGTCTTACATTACCGATCAAAGCTGTTGTTGAACTAACTGATCACTGCCCTTTCTCACTGGCGATCTAGTTTTGGACTTCTCCCTCTGGTGGAGATATTTTCACCATGCCAACAATCGTAGATTTTAAAAGCTTATATTTTATCACATCTTTGCTTTTCAAGGGAAGCGAGGCCAGCACTTTATAGTTTTTTTAAAGTTTCACATGTCCCAGTGTCCGAAGTCAACTCAAGATAATCTGCAGATGCTGTTGTCAAAGGAACACTCACAATGCGCTGGAGGAACTCAGCAGGTCAGTCAGCATCAGTTGAAAAGATTAGTCGACATTTCGGGCCGAAACCCTTCGTCAGGACTGAAGGAAGAACTTTGGGGAGGGTTTGAAGAATGCTTGTAGTTGAAAAAAAGCAGTAATTTGAAAGACAAAGGGTGGGGGAGGGGAAGCAGGGAGGTGATTGGCAGGAGAACAATGCACAGTAGTAGAAGGAGGCGGAACTATGATGGAGGTGATGTGAAATAGGGATAGAGGAAGGGAGGGGGAGGGAATTACCGGAAGTTGGAGAATTCTATGTTCATACCAAGGGGCTGGAGACCACCTAGACAGTATATGAGGTGTTGCTCCCTCCCCACCTACATCCGCGATACATCCCATGCCCTCCACCTCTCAATAACTTCCAGTTCCCCGGTCCCAGCCGCTTCATTTTTACTATGGATATCCAATCCTTATACACCTCCATTCCCCATCAAGAAGGCCTCAAAGCCCTCCGCGACTTCCTGGATAATAGACCTCACCAGTTCCCCACCACCACTACCCTCCTCCGGTTGACAGAACTGGTTCCCACACTTAATAACTTCTCTTTTGGCTCTTCTCACTTTCTTCAGACTAAGGGTGTAGCTATGGGAACTCGCATGGGACCCAGCTACGCCTGCCTCTTCGTTGGTTATGTGGAACAGTCTGTGCTCCAAACCTATTCTGGTACTGCTCCCCAACTTTTCCTTCGATACATTGACGACTACATTGGTGCTGCTTCCTGCACCCAAGCTGAGCTCATCAATTTCATCGACTTTACTTCAAACTTCCACCCAGCCCTCAAATTCACTTGGTCTATCTCTGACACTTCTCTCCCCTTTCTCGATGTCTCAGTCTCCATCTCTGGAGACAGACTGTCCACTGACATCATCTACAAGCCCACTGACTCTCATAACGACCTCGACTATACCTCTTCCCACCCCGCCACATGCAAAAATGCCATTCCCTATTCCCAGTTCCTCCGTCTCTGCCACATCTGCTCCCAGGATGAGGCTTTCCGTTCCAGGACATCTCAAATGTCCTCTTTCTTTAAGGATCGTGGTTTCCCTTCTACGGTGATCAATGATGCCCTCACCCGCATCTCCTCCATTTCCCGCACTTCGGCCCTCACCCCATCCTCCCGCCACCACAACAGGGACAGAGTTCCCCTTGTCCTCACCTACCACCCCACCAGCCTCCGCATCCAGCACATTATCTTCCACAACTTGCGCCACCTTCAACAGGACCCCACCACTAAGCACATCTTTCCCTCTCCACCCCCTCTGCTTTCCGCAGGGATTGATCCCTCCGCGACTCACTTATCCGCACATCCATTCCCATGGATCTCCCACCCAGCACTTATCCCTGTAAGCGTAAGTGCTACACCTGTCCCTACACCTCCTCTCTTGTCACCGTTCAGGGCCCCAAACAGTCCTTCCAGGTGAGGCAACACTTCACTTGTGAGTCTGTTGGGGTCATCTATTGCATCTGGTGCTCCCGGTGCGGCCTCCTCTACATTGGTGAAACCCGACGCAGATTGGGGGACCGCTTCGTCGAGCACCTCTACTCCGTCCGCCACAACAGACAGGATCTCCCGGTAGCCACCCACTTCAACTCTGCTTCCCATTCCCATTCAGATATGTCCATACATGGCCTCCTCTACTGCCCTGATGAGGCTAAACTCAGGTTGGAGGAGCAACACCTCATATACCGTCTAGGCAGTCTCCAGCCCCTTGGTATGAACATAGAATTCTCCAACTTCCGGTAATTCCCTCCCCCTCCCTTCCTCTATCCCCATTTCACATCACCTCCCTCATAGTTCCGCCTCCTTCTACTACTGCGCATTGTTCTCCTGCCAATCACCTCCCTGCTTCCCCTCCCCCACCCTGTGTCTTTCAAATTACTGTTTTTTTTCAACTACCAGCATTCTTCAAACCCTCTCCAAAGTTCTTCCTTCAGTCCTGACGAAGGGTTTCGGCCTGAAATGTTGACTAATCTTTTCAACTGATGCTGACTGACCTGCTGAGTTCCTCCAGCACATTGTGAGAGTGTGAAGTCCATTGCAGTTGTGTGCTAGAGATATAGTCAGACCTAGCTGCGATGCAGAGTGTATCTCCATTTTTCCAGAAAAGTGGGGGCACAAGCGATTCTGCAAATGCTGGAAATGTAGGGCAGCTTGCACAAACTGCAGGAGGAACTCAGCATCTGTGGAGGGGAATGGACAGTCATTGCTTCGGCTCGAGACCCTTCATCATGAGCAGTCCTGACCTTTGTAACCAGTCCCGATGAGGGGTTTCAGCCTGAGATGTTGTCTGCCCATTTCCCTCCAGACCATTTCTGACCAGTTCCTCTCGCATCTCGTGTGCGCTGCTTCAGGTCCCAGCATCTGCAGACTCTCTTTTGTCTCCATTGGAAACCTGTGGCTCTGATGTTGTTGTTTCGTTGCTTGCTGTGTTCTCCATTGTACCATGGAATATTATGAGCATGCTGTGTTGGTGTTGGAATGTGTTGCAACACTTACGGGCTGCCCCCAGCACGTGAAGGATGAAGAATTGGCTTTATTGGCCGTATATATTTACATGTATTAGGAATTTACTGTGCTGTGCTGGTCAACAACTAATGACAACATTCAAACATTATAAAGCATGGAGAATTATATAAAAATATGGAATAAAATGTACATAAATACCAACATTATTATAAAAAGTGTTTTAAGAGTTTTCAGTGCAGTATGGTCACTGAAGGTTTAGGTGGAGGGTTGGGGGGGTGTGCTACTGACTTGAATTAGTCCCACAACCTTTGTGTTTGTTGTTAATGTATACGACCCATTTCACTGCATGTTTCAATGTATATGTCGGAAATGAACCTGAATCTCTGCACCACGCAGAGTTGTCCTCAATCAAAACATACAGTGAGGTATTGGGCCAATTTGGAAAGGTTGGGTACAGGCCGGAATGTGGCGGTGAGGTCGATGTTGTGGGGCCTGGGTGGGGAACGACCTGGTGTTAGAGCAGTTTAAATGTTGGGCCAGATGGACTGAAAAGGTTGGGTGTCAGGACCAGAGGTGAGGGTTGGGCTGGCTCTGTTTGCTGCTCTGCGACTTTGCCTCTTCTCTCTTTGGCGCAGTGGCTGAGGCAGTGTCCTGCTCCAGCTGCTCTGGGCTTTGCGCCTGTGGGATTTGCGATGATTTGCCCCGCTGTGTGATTCACTGGGGCTGAGGGTGTGTCTGCTCAGCTGCTCTGAGCTTCATGTCTGTGGACTCACTTTGGTTCTGAAAGCTGTTGCTTGCTTTTACTGTTTGCATGATTTGAGTTTTTCTTTCTCTTTGGTGAAATTCTTTCTCATTGGGTGTTGGTCTTTTTTTATAATTGGGTTCTTACGGGTTTTGTGGCTCCCTGTAAGGAGACAAATCTCAAGGTTCTATAATTTATACACACATTGATAGTAAATGTACTTTGAACTTTGAAATGTGTTGTTTGTGTCTATGACCCAACAAAGTGTGCAGATGTGCTGCTGTGGGCAGCCTGCAAGAGTCTACAAGCTTCCAACACCAACATGGCATGCCCACAAGTTACTAACCCTGGCTCCTATGTCCTTGGAATGTGGGAGCACCCGGAAAAAAACCCACGTGGTCATGGGGAGAATGTAGAAACTCCTTACAGAGGGTAGCATTATGATAGCCTCTGCGCTACACCCATCTAACCTACTTGCTTTCATCTAGACAAGAACGAAAACTGCTATGAAGACAACGGGGTGACTTACAAAGGCACAGAGGATGAGAGTGAGTCAAACATGGAGTGCATGCCATGGAAGGAGAGCTTCCTGCGAAACAATTTAAACGTCAGCAACTTGGAAAAAGCTCTCTGGCTGGGACTGGGTGATCATTCCTATTGCAGGTGGGGGAGTGATGCAATGTACTTACATTAAACTGACTGCCTCGAAGCTGGTCTCAAGTCGAGTCACACAGCTCAAAAGCCTTTTGGCCCACTGCAGCAACAGCACTGTGGCTGTACCTACACCTCAGGGACTGCAGCGGTTCAAGAAGGCAGCTCATCACCAACCTTCTCAAGGGCAACTAGGGATGGGCAATAAATGCTGGCTTAGCTGGTGATGACCACACCCCATAAATGGATAAATAAAGAAAATATAATTTTAAAAACTATGAAATAGATATATAATGAGACCATCTGGCTGTCTGTTGTGGGAATTGCCAGGCATCTGACTGCAAGTCTCTAGAAGTTTTCTTGGTGATAACTGGTATTTCCCCATTCAGTGATCAAACTTCAAAACTGCAGAATCAGTATCAGGTTTAATATCAACGGCATATGTTGTGAAATTTATTGTTTTGTGGCAGCGTTACATCGCAATACATAATAAAGAAAACTATAAATTACAATAAGGTAGATGTATAAGCACACATACATACAAATAAATAAATATGCAAATATTTATTTATTTATTCATTCATTCGTTCACAATGCATTCAGATGCCTTGCAGTTCCTGGAATTTTTATAAAATGAGACTGTCTGGTACAGGAATTGCAAGGCATCTGACCGCATTGCGAATGGTCTTATCCCAGCAGGACAGAAGCTTTCCTGGCGATGCCTGGTGGTACGTGATTTCATGCTCTGGTATCTTGACCAACAGGATTTTAGTGAAAGTTAATGTAGACTTTAAGGGTCTAAGTTGACTCCTTTTGTGTTTTAAGAAACTATGAAAATAATATGGAAATGACCAACTTGATGTGTGGGATCTTGCCGTGTGAAGATGGACAACTACATTTCCTACCCATTGGGTATTTGACAGACTTTGTTATGTGGAATTTTAAAATGGGTTCTATTGTGTTTCATTGTTTTGTGGCTGCCTGCAAGAAGCCAAATCTCAAGGTGGTATATAGGATACATACTTTGATAATAAATGTACTTCGAACTTTGAAGAGAGATTACAATTCGATAATAGGTTGGGTGTTATAAGAAGAGATGGGGGAACCTGGATCAGAGAGGTTTAAGAGGGGAAGTGATTAGAACTTTGAACACAGAACGATACAGAACAAGAACAAGTCCTTTGGCCACCATGTTGTGCCAACTAATTAAACTAGTAATTAAATGCCTAACTCAACTAATCCCTTCTGCCTACACAATGTCCATATCCCTCCATTCACTGCACATTCGAAGTGCCTAACTAAGTGCCTTTTAATTTGCCAATCACCACATTGGTGGGTAAATTGCTGTATTTTTGTCACAGGTATCAAGATTAGTTGGGGTAATAATGACAGATTTCCTTTCCTATAAACTGTCACTGAAACAGATGTTTTATTGACAGAAAAACTATGGTTTATGGTAACCAAGATTAAGGTTATTTTGTTACTGTCAAATAGTTCCTATTTTATTTGGTTCCAACTTTCCTGTTTAAATATTGCTTCTGTGCTTTGTTGTCATGGAAACAATTTGCACAATACAGTAAGGTTGAGCCATTGTTCGTTTGCCTTGCGTAGAAACCCAGATGGGGATAAACAGCCCTGGTGCTATGTAATGTTGGACAACCATATCTCCTGGGAGTACTGCAACATTCCAAAGTGTGGTACAGCAAGTGAGTATTTAGGTTTTTAGTATTTTTTACGTGACTATTAGCATTACAGCTATAGAATCATATATAGTCATAGGGAAGTACAGCACAGAAGCAGGCTCTTCAGCCCATCTAGTCTGTGCCAAACCACTGTCTCTCCCATTGACCTGCACTGAGACCATAGCTCTCCATATTCCTACCTTCCATGTACCTATCCAAACTTCTCTTAAATGTTGAAATCAAGCCCACATCCACCACTTCCACTGGCAGCTTGTTCCACACTCTCACTGCCCTCTGAGTAAAGAAGTTTCCCCTCATGTTCCCCTTAAACACTTCACCTTTCACCTTTAACCCACGACTTCTGGTTTTAGTTCCCCCCAACCTCTGCGGAAAAGGCCTGCTTGGATTTAACCTACTCATACCCCTCATAATTTTGTATATCTTTTCAACCTCATTTTTACCTTTCCTATAGGTAGGTGACCAAAGGGCACAGCAGTTACAGGTGAAGAATAAAAGTTATGCACTATTACTCTTCACCTGAGCCCACAAAACCAGAGTGGATGCAAGCCAGTGACATCATGAAAGATCCCACCCACCTTACTCATGGACTGGTTGTCCCACTCCCATCAGGGAGGAGGTTATGTAGCATCCACGCCAGGACCACCAGAATCAAAACAGTTGCCTTCCCCAAGCAGTAAGGCTGATCAACACCTCCACCCACTAACCCACCCCTCCACACCCCCAACCACTACAACTTTATCATTCCCTGTCAGTCACCTTATGTACAAACACTCCTGTGCCTAGTGTCACTTTATGGGCATACAATCAATCTATGTATGTAGGCTATTTTATGTATTAATATTTATTGTGTTTTTTATTACTGTGCTCTTTATCTTCTTGTTTGTTTGGTGCTGCACTGGATCTGGAGTAACGGTTATTTAGTTCTCCTTTACACATGTGTACTGGAAATGACATTAAACAATCTTGAATCTCGAGGTCATCTTCAATTCTGAGGGGATTCCCTAAAGAGTTGATTCTTCTTTAAAAGCCCTGTAACATGCAAGTCCTGAAAGTGGCCACACCAGTAACTAGGACTGTAAAGAGAATGTACAACACACTTGCCCCCATTGGTTGGGCCACTGCCAGGAAGTCAGGTTGCAGTTGTATAAAACGTCCGTTGGGCTGCACTAGGAGTATTGAGGGCATTTCTGGTTGCCCCCATCACAGGAAGGATGTAGAGATGTTGCCTTGACCTGGGAATATTACCTATAGGGAGAAGTTGAACAAACTTGAGTACACACACCAAGTGCTGGAGGAACTCAGCAGGTCAGGCAACATCTATGAAGGGGAATAAATACTTGATGTTTCAGGCTGGGATTATTCATCAGGACAGGAAAGGAAGAGAATAGAAGCCAGAATAAGAATTTGAGGAAGGGAAAGGAGTACAAGCTGGCAGGTGATAGATGAAACCAGATGGTAGGAAGCAGAGGTTGTCCTCTGCAACTTCCACCATCCCAGCACATTATCTTCTGCAACTTCTGCCATCTCCAAAGGATTCTACCACCAAACATATCTTTACCCCCCCGCCCCACCCACCACCCTGCTTTCCGCAGGGATCACTCCTTTAGGGACTTTTCCATTCGTCCCTCCCCACTAATCTCCCTCCTGCCACTCATCCCTGCAGGCGGCCAAAGTACTACACCTGCCCAGTCACCTCCTCGCTCACCTCCACTCGGGACCCCAAACAGGGAGGCAACACTTCACCTGCAAATCTGCTGGGTTTGTCTATTGTGTCTGGTGCTCCAGATGCAGCCGCCTCTACATTGGTGAGACCCGTCGTGAATTGCGGGGCTCTTCACTGAGCACCTCCGCTCCATCCGCCAAAAGCTCAATATTCCGGTGGCCAAACATTTTAATTCTGATTTCCATATCCGTTCCCTCATATTGGTTCATGGTCTCCTTGTGCCAAGATGAGGCCCCCCTCAGGGTGGAGGAGCAATGCCATATATTCCATCTGGATTGCCTCCAACCTGATGGCATGAATCTCCTTTCGGCAAAAAAATATTTCCCTCCTCCTTCCGTCTTCTTCTATTCCCCCCTCTGGTTTCTTACCTATTTTCACCTGCCTGTCACCTTCCCCTCAGTTCCATCCTTCTTCCCTTCAGTTCCCTCCTCTTTCCCTTTCTCCCATGGTCCACTCTCCTCTCCTATCAGATTCCTTCTTCTCCAGCCTTTGACCTTTCCCACCCACCTGGCTTCACTTTCCAGCTAGCCTCCTTCCCCTCCCCCCACCTTTTTATTCTGACGTCTTCCCCCTGCTTCCCAGTCCTGAAGAAGGGTCTTGGCCCGAAACGTCGACTGTTTCTTCATTTCCGTAGATGCTGCCTGACCTGCTGAGTTCCTCCAGCATTTTGTGTGTGTTGCAGTTGTTTTCCAGATTGGAAGCCCGAGACTGGTGGTGTTCCCCAGGGCTCGGTTACTGTATGCCATTTATATTAATGATTTGGCTGAGAATGTACAAGGCATGGATAGTAAAAGTGTTGCCACCGCATTTACAGAGGGATCTTGATCAGATGGGTAGGTGGGGCCAAGGAATGTCAAGTGGAGTTTAACTTGGACCTGCCCAGTGTTGCATTTTGGAAAGACAAGTGAGGCTAGTACTTTCACAGGGAACAGTAGGACAGAGAAGCCTAGGAGTAAAAGTACACAGTTCCCTTCAAGTCCCCACCATTCAGACCATGCTCTCTTCTCAATGCTGCTATCAGGAAGAAAGTACAGAAGCCGTAGGACTCACATCACCAGGTTCAGGAATAGTTACTACCCCTGAATCATCAGGCTAATGAACCAGTGGGGATAACTTCACTCAACCTAAACCTTAACCTCATCATTGAAATGTTCCCACAACCTATGGGTGACTCACTTTCAAGGACTCTTCATCTCATGTTCTCGCTATTTATTGCTTATTTATTTATTTATTATTATTATTTCTTCTGTATTTCCAGTGTGTTGTCTTTTGCACATTGGTTGTTTGTCCATCTTGTTGGGTGCAGTCCTTCATTGATTCTGCTGTGTTTGTTGGATTTACTGAGTATGCCCAGAAGAAGATGAATCTTGGGGTTGCATACTGTGACATATATGTACTTTGATAATAAATCTATTTTCAACTTTGAAAGTGGCATCACAGGCAGGCATGATTGTGTTGGGTCGAGGTTGTCTGGGAGGCTGGATTAAATCTGTGCCATGACCAGCCTTCAAAGTTCAAAATAAAATTTATTGTCAGAGTACATCCATTTCACCACATACAACCGTGAGATTTTTTTCCCGTGGACATACTCAGCAAATCTATAGCCAGTAATGGTAAACAGGATCAATGAACAACAAACTTTGCAATTGCAAATTTTTTTTAGATTATGAAGACACGTAGTCCCCTTTTATTGTCATTTAGTAATGCATGCATTAAGAAATGATACATTATTTCCTCCGGTGTGATATCACAAAACACAGGACAAACCAAGACTGAAAAAACTGACAAAACCACATAATTATACATATAGTTACAACAGTGCACAATACCATAAATTGATGAAGAAAGTCCGTGAGCACAGTAAAGTTCAAAGTTTCTCAAATGTCCCACATCTCACGCAGATGGGAGAGGGAAGAAAACCTCTCCCTGCCATGCCGACCACAGTCCGACTCTGAGTCATCCGAAAACTTCGAGCTCTGATCGGCTCTCTGACACCGAGTACTGAGCGGCATCTCTGCTGAAAGATTCGACCTCCTTCTCAGTCGCCAAAAGCAGGCAAGGCCGGGGATTTTGAGACCTACCCTCCGAAAGATTCCCGACCACACAGTAACGACAGCAGCGGACGAACGTTTCAGAAATTTCTCCAGCTGTTCCTCTATGCTTTCACGTCCATTCTCCATCAAATCAGAATTGTCCACGGCCCCTATTTAACAGACACAACATCATTTTTCACCGGAGAGCTGCGGTAAATAAATAACAATAAAAATGAGCATGACATAACAAGGTGGAGTCCTTAACGTGAGACCACTGGTTGTGGGAATACTAGAAAAAGAATGAGTGTAGTTATTCCCTTTTGTTCAAGAGCCTTCAAAGCATTTCAGGATGGCAGGGCTACAGTGCGATAGTTGTTAAAACAACAGTGTTGTCTCGTGGGAGTTTTCCTGCGTACATCTGCCTTCTACTGATGCTGCGGGTCCCAGTACACAGCATTTGTCCTCTTGTCTCCACAGGCATCATCCCAAGGAGATTTCCTGCTGTTGCCAGGTCATTGGCGAGGAAGCTTCCAAGGCGATCACCCACGTGTGGTGTACGGCACCTTAAGAACTTCCGCCCGAGGGTTGTCGGAGGGACCACAGCGATGCGAGGTTCTCACCCTTGGATTGCAGCCATTTACATGGGAAAGATGATCTGTGGTGGAACTCTCATTGCTCCCTGCTGGGTGGTCACTGCTGCCCACTGCTTCCTCCACAGGTAACCTGAGATCTCTTCACGTCCCTCCCTCTGACAACACTCAATCTGTGCTGTCTCGCAGAGCAACCCCACTCCCCACTGATTCCCCGTGCAAACTCTTCTTTCCTTGTCACATTAAATCCTTCCCAGATCATACCATTAGGGATAAAATGGGTAATTTTTTTTTATTTTTGCAATGCCTGATTCATTTTCATGATAACAAATCACAGAAGCAATGTTTAAACAGGAGAGTGGGAAATGGCTGAATCAAATAAAACAGGACACAGGAAGGCAAATACAAGTAACTAAGTAGACTTAATCTTAGTGAGCATAAACTATTATGCTTTTGGCAATAAAACACTGGATTCAGTGACAGTTTTTAGGAAAGGAAATTTGTCATTGTTACCTCAACTGATCTCAGTACAGGTGACAATAATAAGCCAATTTACCAATTTACCCAGCAGTAGCCCTGTTGCACTCTCCTCAATTATAAGTAAATGCTTTGAGAGGCTGGTTAAAGACTACATCTGCAGCAAGCTACCACCCACACTGGGCCCCTTGCAATTTGCCTACCGAGGGAACTGGTCTACCGATGACACCATAGGCACAGCACTACACACCATCCTCACTCACCTACAGAAGAGGGATGCATACGTTAGAATGCTGTTCCTGGACTACAGTTCAGCATTCAACACCAGAATTCCCTCCAGACTTGACAGGAAGCTCAGAGACCTCAGCCTGCACTCTGCCTTGTGCATCTGGATCCTGGATTTCCTCACGGATTGCCGACAGGTGATAAGGATGTGCTCCCTCACCTTTGCCCCTCTGACCCTCAACGCAGGTGGAGCATTTCAGAGAGTGGTACAGACAGCCCAGCACATCTGTAGATGTGAACTTCCCTCCATTCAGGACATTTACAGCAGCAGGTGTGTAAAGAAGGCCTTGAAGGTTATTGGGGACACCAGTCACCCCAACCATAAACAGTTTCAGCTGCTTCCGTCTGGCAAATTGTACTGCAACATTAAAGTCAGGACCAACAGGCTATGGACAGCTTGTTTCTACAAGCCATTAGACTTATAAATTCACATGTCTGTATATTGTGATGGAGTCATAACGCAAAGATTTTTACTCTCTCATGTTGTGGGATGGATGTAAAATTTCAATAAATTTAATCCTATCTGTGGTGATTGGATTATCGTCGTCCACATGTACCAAACTTGCCTTGCATACTGTACTTACAATAGTGCATTGAGGTAGTACAATAACAGAATGCAGAATGAAGTGTTACAGTTACAGAGAAAGTGCAATGCAGGCAGGCAGTGAGGTGCAAGGCTATGACGAGGTGGACTGTGAGATCAAGAGTACACCTTATCATACTATGGGACCATTCAACAGTTTTATAACAGCTGGATAGTACAAGTCCTTGAGTTTGGTGGTATGTGCTTTTAGGCTTTTGTATTTCTGATGGGAGGGGAGAGGAGAAATAATGTCCAGGATGGCCGGACTCTTTGGCTGCTTTACTAAGGCAGCAAGAAGTATAGAGAGAGCTGTAAGACCATGAGATATAGGAGAAGAATTAGGCCATCTGCTCCGCCATTTCGTCATGGCTGATCCATTTCCCTCTCAGCCCCGGTCTCCTACCTTCTTCCCTTAACCCTTCATGCCCTGACCAATCAAGAATCTATTAATCTCTGCCTTAAATATACCCAATGACTTGACCTCCACAGCTGCCTGTGGCAATGAATTCTACAGATTCACCACTCTCTGGCTAAAGGAATTCCTTCTCATCTCCATGGAGGGGAGGCTAGTTTCCGTGATGTGCTGAGCCGTGTCCACTACTCTCTGAAGTTTCTAGAATGTTTTCTGAAGGGTGGTCACTACACATGTCCTTGGGAAACTGAAACACCCGAAGAGCCACATGGTCAAAAGGTGCAGGGTCCCATCCAGACAGCGTCAGTGGTCACCAGTCAACCTGGGTTGCTGTAGCTGTGAAGTAATCGCACTACTTCCTGTCCCACTAACTTACTTACTTACTGCCACCTGGTGCAGCAATGAAGGTCCTCCATCTCTGGTGGTGTTCAGGGCTTCCCTCATCATGTCTGTAGCTTCCTCTCGGTTTTCACTACTGTCAGCCATGCAAGTCCTGTGTGGAGACTCAGGAAATCCATCCCCGTCAGATGTAGAAGCATTCTTCATTGCTGTTTCCATAACAATTTTGTGTTTGACCAGTCAGGGTTGTTAGCACTGAGCTGAATTCCCCCAAACCTGGAGGACCGATGGACCACTCTTAGTCCGGCCTCTACCTTTTGACCTGTTCGGCATGGGTGACCCGACCAAGAGCCAAATCATAAAGCCCTGACTCTAGTCAACACAGCTCTCCAGGTCACTGAGGCACACAGGCCTCCAAACCACAACATGGAGGTGTTGCACTAAGCCACCCTAAATATTAACCAAGATCGGGGAGACTTGTTCTGTAAGGAGACGTGGTTAAGACCAGTCACATTTCGAGGATTATCTACAGGTCTAGTCACTGCATTACAGGAAGGATGTGGAGGCTTTGTTCAACAAGATACTGCCTGGATTCGAGAGTATGGGTTATAAGGAGAGGCTGGATGGTCTTTGTTTTCTTCAGACTGTCAGCGGCTGAGGGGCAACTAATATGTTTCCAAAAGTCTGATAGCTGGGACCAGAGGCCATAGCCTCAGAATAGAAGGATGTCCCTTTAGAACAAAGATGGGGATATATTTCTTTAGCCAGAGGGTGGTGAGTCTATGGATTGCCATGGGTGGCTTTGGAGGTCAAAACATTCGGTATATTTAAAATCACAGTACTTCATTAGTAAAGGGCATCAAAGGTTATGGGGAGAAGGCAGGAGAATAGTGTTGAGAGGGAAAATAAACCAGCCATGATTGAATGAGGGAGCAGATGTGATGGGCCGAATGGCCTAATTCTGCGCCTATGGTCTTGCCATGGAAGTTCAAAGATTATGAAGGGTAGATAGTCAGAGTCTTTTTCCCAGGGTGGAATTGTCAAACACTAGAGGACATAGCTGTAAACTGAGATGAGGAATGTTTAAAATGGATTTATAAGACAGGTTTTTTGACACAGAATGTGATTGGAACGCACTGCCAGGGCAAGTGGCAGAAGCCGATACAACCGCAACATTTTGTGTGTGTTGCTCAAGATCTCCAGCATCCGCAGGATCTTTTTTGTCTGTCGATGAGGCGTTCTGCCGAGTGGCTTTGACAGGCACGCTCGAACCGTTGTCCGCGAGAGGATCACTCCTCTGGGTAAAGCTAAAGCTCTGACTCCCTTGCACATGAGGTATGAAACCCTCAACACAAGAGCTTCTGCAGATGCTGGAAATCCAGAGCAACACACACAAAATGCTGGAAGAACTCTGCAGATCAGGCAGCATCTATGGAGAGGCACAAACAGTCGACATTTTGGACAGGTTCCCTTCAGCAGGAGGAGGAAACCAGAAAAATATGTTTGGGGGGGAGGGGAGGGGTCGGAGTACAAGCCAGAAGATGATAGATGAAGCCAGGAGGGTGGGGGTGAAGCAAGAAGCTGGAGGTGATAGCTGGAAATGGTAAAGTGCTGAAGATGAAGGAATCTGATAGGAGAGGAACGTGGACCATGGGAGAAAGGGAAGGAGGAGGGCACCATAGGGAGGTGATAGGCAAGTGAGGAGAAGGGGGTTGGAGAGAAGCTAGTATGAAACCTTTCAGTGTTTGCTGGTACTATGACCTTTTGGGTGGCTGGTCTCAACATCCATTGGCCGTGTTCATTATACTGACGTTTGGGATTGCAAGTGTCTCTTTATGGTCAGAAATTAATGTAGACTTTGGAAAAGATTTTTTCTGATTATTGTTTCCCTCCAGCGAAATCGGAACAGACTGCTATCTTGAATCTGTCTCTTATTTGAGAAATGGCTCTTTATCTGATAAAGCATGTGCTGGAATTGGAGAGGGTCCCAAAGAGGTTCACAAAAATGATCCTGGTGATGAAAGGGTTAATGTATGAGGAGCACTTGATGACTCTGGTCCTGTAGTCACTGGAGTTTAGTCGAATGAGGAAGGATCTCCGAGAAACCTATTGCATATAGAAAGACCTAGAAAGACTGGATGCAGAGAGGTTGTTTCCCATGGTGGGGGAGTCGAGGACCAGAGACCAGATCCTCAGAATAGGGGGGTGTCAATTTAGAACAGAGATGAGGAGGAATTTCTTTAGCCAGGGGTAGTGAATCTGTGGATTTCATTGTCATAGATGGCTGTGGAGAATAAGTTATTGGGTATATTTAAATTTAAGGTTGATAAGTTCTTGATTAGTAAGGGCATTAAAGTTATGGGGCGAAGGCAGGAGAATGGGGTTGAGAGAGAGATTAAGTCAGCCATGATGGAATGGTGGAGCAGACTCAATGGGCCGAATGGCCTAATTCTGCTCTTGTGTTTTATGGTCTTTCTCTAATCTGACCAATCTTCTTCTTTCCTTTAAGTCCACTGGAGTCGTCTATCCACGTTGTATTGGGCCAACAAGATTTTAATAAAACTGACAAGAACACTCAGGAATTTGAAGTCCAGAAATACTTTTTACACCATGCCTACAGTATATATGAAGAAAATGTACACGATATAGGTAACAAGGCAAACATATTCTTTTCTATTACCTCAGCAGAAGTGTGGTTGCTTTACTTAAATGGCTGTGTGCTTGTGTGTGCTTGTGTGTGTGTGTGTGTACTATCAGTATGTTTGTTCTTCAACCATTGGTTCTTCAACTAACTGACACAGGCCTAATCTATAGAGTTTATCAACACTATGGTCACATTGATCACTGCACTAAAGTGGATTTTTTGTTCCAGTTGTGTTGTTTCCTGTACAAAAATTGTGTTTTGTTGATGTTTTCCTTGTGAACACAACTTATCTACTGTCATTTGCCTGAGATGCTGCTACAGAAAAGGTTTCCATTGTATCTGTGCATATGACATTGCAGTCAATTGTGACTTTGTTCATGTGTGTAATGTCAGTGTGGCTGTGTCTGTTACAGTGTGTGTGCCTGTTGGTGTGTTTATGTTGGAGTCTATGTGTGTGTGTGTGTATATGTATATATACTTACGTGTATCTTTTATCTTGTAGCCCTTATCAAACTGAAGAAGGTGTCAAAGCAGTGTGCATTCAAGTCACACTATGTACAGCCATTGTGTCTACCAAGTGAGAACGACTTCTTCCCGGCAGGTTCTATGTGCCAGGTCACTGGGTGGGGACACATGAAGGAAGGTAATCAACTCTGCCCTGAGATGTTACTTGGAAAAATGAAAGAGCAGAAAATAATCACCAAAGATAAAAGATTAAAGATTTCCTTTGTTTGTCACACGTACCGTACTGTACAAAGTCCTAGGCACATATATATAGCTAGAGAGCCTAAGACTTTTGCACAGTATTGCATTGTACTGCTGCCGCAAAACAAAATCATGACATATGTGAGTGATGATAAACCTGATTCTGGTATGGGTCACTATTGTGGACTGAGAGTGAGAAGGGGGCAGGGAGGGGAGAATCATGGTTGGGAAAAGGGGAAGGGAGAGGGGAGGGAGTGGGAAGCAGCAGAGAGATATTCTGTAATGATTAATAAACCAATTGTTTGGAATCAACTGACCTTAGGACTGGGTGTGCCTACACCTGCACCGCTTCTGCCCCTGGCACTCTTTCTCTGCCACCTGTCCCATACCCCTCCCATAGCGCTCCACCCTTGCCATTCCCAACAGCCTTTGCTCCTGCCACATTTACAAACTCTCTCTCCGCTCCACAATGACAATACAGTACTGTGCAAGTCTTAGGCAGCCTATATATGTGTACCTAAGATTTTTATACAGTACTGTACACCAAAACATACAGTGAAAAGCATCATTTGCTTCACTGACCAACACAGTCTGTGGATGTGCTGGGGCAGACCGCAAGTGTCACCATGGTTCCTGTGCCAACGTAGCATGCCCACAACTTACTAACCCCAAATCTATGAGTCTTTAGAATGTGGGAGGAAACTGTAGCACCCGGAGGAAACCCATGTGGTGATGGGAGAGTGCACAGACTCCTTAGAAACGGCAGCAGGAATTGAACCTGGGTCACTCGCACTCTAAAGCATTACACTAACCGCAATGCTACTGTGCCAAAGCCAATCTAATATGTGTGTGTGTGTGTGTGTGTGTGTGTGTGTGTGAGAGAGAGAGAGAGAGAGAGAGAAGAGAAAAGTGTGGATGAAAAGCCCACCAAAATCACAGATCAGCACCTGAGCACCCTTGTCTTTAATGTGAGGAATCTGGGTGGTGGGCTGTCAGTCACCAGTGCACCGGCCTCTGTTCCACTGGGAAGAGGCTAGTGAGACGCTCTACTCTGGAAAGTACCTCTATGTCTTAGCCCCATGAAGAATGAACTGGTCAGGGTGTAGGTGAAATCTACTGCTAG
The DNA here is from genome assembly GCF_963921235.1 of Mobula hypostoma. Taxonomy (NCBI): domain Eukaryota; kingdom Metazoa; phylum Chordata; class Chondrichthyes; order Myliobatiformes; family Myliobatidae; genus Mobula; species Mobula hypostoma. The sequence goes on along the minus strand of NC_086101.1, from coordinate 187,732,910 downwards.
TAGACTGGAGTCACACCAGATGAGGGAAGGTATTTCCTGCCAGTGAAATGGTAATTGGTAGTGTACTGTATGTACTACCAGCATGTATCTGTTAGAGTGTATATTGTGTGTGTGTGTGTGTGTGTGTGTGTGTGTTGGTGTTTTTATAGCCCATAAGACATAGGAGCAGAATTAGGCCATTCAGCCCATCAAGTCCACTTTACCATTTGAACATGGCTGTTTTACTTTCCATCTCGACCCCATTCTCCTGTCTTCTCCCCGCATCTTAGTGTATCTTAGTGTGTGTTATTTTGCATATGTTAGTGCGCTTGTGTGTGTATGTGTTTGTGCTTTTGTAGATCGTCATAGGAGCAGAATTAGGCCATCTGGCCCGTCGAGTCTGCCCCACCATTCAATCATGGCCCATTCTCAACCTCATTCTCCTGCCTTCTCCCAAATCTTAGTGTGTGTATAGCTTAGTGTTTGTTAGTTTATGTTAGGGTGCATGTATGTTTGTGTAGATGTATGTGTATCTGTTAACGTATATATTGTTTTTGTGTTAACACATGTACTGTGCTAGTGTGTGTATTGTCCGTATGTGTGTCTGTTAAGCTATGTACCGGATGTGTGTTAACATATGTGTTGTTTGTGTGTGTCCGTTGGTCTGTCAGTGTATGTGCATGTGTGTCTGTGTGTGTATCAGCCAGTGTTCCTCCAATTAGCTAAAGAAGAGTTATTTTTCCAAAAATTCCACATAATAAACTGAATTCCAACACTACTAAAGCTATATATCTGCTAACCCGGTTCGCGGGTTTATAAGTTTGTTGATTTAACCACCGCTGCTCCACTGACAATCAGCTTATGGACAAAACATAGGGATTTCTTTTAACCACCAGGACTAATCATCCAAATAGCCAGCAGAGAGACAGCGGGCCAAATGGCCTCTAGCTGTTTACCATGCATCTGCCACTCTGTGGATTCCTTCTGTTCACTACATCCCTTTTCTAGATGCTTCTGAATATGCCAAGACTTTGCAGGAGGCGTCCATCCCCATCATTTCCCGACAGCAGTGTGCCAGCAGCCTCTACTACGGCAGTAAGGTGACGCCCAACATGATCTGCGCTGGAAACCTGGATAAAGGCATTGACACCTGTCAGGTATTGAGGGAGCACGTAAATGTGGCAGGTTAGCTGCCAGGAGGAATTGAACAAACTGGACTGTCTGGACTGTCTGGGGTCGATGGGATGAAGCAGAGGGTGGAGGGTGCCTGGAACAGGCTGCCACGGTCTAGTGGTGCAAACAGATACAGTTCGGCTGTTTTAAGAGCCTCGCACACAAAATGCTGGAGGAACTTAGCAGGTCAGGCAGCATCTATGGAAAAGAATAAACAGTTAACGTTCTGGGACGAGACTCTTCATCGGGACCCTTTCTAAGAGCCTGTTAGACGCACGAATAAGCAGAAAATGGAGGAACGTGGATCATGTGCAGACAGAAGAGATTTACAGTAGTTTAATTCAGCATCATGTACCTCATGAGGGCCGAAGGGCCTGTTGCTTTGCTATGCTGTTCCATGCTCTATGTTACCAAACTGGAGGGTCCAGAGTTACATAGGTCGGGGAAGGATAGATGGAACATACAGCAATGCATTAGCGGTCTTCAGCCCACGATGTGCTGACCCTGTAACCTACTCTGAGATCAATCCCTCAGAACCCTCAATTTTTTCATCATCCATGTACTCCCTTAAATGTCCCTTACATACCTTGCTCTTCCACTACCTCTGACAGCTGTGTGGTGAAAAAGGCACAACAGTAAACACGAGGATGCTGGAATTTCAAGCAACACACACAAAAATTGCTGGTGTAGTAGTAGTAGTCATACTTTATTGATCCCAGGGGAAATTGGTTTTTGTTACAGTTGCACCATAAATAATAAATAGTAATAAAACCATAAACAGTTAAATAGTAATATATAAATTATGCCAGTAAATTATGAAATAAGTCCAGGACCAGCCTATTGGCTCAGGGTGTCTGACCCTCCAAGGGAGGAGTTGTAAAGTTTGATGGCCACAGGCAGGAATGACTTCCTATGACGCTCTGTGTTGCATCTCGGTGGAACGAGTCTCTGGCTGAATGTACTCCTGTGCCCACCCAGTACATTATGTAGTGGATGGGAGACATTGTCCAAGATGGCATGCAACTTGGACAGCATTCTCTTTTCAGACACCACCGTCAGAGAGTCCAGTTCCATCCCCACAACATCACTGGCCTTACGAATGAGTTTGTTGATTCCGTTGGTGTCTGCTACCCTCAGCCTAACAGTCGACGTTTTGGGCTGAGACCCTTCGTCAGGACTAACTGAAAAAAGAGCTAGTAAGAAGATTTGTAAGTGGGAGATGGAGGGGAAGATCCGAAATGATAGGAGAAGACAGGAGGGGGAGAGATGGAGCCAAGAGCTGGAAAGTTGATTGGCAAAAGGGATATGAGAGGATCATGGGACGGGAGGCCTAGGGAGAAAGAAAGGGGGCGGGGGGAAGTCCAGAGGATGGGAAAGGGGTATAGTGAGAGGGACAGAGGGAGAAAAAGGAGAGAGAGAAAAAAGAATAAATAAATAAATAACTAAATAACAGATGGGGTACGAAGGGGAGGTGGGACATTAACAGAAGTTAGAGAAGTCAATGTTCATGCCTTCAGGTTGGAGGCTACCCAGATGGAATATAAAGTGTTGTTCCTCCAACCTGAGTGTGGCTTCATCTTTACAGTAGAGAAGGCCGTGGATAGACATATCAGAATGGGAATGGGACGTGGAATTAAAATATGTGGCCACTGGGAGATCCTGCTTTCTCTGGTGGACAGAGCGTAGGTGTTCAGTGAAACAGTCTCCCAGTCTGCGTCGGGTCTCACCAATATATAGAAGGCCGCATCGGGAGCAGCGGACGCAGTATATCACCCCAGCCAACTCACAGGTGAAGTGTCACCTCACCTGGAAGGACTGTCTGGAGCCCTGAATGGTGGTGAGGGAGGAAGTGTAAGGGCATGTGTAGCACTTGTTCCGCTTACAAGGATAAGTGCCAGGAGGGAGATCAATGGGAAGGGATGGGGGGACGAATGGACAAGGGAGTCACATAGGGAGCGATCCCTGCGGAAGATGTGCTTAGTGCTGGGATCCTGTTGGAGGTGGCGGAAGTTACGGGGAATTATATGTTGGACCCGGAGGCTGGTGGGGTGGTAGGTGAGGACAAGGGGAACCCTATTCCTAGTGGGGTGGCAGGAGGATAGGGTGAGAACAGATGCGTTTCTCCTTCTGCCTCTCTCACTATACTCCTTGCCCATCCTCTGGGCTTCCCGCCCCCTTTCTTTCTCCCTAGGCCTCCTGTCCCATGATCCTCTCATATCCCTTTTGCTAATCAACTTTCCAGCTCTTGGCTCCATCCCTCCCCCTCCTGTCTTCTCTTATCATTTCAGATCTCCCCCTCCCCCCCACTTTCAAATCTCTTACTATCTCTTCTTTCAGTTAGTCCTGACGAAGGGTCTCAGACCGAAATGTCGACTGTACCTCTTCCTATAGATGCTGCCTGGCCTGCTGTGTTCACCAGCAATTTTTATAAGGCACAACAGCGCCGCTTTCACCTCAGACAGTTGAGGAAGTTTGGTATGGGCCCCCATATCCCAAGAACTTTCTACAGGGGCACAAATAAGAGCATCCTGACTGGCTGCATCACTGCCTGGTATGGGAACTGTACTTCCCTTAATCGCAGGACTCTGCGGAGAGTGGTGCGGACAGCCCAGTGCATCTGTAGTTGTGAATTTCCCATGACTCAGGACATTTACAAAGAAGGGTGTGAGAAAAGGGCCCAAAGGTTCATTGGGGACCCAAGTCACCCCAACCACAATCTATTCCAGCTGCTACCATTCGGGAAACGGTACCACAGTGTAAAAGCCAGGATCAACAGGCTCCAGGACAGCTTCTTCCACCAGGCCATCAGACTGATTAACTCACACTAATTTGAGTGTACATTGACTGTTCTATTTATTATAAATTACTATGATTGCACATTGCACATTTAGACAGAGACGTAATATAAAGATTTTGACTCCTCATTGTATGTGAAGGATGTAAGAAATAAAGTCAATTCAATTCAATAATGAGAGGCTAGAAGTACAATGCACATGACATCTGTACTAATTCATTGCTGTCTGTGGTGAACTGGACAGGGAGACTCTGGAGGGCCTCTGGTGTGCTACAGAGACAACGTCGGATATCTGTATGGGATTGCCAGCTGGGGAGAGGGCTGTGCTGCAGAAAATAAACCGGGCGTCTACACGAATGTGCCCTATTATGTAGAGTGGATCTACAGCATCATCAAACGCAGGCCGAAGTACACCAAGGGCTGAAGGCTGGGGCAACCGAGACTGCACTTTGCTCAAATGATGAATTCAACTATATTCTTCTTTCAAAGTACATTTATTGCTTAATTTTTCAAATCTGAGGTTTGGAGCAAACACTGTGAAGTTCAAGCAACACACACACAATGCTGGAGGAGCTCAGCAGGCCCGGCAGCAACTACAGAAAAGAGTAATCAGTCGGCGTTTTGGGCCGAGACCCTTCAGCAGGACTGGAAAGGAAGGGGAAGAGTCAGATTAAGAAGGTGAGGGGAGGGGAGGAATAAGTACAAGGTGAACGGTGACAGTTGAAACGGAGAGGGGAAGGGGTGAAGTAAAGAGCTGGGAAGTTGATTGGTAGGAGAGACAAAGAGCTGGAGAAGGGGGAATCTGACAGGAGAGGACAAGAGACCATGGAAGAAAGGGAAGGGGGAGGAGATGGGCAGGTAAGGAGATAAGGTGAGAGATGGAAACAGGAATGGGGAATGGTGAGGGGGGAATTACCGGAAGTTCAGGAAATCGATGTTCATGCCATCAAGTCCTGAAGAAGAATTTCACCTCGAAATGTCGATTGTTTACTCTTTTCCATAGATGCTGCATGTTCTGCTAAGTTCTTCCAGCACTTTGTGTGTGTGTTGCGTTGCATCATCTGCAGATTTTCTCGTGACTGGGAAATTAAATCTTAATTCTGGCTGGACCAGGGTTGCAATTTGGACCAGGGTCTTTTGTGAAATAAGAAATTAGTGTCCAGCTCATGGCTGCAAATGCATTATAAAAAAGAAATTATGGTGTCATTAAAAATGTATTCTCTTGGAATGCTCGTGTATTGTTTGTTACTAAGAATATTGGGAATGGCAATTAAAAGCCTCTGTGATTTATAATTAATTTGAAAATCAAAGAAAAAAACTGCAGGTATTGAAGGAGAAAAAGAAAATGCTTAAAGCACTTAGCAGATCAGGCGGCATCTGTGGTGAAGGAAAACTTGAACGTTTCTAGTAGAAGACCCTTTCAAGTTCAAGTTCAGCTTATTGTCATTTTAACCATACACACCTATACTGCCAAATGAAACAATGTTCCTCCAGACCAAGGTGCACAACACAGTGCGTGTAACTCGCACACTACATACATTGTAAAGTAATATTATCACCAATAAAGTAACAAGTTATAAGGTGCATTTACATTGCAAGTTAAAAGTAAACAGTATAATGCTACTGTTTCATACGTGGTGAGACTTGGGTGGTGGCAGGGAATTCTGTAGTCTCACGACCGGGGGAAGAAGGTGTTTCCCATCCTAACAGTCCTTGTCCTAATGCTATGGTACCTCCTGTCAGATAGTAGAGGGTCAAAGATGGATGGGAGGGAATCATTGACAATGCTAAGGACTTTGTGCACGCAGTGCTCCTGGTAAGAATCACGGATGGATGAAAGACAGGTCCTCTTGGCAGTCTTCACAAGCCTTTGTAGGGTCTTGTGATTCCCAAATCAGACCGTGCTAGATGCAGCTGGTCAGATCAGTCTCAATGGTGCTCCTGTAAAGATTGGTTAGAATGTAGTGGGGAGGTGGGTGGGGGAGCCTCGCTTGCCTCAGTCTCCTTTGAAAGTTGTCAGAAATGGTCAGGACATTGTCTCTGTTTTACCGTTTTCACAGATGCTGACTGAACTGTTGAACTTTTCCAGTATTTTGACCTGAAACTTTGGCAATTCCTTCCCATCGTCCACAGATGCCGCTCAACCCGCTGAGATCCTCCAGCAGACTGCTGCTCCCGATTCCAGCATCTGCAGCCTCTTTGTGTCTCCATTTTCTGCTTTTGTTTAAGGTAACATGTTTTTCTCAGGCACAGTTGTGACAAAGGGCTGTTGACCCAAAATGTGCATCTTGCTCCACTGACCTGCCAAGTGCTTCCAGAAATTTCCTTTTCCTTATGTCGGATGTCCAGCATCGGAACTATTCTGACTATTAACACAAAGTTCGTTGTTTTAATGTACTAGTAGGTGCGAGGCAGCATTTACAACAAAGGCAACAATTAAACATAAACTAGACACCATTTTTACAAGAAAGAAAAAAAAGTAAATCCATTTTAGTACAAGGTGGTCATAGTTTTGCAAAACTGTAGTGATTAGTGTTGTGACAAATGGTTGAAGGGAAGTAGCTGTTCTTGAACCTGGTGGTGCGGGACTCCAGGGTTCTGCACCTCCTGTCTGGTGATATCCGTAAGAGGATGGCGTGGCCTGGATGATTTTCAAGATGGCGCCATCAAACAATGCGAGCAACGGTGACGTCCTGCAGGCAATTCACAAAACTACTTCTTTTATTTCTTTTCTTTCCCTTCTGCTTTGAAATATGATTCTACTACGAACCTGCGTGCGATTGGAACCTGTAACTTACATTGATGGCGTGCTTTTGGGCCGACTGAGCGATCTGGCACTTTGCTATCTCCGAGGGAATTCGGTGAAGTTTGGAGCTGAGTGTCTGTCTTTGACGCCTGGAGATGGGGCGTAAGCCCATGATCGACTCTATTGCTTCTCTCCGACTGAGGTATCGGGCAAGGTCGAAGTTGACGAAGACGAGAGAGAAGGATGGAGGGCGTTCAGCGCCATCTGACTGCATTGGACAGGTCTTCCTCTCCCTTTCACTGGCTGCTGTCGGAGGAAAGTGCAGGAGCCTTGGGATCCACGTTGCAAGGGTTGATCAGTGAGGCTGGTGGCTGTGGACTTGTCTTGAGGGACTTTGAGCTTCATGTTGTATGAGTTTCTGGATTCTCGTTATTTTTTTACTGGTGTTTTTGAGTGATTTGATCAGGGCAGTTGGTGAGAACTGGGGCACTTCGGTGAAGATGGGCTCTGTGGCCTGCGGTGGGCTAGCAGCACGGTGCTGAACTGAACTTAACTGAATACCCCGGACTCCCTGTTTGATGTTTAATATTCTGTGTGTTGTTCACCCGCTTTTTGCTGTTCATGTGTTGGACGTTTGATGTTTCCTTTGAACGGGTTCCATGTGCTTCTTTGATTCATGACTGCCTGCGGGAGGGCGGATCTCAGAGTTCTGTTCTGTATACATACATTGATAATAAATGTACTTTGAAACTTTGGTGGGATCTTTGATGATGATCTTTGATGATCTCTATGCTTGAGGTAAGTGCAACGATGGGGCAGATTGGCCAGTGGTGGACAGTGATTTGTGATGATGGGCTGCAGCAGATTAGAAGGTTCCCCACACACCATGTACTGAGGGACAGAAGTCCTTTCATGGATGTTTTCCTTGATTTATTCTGGGGATGTGGTCTTTTGAAGGCTGAGCCAGCATTTAATTACCCATCCCTAGTTGGTCTTGAGAAGGCAGTGGTGAAATGTCTTTTTGAACTACTGCAATCTGCAAAGTGGGGGTACACCCACACGTTGATGGGCAGGGTATTTCAGGAATCTGCCCCAGGCTTGACAATGGTGTATGAGATGATAAAAGGTATAGATGAACTATACAGCTAGAGACTTCTTCCGTGGGGGGAGATTCCAGGGGGAATAATCTTAAATTGATTGGAGGAGAGTATAGGGAGGATGTCAGAGGTAAGTTATTTTTATACAGAGAGTGGTAGTTGTGTGGGATGCCCTACCAGGAATGGTGTTAGAGGCAGATACATTAAGGGCATTCGTAAAATTTGTAGATAGACACATAGATGATAGAAAAATAGAGAACTATGTAGGAATAGATGCTGCCTGGCCTGCTGAGTTCCTCCAGCATCTTGTGTGTGTCGCTCGGATTTCCAACATCTGCAGATTTTCTCTTGTTTGAACTATGTAGGAGGGAAGGGTTAGATTGATCTTAGAGATGCAACGGCCAAGAAGGCAGTGCTGCAATGCTACGTGGAGAGCGGAGGGCATGACAAGGCACAGAAGAAGTCACAATTATCCACTGCAACCAAGGAAGGCCCCAATTGTGACAACTACTCATGCCACTGGACCTGGACTTCTAAGGTTGGGAGAGTGGAACAGCCCCAGTGCAATGCTTTTCCACTTTAAATTTCCCTGGGGATCAATAAAGTATGACTAAAAACTCTCCCGCACAGGTTTCCTGTCATCGTTGGATGTGACAGACAACCATCAGAGTAATGGTTCAGCGAGCCAAAACAACCAATGCCTATTGGTCAGCTGACAACCAATCCCAGGCTGACTCACTGATTGGTCATTGCTCCTATCAATGTCTCAAATATTTAAGTAGTCGTGCTTTGGGAGGTACTGTTGAGTTTTGAGATTTTTGTAGTTGTGTGGTTTTACTGAATAAAGGTTTCTTTGAGTTCCAGCTTTGTTCTGTCTCCTGACTTCAGGTCTCATCAGTGGTTATAGACGAGTGAACATGATATGTTGGCGACAAGGTGCTGTATCATATCCATGTGGTAATTTCAGCAGAAAAATTACAGTTGTATAAGTTCGAATTTCAAAGTAAATTTATTATCAAAGTACATATATGTCACTATATTCAACCCTGAGATTCATTTTCTTGCAGGCATACTCAATAATTCCAGTAGCTATAATAGAGTCAATGAAAGACTGCACCCAACAGGACAGACAACCCGTGTGCAAAAGACAATAAACTGTGCAAATACAAGAAGAAAAAAAGAAAGAAAAAGAAATAATAATAATTATTATAATAGTAAGTAAGTAATAAATATCGAGAACATGAGATGAAAAGGCCTTGAAAGTGAGTCCATAGATTGTGGGAACCTTTCAGTGATGGGGTGAGTGAAGTTATCCCCACTGGTTCAAGAGCCTGATGGTTGAGGTGTGATAACTGTTCCTGAACCTGGTGGTGTGAGTCCTGGGGCTCCTCTACCTTCTCCGTTATGGCAGCAGCGAGAAGAGAGCATGGCCTAGCTGGGGGTGAGGGTCCCTGATGATGGATGCTGCTTTCCTATGCCAGCTTTCTATTTCAAATGTGCTCAATGGAGGGGAGGGCTTTACCTGTGATGGACTGGGTCGTATTCACTACTTTTGTAGGATTTTCTGTTCAAGGACATTGGTGTTTCCATACCAGGCTGTAATGCAGCCAGTCGATACACTCTCCACCACACATCAAAAGAAGTTTTTCATAGATGTCATTTCCAAATCTTAACAAACTTCTCAGGCAGTAGAAGTGTTGTCTTGCTCTCTTCGTAATATTATGTGCTGTGCCCAGGAGAGGTACTCTAAAATGGTCACACCAAGGAATTTAAAGTTGCTGGCCCTCAACAGCTGCAGGCTCAGTTTGAAGGTGAAGTTAATCGAAATTGGAGTCAAAAACCAAACAGACTCATATGAGCCAGTTGTTACATCCATTACCAATTTCCAGTTCAAAGCTGATTCATGAGTTGCCTTTGCATCATGGTTCAAACATTATGAAGATATGATCCAAGTTGGGTTTGCCAGTATAGACAACTTGTGGATGTCATGCACTTTGCTCCAAAAATTGCGTATGCTGAACATGGCATGAATCAATGGCGGTGATATTTTGCTGGTTGCTTACAAAACTTCTATATATACTTCTTCTGAGTTACTGTCACTGCAATCTGCAGCATGTACTTTCCCTTTAAACAATGTACCTTTGAACTGTCTTAATGAACTAGCAATTTCACGATCTTCTGAAAGACTCTGCAGAATTAACTCTCAAGCATGCAAGTATGGCACCTTTAAGTGGATGAGGGTACACTGCTATGACCGCAAGAGAAGGAGTAGGGGAGGGGAGGGTTCCAAACCAGGCTGAAATGCTGAGGAATTAAACTCATAAATTTTCCAAATTGAGGACCTATGGGCAAGATCATAGTATCAGTGGTAAATGAGGAATTGCTGCATTCTATGTTTCACGGAGAGGTGGCTCACTCTGGGCACGTCAGATACGTCAGTAAGACCCAAGGGCTTCTCAATACACAGTATGAGCTGGACTTCTGATTCAGAGAAGGCAAAAGGTGGGGGATTGTGTTTCATGATAAACTCTTTGTGATGCTGGGACGTAGTGGTCATATCACATTCTTTTCTCCCCAACCTGAAACATCTGATGATTAAGTGCCAATTGTTCTACTTGCCAAGAGAGTTTTCCTCTGTGAGAGTGAGATGGAAGACCTAAGGGGTAAGATTTCAGTATTATTGGGAAATGAGGAATTGTTGCATTTGCAAACAACAGGAATTCTGGTCTCGGCCTGAAACGTCGACTGTACCTCTTCCTAGAGATGCTGCCTGGCCTGCTGCGTTCACCAGCAACTTTGATAATTGTTGCATTCTCTGTTTCATGCAGTTTACTTACCGTCAAAAGCAGATGCTAAACAAGCACTCAATGCTTTGAACGCCATGATTAGAAAACAAGAAACAGCCTACCCTGACACTTCTCAAATCACAGTCAAGGATTTCAGTCAGGCTTGTTTGGAGAAATCTTTTCCCAATTATCATCAACACATCAGTTGTAGCACCAGGGGTCCCAATTCACTCAACCACTGCTATACTACGATTAGGAATGCCTACCGTGGACTGCATTTCGTAAATTGAATCCCTTGTCTGTCATTCTCCTACCTGCACACAGGCAGAGGCTAAAGAGCAAGGCTCCAGAGATAAGGACAACAAAGAGGTGAAAAAGGATCTAGTGCTTTCCTGGCGTATATGACGAATATACTCTTCATGGGCTTCCAACTGGTACAGGAGAGATTATAATCGACGTTTCAATGACAAACTCTGCCATCATCATCAGGGATGATGCCTGGGCATGTCTGGTCTGATAGTATTTATACCCCCATAGTCTGACCCTCTTGACTGGCGAGTCCTCATCCTATCAGGTTTCTGCTCTCCCACCTTGTTTACAATTGAATTCCAGTTCTTACTTTGAGTGAGATCTTTGTCTTTGTTAAAATTTCCTCTAGTTTTATTTCAATGGCTTCCTTCACCAGGTGGCCCCAAAACCCATTGTTGTGGTACAGTAGTTTTGTGCCATTGAAGTCAATCCTATGGCCATTGTGAATGCACTGTTCTACTACTGCTGATTTCTCTGGGTAACCCAAATGGATTCACCTCCTGTGCTCCTTGATGCAGATTTCCACCATGTATCCTTGTCTGGCCAATATGCGCTGCACCGCATTCACAGCAAATCCTGTAAACATCAGCCGGCCTCTTCCTTATGGGTTTGTGGATGACATTAATCCGATATTTCTTCAGAATCCCGGTGATCCAGAAACAGTGGAAATATACCCAGAAAAACTGGCAGTAGCAGAACACTGCATTCGCAATGGCCACTGAGGAAAAAGACAAAGGTCTCACTCTAAGTAAGAACTGGAATTCAATTGTATACAAGGTGGAAGAGCAGGAACCCAATTTGATGAGGACTAAATAATCAGAAGGGATGGACTACGGTGGTATAAACACCATTGATTAGACATGCCCAGGCATCATCCCTGAGTTTGTCATTGAAACATCAGTTATAAATGATACTTGTACCTGGCTGGAAGCTGGAGAAGAGTTTACTCAATGAAGAGGTGGTCACGGGAGGCTGAGGAGCGGCTATGGGATTGCTTTGAGTTGGTAGACTGGGTCATGTTCAAGGACTCATTAGAGGATCTGAACGAATACACCATGGTTGTCACGGACTTTATAAATACAGTCATAGACAAGTGTGTCCCACAAAATCATTCAACCAACCAGGAGCCCTGCATGAACCATATGATCCGCAATCTGCCCAGGGCCAGATCAGCGGCACCCAGGTCCGATGACCAAGCGAAATAGAAGAGGTTAGGGTACGACCTCCAGAAAGCAATCTCTCATGCGAAGTGGCAATTCTGGACCAAACGCGAATCATTGAAAGATGCTCGACAGCTGTGACAGGGCTTGAATGCTATCACCTCCTACAAAGTGAAACCAAGCGACATACAGTACTGTGCAAAGGTCTTAGAGATATATGTATATATATGTGTGTGTGAAAGGGTAGGGTGCATAAGGCTTTTGCACAGTACTGTAGTAATTTTATATTTTGCACTGTACTGCTGCCACAAAAAAAACAAATTTCATCACATATGTGAGTGATGATAAACCGATTCTGGTATGGGTCACTATTGTGGACTGGGAGTGGAAAGGGGGCGGGGAGAGGGGAATCATGGTTGGGAAAAGGAGAAGGGAGAGGAGAGGGAGTGGGAAGCACCAGAGAGACATTCTGTAATGATCAATGAACCAATTGTTTGGAATCACATGACCGTGCCTGGTGTCTCAGGGTTGGGTGTGTTTGCATCCACACCACCCACCTGCCTGGCACTCCTTCTCTGCCACCTGTCCCACACCCCTCCAATGGGACTCCACCCTCACCATTACCAAAACCCTTTGCTCCCGCCAGATTTACAAAGTCGCTTTCCGCTCCATATTGACAAGTACAGTACTGTGCAAAAGTCTTGTGCACCCTAGCTATATATACGTGCCTAAGACTTTTGCACAGAACTGTAGGTGACAACAAGGCTTCACTCCCAGACGAGCTCAATGCCTTTTACGCTCTCTTTGACTATCAAAACATGGAGGCACTTTCACAAACTCCCACAGATCCCGATGTCCCTGTGATTTCGATTTCAGACTCTGAGGCCGACGTGAAAGCATCCTTCAAGAGTGTGATCTCAAGGAAAGCATCTGGCCCAGATGGCGAACCTGGCTGAGTACGAAAGGCCTGTGCTCATCAACTGGCTGGAGTGTTCACCGTTATCTTTAATCTTTTGCTTCAGCAGTCAGAGGTACCCAGCTGCTTCAAGAAGGCTTCATTATACCAGTGACCTGCCTCACTAACTGTTGTCCAGTAGCACTTACAACAGGTGTGATGAAGTGCTTTGAGAGGTTGGTGGGGAAATATATCAAACCCTGCCTGAGAAGTGACTTGGATGCACTCCAGTTTGCCTACCATCACAACGGATCAGCAGCAGATGCCATTTCACTGGATTTTCATTCAGTCCTGGAACACCTGGGCAGCGTAGATGCATACATCAATGTGCTGTTCATTGACTACAGCTTGGCATTTGATACTATTGTTCCCTCAGAACTAATCAATAAGCTTCAAATCCCAGACCTCAACACCTCCTTGTGCAATTGGATTCTTGATTTCCTCACTTGCAGACCCCAGTCAGTTCAAATTGGCAACAACATCTCCTCCACAATCTCCATCAGCACAGACGCACCACAAGGCTGTGTGCTTATCCCCATGCTCTACCAGCTTTATATTTGTGACTGTGAGGCTAAGCACAGCTCCAACATCATAGTTAAGTTTTCAATGAGGAAGTGACAGCACTCTGATCCCCTGCGTAAGCCAGTTGTTTCAATCCAAGTCAACTCTCAACTCGTATCGTACAGGTAATCATCTTCAAAAGGGAGGTGTATGGTGAGCTGAAACAACCAATGCCTATTGGTCAGCTGACAACCAATCCCAGGTTGACTTACACCGATTGGTTGTTATATCTATCAATGTCTCAAAAGTTCTTGGGTAAACCACTTAAATTGTCGTGCTTTGGGATGTACTGAGTATTGAGAGTTTTGTAGTTACGTGAGCTTACTGAATAAAGGTTTATTTTGATTTCCAGTTTTGTTCTATCTCCTAGCTTCGGGTGTCATCAGTAGTTATAGATGAGCAAACACAACAGGTAGGTTATAGGGTTGACACAACATTATGGGCTGAAGGGCCTGTTGTGGCCAGACTGGTTCAAGATGACAGGAAAGCGACTGTACTCAAATAACCACACATTACAACAGTGGTGTGTGGAAGAACATCTCTGAATGCACAATATGTCGAACCTTGAAGTGGATGGGCTACAGTAGCAGAAGATCATGAACATACACTCAGTGGCCATTTTATAAGGTACTGGAGTATCTCATAAACTGCTGATCTCCTGGGATTTCCACACATAACCATCTCTTAGAGTTTACAGAGAGTGGTGCGAAAAGCAAAAAAAAAAAATCCAGTGAGTGGAAGTTCAACTCTGCCAGGGATGGTCCCAAACCCAGCTGAGAAAGGAGGAGGATTGGGCATGGGGCTAGTGACTGCATCCCATAAAAATCCCAGTCCTACAGAAACACCAGAACCTCCAGAGACCCCATCCCTGGGAGAAAAAAGAAGAAGATGGGCTAAATCTGGGAAAAACTTGAAAGGACAGGGGACTCTGGTGAGCGGATGTCGACGGCGTATGCCCCGGCAGGAGTGATAGACTTAGGTAAGAGTGACAGTTCTGTAAGTGAAATCACCTCGTTAATGAGAGAGGTCAGAGGAGAATAGTCAGACTGGTTCAGGCTGACAGGAAGGCGACAGTAACTCAAATAACCATATTACAACAGTGGTGTGCAGAAGAGCGTCTCTAAACGCACAACACATCGAACCTTGAAACGGTGGGCTACAACAGGAGACCATGTACACTCAGTGTATGTTCATGTATATTCGCGTGTGTGTGTGTGTGTGTGTGTGTGTGTATGTATGTGCGTATACACATTGGGATGTGTATGTATGTTGAACTGCGTGCGTGCTCAGCATGGAGTTTGAGAACCGAAGAGCCTATCCCTCCAGTGTACTGTCCCAGGTTCTCTGCCTGTGACTCCCCCAGCAGGGCTAACTAAGGGAGGATTAATCTGTTCCTGGGGCCGAATTAGGTAGCTATCTGTGGGTCTTGGAGTTGGGCAGTTCCGTCTGGGCGGACTGCCTGGGAATGTTCAGGGGGTATATCCGTGCCTGGGTAACTGTGGAAAAAGAGCACGAGCATCCACAGGATAGTGAGAGGTGTTTAGAGGGAGTTGATCACTGCACTGTGGGAATAAATAAGGATGGGGCCACACTGGGACAGTGAGTTGTTTACTGTACTCTTTGCTGTTTACATAATTCTGCCTTGCACAGTCCCAAGCCCAGCTGCGAAAGGAAAAAGGTCAGGCATGGGGTGAGCCACCCCATTCAGTAAAAACTCAGTGCTACAGAAATGCCAGCAGAAGCTCCAAAGTCCTCATCCCTGGGGGAGGAAGGCTAGAGCAAGAAGATGGGCTACACCTGAAGAGAACACAAAGGACTGGCCCAGGTCAGAGGACTCGGGCAAGGTACGTCAACAGCCTATGCCCCAGTAAGGTGATGGGCTGAATTATGTAAGTTACTGTTTACCTGTACTATGCACTTAGTCATAGTCATAGTCATACTTTATTGATCCCGGGGGAAAACGGTTTTCGTTACAGTTGCACCATAAATAGTAAATAGTAATGGAACCATAAATAATTAAATAGTAATATGTAAATTATGCCAGTAAATTATGAAATAAGTCCAGGACCAGCCTACTGGCTCAGGGTGTCTGGCCCTCCAAGGGAGGAGTTGTAAAGTTTGACGGCCACAGGCAGGAATGACTTCCTATGACGCTCTGTGTTGCATCTCGGTGGAATGAGTCTCTGGCTGAATGTACTCCTGTGCCCACCCAGTACAATATGTAGTGGATGGGAGACATTGTCCAAGATGGCATGCAAATTGGACAGCATCCTCTTTTCAGACACCACCGTCAGAGAGTCCAGTTCCATCCCCACAACATCACTGGCCTTACGAATGAGTTTGTTGATTCTGTTGGTGTCTGCTACCCTCAGCCTGCTGCCCCAGCACACAACAGCAAACATGATCGCACTGGCCACCACAGACTCGTAGAACATCCTCAGCATTGTCCGACAGATGTTAAAGGACCTCAGTCTCCTCAGGAAAATAGAAGCAGCTCTGACCCTTCTTGTAGACAGCCTCAGTGTTCTTTGACCAGTCCAGTTTATTGTCAATTTGTATCCCCAGGTATTTGTAATTCTCCACCATGTCCACACTGACCCCCTGGATGGAAACAGGGGTCACCAGTACCTTATCTCTCCTCAGGTCTACCACCAGCTCCTTAGTCTTTTTCACATTAAGCTGCAGATAATTCTGCTCACACCATGTGACAAAGTTTCCTACCGTAGCCCTGTACTCAGCCTCATCTCCCTTGCTGATGCATCGAACTATGGCAGAGTCATCCGAAAACTTCTGAAGATGACAAGACTCTGTGCAGTAGTTGAAGTCTGAGGTGTAAATGGTGAAGAGAAAGGGAGACAAGACAGTCCCCTGTGGAGCCCCAGAGCTGCTGATCACTCTGTCGGACACACAGTGTTGCAAGCACATGTACTGTGGTTTGCCAGTCAGGTAATCAAGAACCCATGACACCAGGAAAGCATCCACCTGCATCGCTGTCAGCTTCTCCCCCAGCAGAGCAGGGCGGATGGTGTTGAACGCACTGGAGAAGTCAAAATACATGACCCTCACAGTGCTCACTGGCTTGTCCAGGTGGGCGTTGACACGGTTCAGCAGGAAGACGATGGCATCTCAACTCCTAGTCGGGGCTGGTAGGCAAACTTCACATGCATTTTGATTTATATTTTAATAACTTATCTGTGGCAATATTTTTGTTTTATGTTTTGTGGGTCCGGAGGAATGTTGTTTTATTTGATTGTATGTATGTACAGTCAGATGGCAATAAACTTGAATTTGGACGTGTTAGTTTAGTCCGTTTTGTTTTTATTTGTAATGTGATTGTACAATGGCGTTGCCGTGGTTTGAATTTATAAAAAGTATATACTTGTAAAACAAAAGCAGCAGCGATAAGTGGAAAAGGGAAAAAACCACCAGAATCATCTAAAGGCATTGCCTCAGAAAGACATCATCCATCATTAAGGATCTCCCCCCTCACCCAGGACATGCCCTCTTCTCATTGCTACCATCAGGGAGGAGGTGCAGAAGGCCGAAGGCGCACACTCAACGATTCAGGAACAGCTTCTTTCCCTCCAGCATCAGATGTCTGACTGGAAAATAAACCCATGTACACTACCTCAATATTTTTTGCTTTTCAAACTAATTTAATTTAATTTTTATCTATTTTATTGTAATTTATAGTTTTTGACAAATATTATGTCTTGCACTGTACTGCTGCTGCAAAACAACAAATTTCACGACGCGTGCCGGTGATACTAAACCTGATTTGGTTCTGGTTCTGAATAAAGTTCAGGGGAAGCATTCTGCTTTAAGAGGAGAGCCCTCCCTCGCGCCTGGGTCCTGGGGGTGGAGCAGGTGGTCGGGGAGAGGCGTCAGAGGGCTCCGGCTTCTCTGCTGAGCGGTCCGGGCTGTGGGAGCTCAGCTCAGCGAGCTATTTTGAAAGTGACCCTGAAAGGTTTGCAGCTGTTTACGACCATGACTGAAGATGACGGATTCAGTTGTCGCGGAGGGCCAAGTAAAACTGAGAGACGGGAAAAAGGTTTGTGGGTCCGCCGTAGTGGAAAATTAAAAGTTGTTGGCTTGAGCTAAGTGGTATGTGCCGGGCTGCTCTGTTAACTTGGTGTTGTATTTTATTTTACATGAAACTCCAGTGGAAAAATAGATGGCTGGTGCTTCGGAAACCTTCTCCTGTAGCAGGTACACATCCATACTTTCACTCAATAACTATATTTGACTCTGGGGGGATCTGGCAGATAGTTTGTGGGGGGATCTTCTAAAGCATTTGCAACATCTCCAGCTCCTTATTTAGACTGCTGCATTGCACAACTCTTCTGGTTCTTGCCCTACATTGGTTGCCTCCTTTTTATAGAGGAGCACATGTATTATGGACAGGAGAAGGCCACTCTGCCCCAAAAGACTATCCCCCATTCAATCAGATCAATGCTGATCTCACTGTAACCTCAACTCTGCATTGCTGCCTACCCACGCCAACAGAATGTAGAGCGGTACAACACAAGTATGGGTCCTTCAGCTCACAGTGTTACACTGAGCTAATTAAACTAGAAAGTAAATGCCTAACTAAACTAATCCCTTCTGCCTACACAATGTCCATGTCCCCACCTGAGAGCCTCTTAAACGCCTCCATCGTATCTGCCTCTATACCACCACCCTTGACAGTTCATTCCATATGGAGTTCAAAGTAAACTTGGGGCAGCATGGTAGTGCAGTGGTTAGCTCAACGCTTTACCGTATCAGCGTCCCGGGTTCAATTCCCGGTGCTGCCTGTAAGGAGTTTGTATGTTCTCCCCGTGACCACTTGGGTTTCCTCCGGGTGCTCTGCTTTCCTCCCACAGTCCAAAGACATACAGGCTGGTAGATTAATTAGTCGTTGTAAATTGTCCCGTGATCAGGCTAGGTTTAAATCGGGAGATTGCTAGGTGACTTGGAAGGACCTGTTGCATGCTGTATCCCAATAAAATATAAATAAATTTATTAGCAAGATATGAATACCATATACAATGTTGAGATTTATTTTCTTGCAGGCAACCAGAGGAAAATAAAGAAATACAATAGAATCCATGAAAAACAATGGAATCCAGGGAAAAACGTGTAAAACCTGTTTTACAGATGTTTTCATGTTTGAAGAATCTGTCTACAATCCTGCTTTCAGTGGATTTTGAGGAACCAAGTTCCGAAGACTCACAGCCCACTGAGACCATTTTAAAGATCTTGTTTAAATGGTGATCTCTATGTTTAGATTCTCCCAGAAGAGAAATTGTTTAGAGACTCCTCTCATTCTTCTTAAACTTTCATGGATTCATGTCTAGCCTTTCCTCATTAGATAATTCACTCAATCCAGGTTACAACACATAACTTGGACTGGGTGCGTTGTCTAATGAAGAAAAATTTATAACAATTCCATTTCACTTCCTGTTCCCTGTTCCAAATATTTTTCTCCAAAAAATGGAAAATTAATTTGAATTGTGTAACTATCAGATAACAAAATAAAAACTGTGGGGGCGCAGCACCTGTAACGGTATGAGAGTTACAAAGTGATCCACAATGGCAAATAGGTTAAGGAACGTTGACTTGCTGCACGATGAAAATCTCACACTAAATCTGAATCAGGTTTATTACCGCCAACATATGTCGTGAAATTTGTTGTTTTGTGGCAACGGGGCAGTGTAATACGTAAAATAAACCTCTAGAAGTCACAATTAAAAATAGTGCAAAAGTGGAATAGTGAATTTGTGATTTTGTTTTATTTCGAGATGCAGCATGGAACAGGCCTTTCTGGTGCAATGAGCCTACATGCAGCAGCCCACCTATTTAACCCCAGCCTAATCACCAGACAGTTTACAATGACCAATTAACCTACTAACCGGTATGTCTTAGGACTGTGGGACGAAACCGGAGCACCCGGAGGAAACCTGGGAAGAGCATATAAATTCCTTACAGGCAGAATTGATTTCCGAACTCAGACACCCAGAGCTGTAATAGCATTGTGCTAACCGTTACACTGCCGTGGCACTCCTGTGGGATCTAAAGCTTCCACATCCATCCTATAATGAGGCAACCAAAACTGAATGCAATACTCCACGTGTCATTTAACCACAACTTTACTGAGGTGCAACATTACCTCATGACCCTATGGGTCCCATGGGTTCATAGATATATCTTTTTGATTAATGTATTTTATTATATGATGCTCACTATTTTTAACTTTAAGGGTCGGCGGCAAACCAACCTGACCAGTTCAGGTGGTCTGATAGTGTCCGAGTTGCTTGTGATTCAGGGTTAAACAGCATGGAAACGGCCTTTCTGCCCAACTCATTCATGCTGATAAAATTGCTTGCTTGAGCCAGACCCATTTGCCTGCATTTGGTCCCTCTAAACTTTTCCTTGCCCGTGAACCCGTCAAAATGTCCCTTTAAATGCTGCAGTTGTACCTGCCTTTACCACCTCCTCGGGCAGCTCGTTCCATGTACCCACCAACCTCTGTGTAGGAAAATCCTGTCCCATGTGTCTCCTTTCACCCTCAAATCTCAATGTAGACTCTCCTCCTACATTCCCAAAGATGTACGGGTTAGGGTTAGGGAGTTGTGGGCACGCGATGATGCCGCTGGAAGCGTGGTGACACTTGCAGACCTCTCCCAGCGCAGTGTCGGACCGTGTTGGTTGTTGACACATTTCACTGTATGTTTTGATGTTTTGCTTTAAGCGTGACAAACAAAGCCAATCTATTAGATCTTCCCCTACTCTGGGGGGTAAAAGACTGTGACCATCACCTCTGCACTGCATAATTTGATAAGCCTCTTTAAGGTCACTCCTTAACACTCTCGTGCTCCGGGGAAAATAAAGCCCAGTCCGTTTCTCCTTATAATTCCAGTCCATCCTTTCAGTAAGGTCTTTTAGAACTGCCCTACAAACTAAGTCTGTTGGTTTCTTCCTATTCAAAAATATCAGTCCTGAGTTCTTTTTGCTTTTGTTTACCATTCTGTGGTGTTTTATTGTGAATTCAAACATCATTCTTTGGCTCTGAGTGTGTTACTGAAGGTGTATGCACTACCAGAGAAACAGACTTCAAATAAACTGGGTTTCTACTTGATGGACTTCAGAAGCACTGGGAGGGGATGAATCTCATTGAAACCTCCTGAATATGGAAAAGCTTGGATAGAGTGAGTGTGGAGAGGTTGTTTCCATTAGTGAGGCAGTCTATGATCTGAGGGCACAGTCTCGGAATAAAGGGACATCCCTTTAAAACTGAGGTGAGGAGGAGGTTCTTCGAACAGAGGCTGGTGAAATTGTGGAATTTGACGCCACAGAGGGCTGTGGAGGCCAAGTCATTGGGTGTCTTTAAGGCAGAGACTGATGAACTCTTGATTGGTAGGGAGGGGGGCGGTGGGTAGGGTGAGGTCCAAGGGTTATGAGGGAGAAGGTGAGAGAATAGGGTTGAAAAAAAGTCAGCTATGATTGAATGGTATTGCAGGCTTAATGGGCTTGAATGGTCTAGTTCTGTTCCTATATCCTATGCCTTATGTTATTGATAAAGTGTCTAGAACAGGGGTTCCCAACCTTTTTTAATCCCATGGACCGATACCATTACGCAAGGGGTCCATGGACCACAGGTTGGGAGCTCCTGGTCTGGAATGATTAAGAGAAACTTGGCTGCATGGATTCAGGAGAAACTCAGCAGGCTAGACAGCATCTGTGGAAAAGAGTACAGTCAGCGTTTTGGGTCGAGACCCTTCAGCAGGACTGGAAAGGAAAAGATCCAGCTGAAGGGTCTCGGCCCAAAACGTCGGCTGAACTCCTTTCCCTAGGTGCTGTCTGGCCTGCAGCATTTTGTGTGTGTTGCTCAGATTTCCAGCATCTGCAGGTTTTCTCTTGCTTGTGCACGGATTCAGAATTGGCTTGCCCACAGAAGGCAGATGGAGTGCATTCTGCCTGGAAGTTTGTGACCAGTGATGTTCCATGGGGATCCCTGCCCTTTGAATTCTGTAAAAGTGGCCTGGATGAGGAAGTAGAAGGGTGGATTAATAAGTTTGCAGATGACGTGAACATCTGCGGTGTTCTGGATGGTGTAGAAGGTTATCACAGGTTATATTGGGACATTGAGAGGTTGCAGAACTGGGTTGAGAATTGGCAGATGAAATTCAACTGAGAAAAGTGTGCAGTGTGAAAACTTTAGAAGATCAAACTTGAAGGTAGAATGCAAGGTTAGTGACAGGATTCTTGGCAACGTGGAGGACAAGAGGGATCTTAGGGTCCAAGTCCTTAGATCCCTCAAAGTTGCCATTCAAATTGATAGGGTGGTTAAGAACTGATAAAGACATGTTGGTCTTTATTAGTTGGGGGATTGAGTTCAAGAGCCACGAGGTAATGTTGTGAGTCTGTTGGGGTCATCTATTGCATCCGGTGCTCCCAGTGCGGCCTCCTCTACATCGGTAAAACCCGATGCAGATTGGGGGACCGCTTCGTCGAGCACCTCCGCTCCGTCCGCCACAACAGACAGGATCTCCTAGTTGCCACCCACTTCAACTCTGCTTCACACTCCCATTCGGATATGTCCATACATGGCCTCCTCTACTGCCATGATGAGGCTAAACTCAGGTTGGAGGAACAACACCTCATATACCATCTAGGTAGTCTCCAGCCCCTTGGTATGAACATAGAATTCTCCAACTTCCAGTAATTCCCTTCCTCTATCCTTATTTCACTCTGCCCCCTCCCCTAGCTGCCTATCACCTTCCTCATGGTTCCGCCTCCTTCTACTACCCATTGTGTTTTCCCCTATTCCTTCTTCACCTTTCCTGCCTATCCCCTCCCTGCTTCCCCTCCCTCACCCCTTTATCTTTCCCCTTACTGGTTTTTCACCTGGAACCTACCAGCCTTCTCCTTCCCACCATCCCCCCACCTTCTTTATAGGGCCTCTGCCCCCTCCCCCTTCAGTCCTGATGAAGGGTTCCAGCCCGAAATGTTGACTGATCGTTTCCACGGATGCTGCCCGACCTGCTGAGTTCTTCCAGCGTGTTGTGAGTGTTGCTTTGACCCCAGCATCTGCAGAGTATTTTGTGTGTAGGTAATATTGCAGCTGTTTAAGACTCTGGTGAGAGCACACTTGGAATATTGTGTTCAGTTCTGGTTGCCTCATCATAGCAACAATGTTGAATCTTTCGAGAGGGTACAGAGGAGATTTACCAGGATGCTGCCTGTATTAGAGAACATGTCTTATGAAGAAAGGTTGAGCGAGCTAGGGCTTTTCAGTCTGGGTGAAGGAGGATGAGAAGTGACTTGATGGAGGTGCATAAGATGATCAGAGACATAAGTAGTGGACAGTCAGGGCAGGAAAGACTAATACGAGAGGACATATTTTCAAAGTGATTGGAGGGAATGCCGGAGGGATATGAGAGGTAGGTTTTTGTACAGTGTATTTGTGGAGTGCGCTGTTAGAGTGGTGGTAGAGGCAGATACGTACATTAAGGACAGTTAAGAGACTCTTAGGTTAGATTATGAGGACACTCAGTCCTCGTTTATCGTCATTTAGAAATGCATGCATTAAGAAATGATAGGCACAGTGATGCGAGTAAAATGGAGGGTTATGTAGGAGGGAAGGGTTAGGTTGATTGTGGAGCAGCTTAATGGGTCAGCACAATGTTGTGGCCCGAAGGGCCTCTACTGTGCTGTAATGTTCTATGTTCTAATGTGCTTAGAAGATGAGATGGAGAAGGGTGTGAGGAAGATTGTGAGGGGCAAAATTTCCACACTGGCTCAGATGGGTTGAAAGGCCTGTTTCTGTTCTGTGGATAGAGTTATGTTTGATTTGTGACAGCCCCCGCCCTCAACTTCTGCAGCTCTTCTGAGGTTTGTTTTGGCAAGCGTTTACTGATGGCTTTGAAAAGATTTCCAAAAAGTCCAGTTAAAAAAGCAAACAAAACAGTTTTAAGATTTTAATGCCAGTGTTAAACTAGAGAAGATAGTGAAAACAGAGACTACAGGCCTGAGCTGGTGTGTGATACCAGGTTGCTCAGACACTCTTGTTAAGGTGCAGTTAATATCAGAAATAGGCAAAAGGTGTCAAACCAAAGTGAGCAGGGCAGCAGTCCTTGATGTATCACCTGTGGACTTTAACCTCCCACTGAATGCAGTACTTAAGCTGAAGGAGGGGAGATCTTACTGAGGCAAACAAAATTCTGAGGGGTATAGATAAGGTAAATGTATGCAGGCTGTTTCCCTCAGTTTGAGTGAGAATAGAACTGGAAGTATGAGTTAAGGGTGAAATATTTAAGGGGAATCTGAGGGAGAACTTCTTCAGTCAGAAGGTGCCAGTGGAAGTAGTGAACATGAACTCGATTGCAACATTTAAGAGAAGTTTGGATAGGTACATGGATGAGAGGGATATAGAGAGCTATGGGCCGATGGACTAGACGGAATAACAGTTTGGCACAGACTAAATGAGATGAGGGGTCTGTTTCTGTGCTGTAGTGTTGTACCTCTCTGTGACCTGAACTTTGTAGCAAAGGCATAAACATCTCTGAATTACAGCAATAAATAATTAGTGCAAAGAAAGGAATAATGAGGTATTGTTTAAGGACTGTTCAGAAATCTGATGGCAGAGGGAAGAAGCTCTTCCTGGATCATTGAGTGTGTGTCTTCCGGCCCCCGTACCTTCTCCCTGTTGGTAGCATTGAGAAGAGGGTATGTACCGAATGTTGAAGTTGGTATGGATGCCTCCTCCTCTTGAAGGTGTCCTCGATGGTGGGGAAGTTGTGCCCATGATGGAACTGGATGAATTTACAACCCTCTGCTGCTTTTTCTGATCCTCTGCATTGAGGCCTCCATACTAGGCAGTGATACACCAGTCAAAATGCTCTCCACTGCACATCTATAGAAATTTGCAAGAGCCTTTGGTGACATACCAACTCTCCTCAAAATCCTTCTGAAGCAAAGCCACTGGGATGCCTCCTCATGACTGCATCGATGTGTTGGGACCAAGATAGATCCTTTCAGATGTTGACATCCAGGAATTTGAAGCTGCTTACCCTCTCCACTGCTGACTGCTCAGTGAGGATTCTCCTGATTTCCCCTTCCTGAAGTCCACACCCAATTCCTTGGACTTCCTGTCATTGAAGGTGAGGTTCTTGTTGAGACAACACTGAACCATCTCCTGTACGCCTCCTGATTGCCACCTCAGACAACAGTGGTGTCATCAGAAAATTTATAAGTAGTGTTTGACCTGTGATTAGCTCCGCAGTTATGAGCGTAGAGGGGGTAGAGCAGTGGGCTAAGTACTGGAAGATCTCTGTCCT
Source organism: Mobula hypostoma (assembly GCF_963921235.1). Lineage (NCBI taxonomy): Eukaryota > Metazoa > Chordata > Chondrichthyes > Myliobatiformes > Myliobatidae > Mobula > Mobula hypostoma. The sequence goes on along the minus strand of NC_086101.1, from coordinate 187,708,029 downwards.
GCTGTCCACTTTCAAAGTCAAAGTAAGTTTATTATCGAAATACTTATGTATCTCCATGTACAACTCTGAGATTCGTTTTCTTGTGGGCATTCACAAAAAATCCAAAGAAACAAAAAAAGCAATGAGTAACGAACATGAGATGAAGGATCCTTCAAAGCGAGCCCATGGGTTGTGGGAAGAGTTCAGCAGTGGGGTGAGTGAAGTTGAGGGGTAATAACTGCTCCTCAAGCTGGTGGTGTGGGACCTAAGGCTCCTGTACCGCCTCCCTGAAGGCAGCAGCGAGAATGGAGCACCACCTAGGTGGTGGTGGTCCTTGATGGATGCTGCTGTCCTGTGACCACACTCCATGTAGATGTGCTCAATGGTGGGGAGGGCTTTGCTTGTAATAAACTGGGCAGTATACACTGCTTTTTGTAGTCTTTTGCACTCAAGGGCACTGGCGTTTCCACACCTGCTGAGATACAACCACTGCACGCCTATAGAAGTTTGTCAAAGTTAGATGACATGCCGAGTCTTTACAAATTTCTTAGAAAGTATGAAGATGGTACCAGTGAACAACACGACCGAGGACGACATCCTTCAGACGGTTCACGAAACTACTTCTTTCTCTTCTTTTTCTTTCAACTGTGGTTCTGCTACTGTTGAAGCCTGTGATCTACATCTGGCCGATCGAGCGATCTGGCACTCTACTGTCTCCGAGGGGATTTGATTAGGGTTCGAGCAATGTGTGACCTTGAGGCCAAGAAGCTCGGAGATGAGGCTTGAGGCCGTAATTGACTCCATCTCTTGCTGATTAAAGCATTGAGGAAAATTGAAATCGTCGGGGTGAGCGCGGAAGGCGAGCGAGTGTTCAGCGCTGTCTATAAGCCTCTCACCCACAGCTGCCGGAGGAAGGTCCCTGTGTTAGAATGGTGCCTCTCCCACTCCCGCTTCTTCCTCCCTCCTCCTGCCCATCCCCTTGCCCCTCCCCACCCTCTCCTCCCCCCTCTCCCCCTTCCTCTCTCCCAACCCCACTCCTGCTGCAGTATAGCGCCAGAGTCTTGAGCAAAGTTTAATCAACAGGGTTTGTGGATTGGACTGGTTACTTTGTGTAGCTCACGTTATGGAGTGTTTCTGGTTTCTGGTCGCTCCTTTTTTTTGCAATTTTGTGTAATTTTGATCAGGGTGGCCTGCAGGTAACGACTGACACAGCACTAGATTGAACTGAACTGAGCTGAACTATACTGAATACCCGGACTCTTTCAATGACTTTGTGGTTGGGTGCTTTTCACTCTTTTTTGCTATTTTTGTGACTTGGTTTTTTTTGCTCATTGGGGGTTTGATGTTTCTCTTTGAGCGGGCTTTGTGATTTTCTTTGGCTGTTTGTGGGGAGGCAACAAAGAACAACTAAACAAGAAATAAGGAAAGGGAAGATAGAGCCCTTTCCTCTAAAAACAGATAGCAAAAGACCAAAATTCTCTAGACTCTGGGCAGGTCCCGGCAGATTGGAAGACAGCAAATGTCATGCAACTTTTTAAAAAAAGATCTAGGCAAAAGACAGGCCAGTTAGCTTAACATCTGTAGTCGGGAAGATGCTTGAAGCTGTCATTAAGGATAAACAGCGAAATATTTAGAAAGGAGTGGTTCCATTAGACAAACACAGCACAGATTCAGAAAGGGCAGGTCCTGTTTGACAAACTTACTGGAGTTCTTTGAGGACATAATGAGTGCAGTGGAAAGAGGGGAACAGGTGGATGTTGTATACTTGGATTTCCAGAAGGCATTTGATAAGGTGCCGCACAAGAGACTTATAAATAAGATATGGATGCATGGAGTTGGAGGAAGTGTATTGGCATGGATAGTGGACTGGTTAGTGGATAGAAGGCAGAGTGTTGGTATAAATGGGTGTTTCTCCGGTTGGCAGTCAATGGTGAGTGGGGTGCCGCAGGGGTCGGTGCTGGACCCGCAGCTGTTTACCATTTACATTGATGATTTGGAAGAGGGGACTGAGTGTAGCGTAGCAAATTTTGCTGATGACACTAAACTGAGTGGAAAAGCAAATTGTACAGAGGATGTGGAGAGTCTGCAGAGGGATATAGACAGGTTAAGTGAGTGGGCCAAGGTCTGGCAGATGGAATACATCGTTGGTAAATGCAAGATCATCCACTTTGGAAGGAATAATAGAAGAGCAGATCATTATTTAAATTGTGTAAGATTGCAGCATGCTGTTGTGCAGAGGGACTTGGGAGTGCTTGTGCATGAATTGCAAAAAGTTGGCTTGCAGGTACAACAGGTTATTAAGAAGGCAAACTGAGTGTTGGCCTTCATTGCTAGAGGGATTGAATTGAAGAGCAGGGAGGTCATGCTGCGACTATACAGCGTTCTGGTGAGGCCGCACCTGGAGTACTGTGTGCAGTTCTGGTCTCCACACTTGAGGAAGGATATTCTGGCTTTGGAGGCAGTGCAGAGGAGGTTCACCAGGTTGATTCCAGAAATGAAGGGGTTAACCTATGAGGAGAGGTTGAGTCGCCTGGGACTATACTCTCTGAAATTCAGAAGAATGAGAGGGGATCTTATAGAAATATACAAAATTTTGGAAGGGATAGATAAGATAGAAGTAGGAAAGTTGTTTCCATTGGTAGGTGAGACTAGAACTAGAGGACATTGTCTCAAGAGTCAGGGGAGAAGATTTAGGACGGAGATGAGGAAAAACTATTTTTCCCAGAGAGTGGTGAATCTGTGGAATTCTCTGCCCAGGGAAGCAGTTGAGGCTTCCTCATTAAATATATTTAAGGAACAGTTAGATAGATTTTTACATAGTAGGGGAATTAAGGGTTATGGGGAACAGGCAGGTAGATGGAGCTGAGTTTATGGACAGATCAGCCATGATCTTATTGAATGGTGGGGCAGGCTCGATGGGCCGGATGGCCTACTGCTCCTATTTCTTATGCTCTTATGAGTCAAAGCTCAGGGTTGTATACTGCATACACACTTTGATCATAAATGTACTTTGAATCTTTGAAAGCAGACGAGCTGTCGAGTTTAATTTGCAATGACACTTGTCTGCTGGAGCCAGGACAGACCCTCTGAAATGATAACACTGAGGAATTTAAAGTTGCTGACCCTCTCCACCTCTGATCACCCGGTGAGGACTGGCTTTCCTCTTGTAATCAATAACCAGCTCCTTTGGTGACCGCAGTTGTGAAATGTCTCTCTGCGAACGGGGTGGGGGCTGTAGATTTATCTCGGAGGGCAGTGTCTCTTCGACAGAAGGTGAAACTGAGCTGCAGTGTGAGTGAATCTTGTGAATGGATTAGGAATCTTTGAAGTGCCTGTTTTCTGCAGCTGTTTGTGCGGCAGCTGCTCTGCTGGGCCGAGGCCGGGCGGAGAAACGCACTCCTGTCAGTCATCACGGGCTGGAGGGAGGGGGGGCCTGTCAGTCAGCACGGGCTGGAGGGAGGGGGAGCCTGTCAGTAATCACGGGCTGGAGGGAGGGGGGGCCTGTCAGTCAGCACGGGCTGGAGGGAGGGGGGCTGTCAGTCAGCACGGGCTAGGGGGGGCCTGTCAGTCATCACGGGCTGGAGGGGGCGGTCTGTCAGTCATCACAGGCTGGAGGGGGGGGCCTGTCAGTCGTCACAGGCTGGAGGGAGGGGGGGCCTGTCAGTCATCACGGACTGGAGGGGGGGGCTGTCAGTCAGCATGGGCTGGAGGGGGGGGCTGTCAGTCACCATGGGCAGGGAGAGGGGGTCCTGTCAGTCAGCACGGGCTGGAGGGAGTGGGGGGGGCTGTCAGTCAGCACGGGCAGGGAGAGGGGCTGGAGGGAGGGGGGGTCCTGTCAGTCAGCACGGGCAGGGAGAGGGGCTGGAGGGAGGGGGGCCTGTCAGTCAGCACGAGCAGGGAGAGGGGCTGGAGGGAGGGGGGTTTTTGTCAGTCAGTACGGGCTGGAGGGAGGGGGGGGCTGTCAGTCACCTGGGCAGGGAGAGGGGGTCCTGTCAGTCAGCACGGGCTGGAGGGAGCGGGGGGGCTCCTGTCAGTCAGCATGGGCAGGGAGAGGGGCTGGAGGGAGGGGGGGCACCTGTCAGTCAGCATGGGCAGGGAGAGGGGCTGGAGGGGGGTTCCTGTCAGTCAGCACGGACAGGGAGAGGGGCTGGAGGGAGGGGGAGTCCTGTCAGTCAGCACGGGCAGGGAGAGGGGCTGGAGGGAGGGGGGCCTGTCAGTCAGCACGGGGAGGGAGAGGGACTGGAGGGAGGAGGGGACGGAGCACTGAGGGGAGGCAGAAGGAGGGGGTACAGAGGGAGTGAGAGGGGTACTGAGGGGTCAGGGGTTGCAGCAGAAGTGGAAGCAGATGGAGGGGTCAGAGGGAAGGAGAGGGGCACTGATGAGGGAGGGGGGACTGGGGGATGGAAATAGTAATGAAAAGAGGGAGACTGACTGAGGGAAGGAGGAAGAGGGTGGATTCTGGAAAAGGCAAGGTGAGGGACACTGATGGGGGGGTTGAAATGAGGGAGACGGGGGCTGAGGGAAGGTGGGACAGAGGCACTGAGGAAGGGGCGTGGGATGTATGAAGGGGACAGACTGAGTGAAGGGGGGGAGAGAGAGAGTCTGGAGGGATGGGCACTGACGGGGCAAAATGAGGGAAAGGAGATTGGGGAGAAGGCAGACTAGGGTTGCCAACTTTCTCACTCCTGAATAAGGGACAAAAGTAGCAGTCAAATACACTTGTATTTACCCCGAGAAAGACTACCATGACCATGAAGCCTTGCATGGGCACCTGCGTGCGCATGCGTGACGTGCACATATGTGACCTGCGCATGCATGTACGTGCCGATGTTTTTTCTACAAATCAGTTTTGGCTTAATCTTCGCAAACACGAGGAGATCTGCAGATGCTGGAAATTCAAGCAACACGCACAAAAAATGCTGGAAAAATAGTCCTGATGAAGGGTCCTGGCCGGAAATGTTGACTGTACCTCTTCCTATAGATGCTGCCTGACCTGCTGCGTTCACCAGCATTTTTTATGTGTGTTGGCTTAATCTTCCCGATTCTATTAAGTGAAACTACACTGTACATACATTATTTCTACTTTATATAGGCTGTGTATTTATCATATCATTCCTGCTTTTACATATGTTAGTGTTATTTTAGGTTTTATGTGTTATTTGGTATGATTTGGTAGGTTATTTTTTGGGTCTGGGAACGCTCAAAAATTATTCCTATATAAATTAATGGTAATTGCTTCTTCGCTTCACGCCATTTCGGCTTACGGACGGTTTCATAGCAATGTTTTACCTTAGCAGGGGGAATACGGGACAAGGGCAGTCCCGTATGGGACAAACCAATTTAGCTCAACATACGGGATGTTCCGGTTAATACGGGACAGTTGGCAACCCTAGGGCAGACTGAAGAACAGATGGAAGGAGAGGGGGTGGGGGGGGGACAGTGGGAGGGGGATCTGGAGGAGGGAGGGAATGTGTGACCTGGGAGGAGGAAAGGTGAGGGGGGCACTGAGGGAGGAGGATGTCTGGGATAGGGGGACTGTGTGGGGGGGGAGGTGAGGGGACGGGTACAGAGTGAGGTTTGTGGAGCAGAGTGAGGGGAGGGGAAGAGAGAATTCTCCCATCATGAAGAAGACAATTTCTACCCTGCTGTTATAAAACTAAGTAATTCACTAGTACGCTAAGATGGACTCTTGACTTTATATTCTGCATTGTTATTGCTTTACCTTCTGATCTGTATGAACAGTATACGTGACAAGCTGTTCACAGTATATCACTACATGTGACCATCATAAACCAATTGCAAAGGAACGATTGTTCGGGAGAGTATTGCAAGGGATATAAGAGACATGAATGGGGCAGGGCAGTTTATATATATTACTTTGTAATATCTAACCCTCTCACATGATTCTGGTCGGTATATCTCCACCCCTCCTCTGCCCCCCTTGTCGAAAGGCACACCATCCCTTATCCCAATATGTCCCACCTCTGGGGATGAAACCTGGAGTGTAGTGGGTTGTCTCCTGTGAGTGACGTTCTTCCTTGTGATTGAGACCGTTCACACTTTGATATCGAAGCCTAGTAAAACAAATCCTTTGCAGAAATGCAAATTGTTGAGATAGCTTATATGAGTAGATTGGACAGGAAAGGAATGGAGGGTTATGGGCTGAGTGCAGGTTGGTGGTACTAGGTGAGAGTAAGAGTTCGACACGGACTAGAAGGGCTGAGATGGCCTGTTTCCGTGCTGTAATTGTTATATGTTATATGGTTATATTGTATGTCTATAAAGTGACAATAGGCAATAATAAATCTGATTCCCCATTCTTTTTATTCCCTTTAAATCTTTTTTCATTCTCTCTTCACTTTCTTTGTTGCATTTTCACACTCCTGCTCTCCTTTCCCTCTCTTCTTCTTTTCCTCTCTTCCCTCTCTTCCTTCTTTTCCTCTCTTCTTCCATTTCCTCTCTCCTTTCCCTCTCTTCTCTCCTTTTCCTCTCTTCCTCTCTTCCTCCTTTTCCTCTTCTTCTCTCCTTCCCTTTGTTTTCCCTCCTGCCTGTGTGTGACCCAGAGGGGGAGCCTTGTTGAGATGAAATATTCATTGTACGTCCTTTTTCCTGTGCTTCTTTGTGAACACAGGTCCAAGAGTCAGAGTCGTAGAGCCACACAGCAAGGAAAAAGGCCTTTAGGCCAAACTTTCCATGCCGACCAAGCTACCATTTGTCCCTGTTTGGCCCATTTCCTATCTGTGTACCTGTCCACATTCCTTCTGAATGTTATTAATGCACGTGGCTCAACCACTTCCCTTAGGCATTTCATTCCATATATTGACCACCCTCTGGGTGGAAGAAGTTGACCCTCACGTTCCCCTCCCCTTTCACCCTAAACCCGTGCCTCTAGTTCTTGATTCCCCAAACTTGGGGAAAAAAACGCTATCTATGCCCCCCCCGATGATTTATACACCTCAAGCAGATCACCCCTCATTCTCCTATGCTAACCTGCACAACCTCTCTCCATAACTCTGTCCCTCGAGTCCTGGGCAAACACCCTCTGCACGCTTTCCAGCTTAATGACACAATATTCCAAATGTAGCCTCACCAATGATTTGTGCAACTGCGACATAACATCTCAACTTCTATACTGATGAAGGCAAGTGTGCCAAAAACCTCCTTCACTACTCTAACTATCTCTGACCCTCATTCAGAGAACCATGTACTTGTACCACTAAGGTTCCTCCAACATTCCCCAAAGTCCAAAGTAAATTTATTATCAAAGTACGTAGAACCCTGAACAAGAGAAAATCTGTAGATGTTGGAAATCCAAGAAATACACACAAGATATTAGAGGAACTCAGCAGGCCAGGCAGCATCTGTGGAAAAGAATAAACAGTTGTTGTTTCAGGCCTAGACCCTTCAGCAGGACTGAGATTCTGAGAGTCATTTTCTTGTGGGCATACTCAATAAGTCTATGGAATAATAACCATAACAGAACCAATGAAAGACCCAGGGCCCTACCTTTCATTGTGAAGTTCAAATGCTGATTTGCAACACCTCACACCATCTGAAGATTCAAGATGCTCCAATATTCAAGTTTATTTATTTATCACATATGTGTACATTGAAACATTTGCATTACAACCAACACACCCAGGAGTGTGCTGGGGGCAGTGTCACCACACATTCTGGCACCAACCACAATTTGCCCTTCCACGGTCCACTTACTCTGCTGATCAAGATCCCTCAGTAATTCAAATTTCAAAGTAAATTTATTATTAAAGTACATATATATCTCCCTTACTACTGTAAGATTTGTTTTCTTTGGGCTATCACAGAAAATTCAAAGAAACACAATAGAATCAATGATAAAACTGTACACGGACAACAACCAATGTGCAAAAGCCACCAAATTATGCAAATGCAAAAAAGAAAAAATAATAGAAATAAATATTGAGAACTTGAGTTGTGGAGTCCTTGAAAGTGATTCCACGAGTTTTGAAGTCAGTTCAGTGATGTGGTGAGTGAAGTTATCCTCTCTGGTTCAAGAGCCTGATGTTTGAGGGGCAATAGCTGTTCCTGAACCTGGTGGTGCGGGTCCTAAGGCTCCTGTACCTCCCTCAACAGTGAGACGAGAGCATGGCCAGGATGGTGGGGGTCCTTGACGATGGATGCTGCTTTCCTGCGACAGCGCTCCTTTGTCGGTGTGCTCAATGGTGGGGAGGGCTTTACCCACGATGGACTGGGCTGTATTAGTAATTCTTGATAATCATCTTCACTGCCTAACTGTCTTGTTCACTGTCATGTTTTCAGATTGCTTGCTGATGCTGGTGTTCAAAGACAAGTCTGAAAAGAGTCGAGGGAACAAGGAGAGGAGCAGTGTGGTCCTGGAGGATATATGTGGTTTAGAGCCCGGACTTTCATTTGAAGGAGTGAATCACATCCTTGCAATAATCTGCCTGGGGCAAACTGTGTTGCTGGCGTTTGAAAACAAAGATACCATGTGTGCCTGGGACATACGGACTTGCTACAGCCTCGGAGAAGGTAGCTGAGAATCAGAGATGCCAATTGAAACCATTTTTTAAAATTTCATAATGTATTCTTCTCTTATTCAGCCCAGGGAATTTGCATATGCATCCACAAACATAGGAGACACTTCACATGTGTTAAACCACTAGGAAGCACTTTATTAGAGCTAGCACAAATGCAATTCAGACAGAAAAACAGGTGTCTGCAGGAGCAGCAGTACAGAAAGCAAAATAACACTTATCCACTAAACAAACCGATCTCCACAATGTTGGAGGGGAGCCACAGATCCGACAATCTTACAGACAGCCTGTTCTCTCTCTCTCGCTCCATCTCTAGCTCTCTCTCTTGCTCTCTCTCTTTAGCTCTCTCTCTAGCTCTCTCTCAGTGCTCTCTCTCTCTCTAGCTGTCTCTCTTTAGCGCTCTCTCTCTAGTTCTCATTAGCTCTCTCTCTCTCTCTCTTTAGCTCTCTCTCTCTCTCTAGCTCTCTAGTTCTCATTAGCTCTCTCTCTAGCTCTCTCTCAGCGCTCTCTCTCTCTAGTTCTCATTAGCTCTCTCTCTCTAGCTCTCTCTCTTGCTCTCTCTCTCAGCGCTCTCTCTCTCTAGTTCTCATTAGCTCTCTCTCTTGCTCTCTCTCTTTAGCTCTCTCTCTCTCTAGTTGTCATTAGCTCTCTCTCTAGCTCTCTCTCAGTGCTCTCTCTCTCTCTAGTTCTCATTAGCTCTCTCTCTCTCTCTCTTTAGCACTCTCTCTAGTTCTCATTAGCTCTCTCTCTCTCTCTCTTTAGCTCTCTCTCTTGCTCTCTCTCTAGCTCTCTCTCTAGCTCTCGCTCTCTCTCTAGTTCGCATTAGCTCTCTCTCTCTTTAGCTCTCTCTCTTTAGCTCTCTCTCTCTCTAGCTCTCGCTCTCTCTCTCTCTTTAGCTCTTCTCTTGCTCTCTCTCTCTTTAGCTCTCTCTCTCTCTCTCTCTAGTTCTCATTAGCTTTCTCTCTCTAGCTCTCGTTCTAGCTCTCACTCTGACTCAATATACTTACTTGTCCCTATTGTCTTAGCACTAGCACCTAGCCTAGCCATGACCTGGCCTAACACAAAGCCCTCCCCCGCACAGAGAAAGTGCCCCTTTTATACCTCTCAAAAGCCCTTACACAGGCACTTTTCCTTTGCTCAATGATACCAGCTGCACCCCCCACCCCCATTTATCTCTTATGACCTCTAGCCCAGACAAACATGTTTTCAGTATTATGGCTGCAGATTTGACTTTCTGAAAACATTGCTGTGGACTGGTTCTCTCCAATCCCACCCCAAGATAACACCATTTTGTTTTACAGACTTCCGTTTATTATAGCATGTACCCAGGAGGAATCACATTTAACTCTCTCCTTAGTCCTACTCCACAACTGAGGCTGCTCTTCTCAAAGTGTCACTCTGGGAGGGAGGGAAGGAAGAAGTCGGGAGACTTCTGTTGGTGCTCTGGCCAATATTTATTCCTCACTCAAAAGTGGTTTTCTAGTTATTTTCACATTGCCGTTTGCAGGAGTTGGCTGTGTATAAATTTGCTCCCTTGTATCCAGCATTATGGCTGTGACATCCCTTCCTACTTTGGCTGTGAAGTGTACTGTAGCAGTTCAGAAGAGATAATCTAGAAATGTAGCTTTCTTCTGTTAAGAAGATTTCATTTCTGATGGCTTAGGATTTTCCAGATGAAGAGCAGAGGAATCTGATTGACCATAAGATATAAGAGCAGAGTACCGCTATTCTCTCATGGCTAATCATTTTAACCCCATTATGGCCTCCTTCTGCTAACCTTTAACCCCAATACTAATCAACAACCCATCCATCTCTACCTTAGATACCCAATGACTTGGCCTCCACAGTGCCCATGGCAACAAATTCCACAGATTTACCACCCTCTGGCTGAAAATAATTCCACCTCACCTCAGTTCTAAAGGGATGTCCTTTTATTCTGAGGCTCTGCTCTCGGATCCTAGACTCTCCTCCTGGTGGAAATATCCCCTCCACATTCACACTATCCAGGCCTTTCAGTATCCAGGTAGTTTCAATAAGAACCCCCTTATCCCCCAGTGCGTACAGGCCCAGAACCATGGAAAGCTCCTCATAAGTTAAGTCTTTCATTCCATGAATCATTTTTAATTATAGACATATTGCTATGGCACAAAGACGGGCCCTATGGCCCATCTCGTATTGGTGTTAGATTGGTTCTTGTAACGGCAGGGCCATGTTACAGGGAAAGGTGGATAGGCTGACGTTATGCCCACTGGAGTTCAGAAAAGTAATAGGTGATTGCTTAAGTAGGTGGGTAAAGTGTGTGAGCAGATAGATGTGAACAGATGTGGGAAAATATGAAATTGTCCATTTCAGCCATAAGATTGAAACCAATAATCTTGAAGGGATTAACAGGACAGAGGGGAGAAGAGTCTCAGCCTGAAACGCCAGCAGTTTACTCCCCTCCAGCATTTTGTGTGTGTTGCTTAGATGGGTAGAGGATCTTTTCTTTCGTGGAAACATCTAGAAACAGGGGTCACACCCTAAAGGATGCTCTCACATTGGCCTCAGACTGAAAGCACCGGGTCCTCGGGGGCTGTGCAAGTTTGTGAAACTGCCTCAGTGTTTTAACAGTCAAAGCATAAAAGGCAATGAGCTTATCCGGGAGCAAAGCCTTCTTGTCACCTATGTCGCTTGGTTTCATTTCGTAAGAGGGGATAGCATTCAACCCCGGCTGCAACTGTCCAGCAACCTTCAGTGATTCAACGTTGGTCCGGTATTGCCACTTCGCACTTGAGATGACTTTCCAGAGGTCATACATAGACCTCTTTATTTTACTTGGTCGCCAGACCTAAATACCACTAAATCCACAGATTGCGGATCGTATGGTTCATGCTGGGCTTCTAGTTGGGGAAGACTCTGAATGATTTTGTGGGACACGCTTGTCTACGACTGTTTTTATAAAGTCCATTTCACGGTGGTGTATTTGTGCAGATCTACTGATGAGTCCTTGAACACAGCCCAGTATAAGGACTCGATACAGTCCAGTAGCCGCTCCTCTGCCTCCCACGACCACCTCTTTGTTGTCCTTCTCTCTGGAGCCTTGCTCTTTACCTCTGCCGGTACGCAGGTAGGAGAAGGGCAGCCAAGTGATCAGATTCACGAAGGTAGTCCAGGCAGGGACGGTAAGGAGTCCCAATCGTAGTATAGCAGTTGTCTAGTGTGCTGGGACCCCTGGTGTTGCAGGTGATATGTTGATGATAACTGGGCAGAGATTTATTCCAACAGGCCTGATTGAAGTCCCTGACAATGATTTGAAAGGCGTCAGAGTAGGCTGTTTCATGTTAGCTGATCATGGCACTCAGTACGTTGAGCGCCCGCTTAAGATCAGCCTTTGGCAGTGTGTAAGCCGCAGTCGGGATCACTGGAGAACTCCCTCAGTGAGTAGAATGGCCGGCACTTAATCGCTAGATCTTCCAGGTTGGGGGAACAAGAAGGTGACAAGACTGCTGCATTCAAGCACGAAAGAGGAAGTTTCACATCCTGACATTTTAGCGAAGCTTGAAGCCCTCCTCTCCTTCCTCTCTTTCGGCCATGTTGATGCACCTCCATCCTCTCAAAGGTGCCGTACCTACAGACTTGAGAGTTCAGTCCTTCGAGTCCTTCAGAAGACTGCAGAATCACTGGTTCGTTCAGACGGTTCAAAATTATGTTATTTAAAGCGAAATTACAGGCTGCAGATTTCAGTGAGGGTAGTTCAGAAGAATATTTAGCAGGTTTTGTAAGCTGCCCGTAATTCACCATTGCCATCATGCATCATCTATTTTTATAGTGCACCAATAAATAGAATTCATCCTATCTGGATGCATCACGGCATGCTAGAGTGACAGTAACCAAAGAAGTAGAATTAAGGGTTGGAGAATGTGGCAGCGTGTCTCAGAAGGGGATGTGAAAGATTACATTAGATTATGAGGACACTCAGTCCTCGTTTATTGTCATTTAGAAATGCATGCATTAAAAAATGATACAATGTTCCTCCAGAATGATATCACAAAAAACACAGGACAAACCAAGACTAAAACTGACAAAACCACATAATTATAACATATAGTTACAACAGTGCAAAGCAATACTGTAATTTGATAAAGAGCAGACCATGGGCACGGTAAAAAAAAGTCTCGAAGTCCTGATAGCCCCATCATCTCACGCAGATGGTGGAAGAGAGAAGCTCTCCCTGCCATGAACCTCCAAGCGCTGCAAACTTGCCGATGCAGTACCATTGGAAGCGCCCGACCGCAGCGGATTCTGAGTCCATCCGAAAACTTCGAGCCTCCGACCAGCCCTCTGACACCGAGCACTGAGCGCCATCCTCTGTCGAGCGAGTTGATTTCAACATTTAGGAGAAGGTTGGATGGAAGGGGTTATGGAGGGATATGGAGCCAGTGTAGGGCTGTGAGAGTAGGCAATTTAAATGGTTCAGCACAGACTAGATGGGCTGAAAGGCCTTTTTCTGTGCTGTACTTTTCTATGACTCTATACATACAGCAGCATGTCCACAACTTGCTAACCCTTCCTAACCCGTGTGTCTGTGGAATGTAGGAGGAAATCGGAGCACCTAGGGGAAACTCACTGTCCTCAGAGATGGTGGTGTGAATTGAACCCTGACCATTGTCTGCTGGCACTGTGAATTGTTACACTAGGCAGGAATTGAAACATCACGCTGGCTGCTGAACTACCATGCCACCCCAAGTAAGTGATGAATCTGTGATGGACTGGGCAGTGTCTACCAGTCTATGGCCTCACTGAGATTCGTCACCTTGTCATAGTGGAGAGGCTTGTGAGTTCCTGAGATCCCAAGATTGATGCGGTCTGGAGCTGACCGAATGGTGCTTGGCTCCTGGCGGGGCCTCCCATGGCAGTAAGCTCGAGAGGGAGGTTGCGGGCAAAGAGCGATCCAACCAAGACCTCAATGGTGTTGCTGGTGGGAGATGATGATACATCACAACGGCGGTGAAGGGTCCCCAGTTGTCTTGTATTCCATGACACTGGACCCTGACCCCGATCTGTCAAGGACTGTGTTGTGGCTGCCCGTGCATCAGCCTCCCCACATTAAAGAACGTCACGCACAGGAACCCTCCATTAAGGAAATCCACCAAACATCCCGGATTAAGTCCCATGCTGATCAGCAAGTGGCAAAGGGGACAGGATTGTCAGGTCTGGAAGCCCACACTGCTCCAGAATATGTGGATCCTGAATCGGCCTCTACAGCCACATGAAGACCCACCAATAGACAACCCTTGAGGAGAACATCGTTCTCAGATGGAGTGATTAGAACAAAGAACATAGAAATCTACAGCACATTCCAGGCCACTCAGCTCACAATGTTGTGCTGACCATGCAACCTACTCTAGAAGCTGCCTAAAATTTCCATACCGCATAGCCCTCTATTTTTCTAAGAGTCTCTTAGAAGAGCCTATTGTATTACACTGGTACTTCCACTCTCTGGAGCTTCCGATTATCCAGTGCAGAGCATTTGCCATACCACAGAAAGCTGTTGCTATAAAGTCAAGGAATCTAGATAGCTTGAACGGAAGAGAACCTTTTCCCTTAGCAGATAATTCAAAATCCGGGTGCATGGTTTGATGGTTAGATTTAGAATGATTAAATAGAAGAACATTAAATTTTTTTTTATCCAGAGGATATTACGGGTTTGGAACTCACTGACCTAGACCGAAATCGCTATCACATATGAATATAACAGGTGCCCATTTGAAGAGCCATGACCTCAGGCCTGATGGAAGATGGATTGCAACACTTGGGGTAGCATAGCCACAATGAGCCAAATATTCTCTTTTGGGTCGTTAATTTAGAGTCATGGATGGTGGAGTGGGGGCATTCCTTCCCTCTGCTAACCTTTAGGTCACCCTTGGGGAAGGTGTAGCACCTGCTTAGCTCCTCTGCCCTCAGGGTCATGTGAAGCCATGGGAGCAGGTAGTGGATGGTCGTGCGAGCAGCTGGTGCATATCACAAGTCCTTGTTATGTGGCCACTGACACCAAGCAGACTATCTCTGAAGAGTATTGACAGTGGCTGGGGTCACCTGTCTTGTAAAGACATTTCCCAGAAGAAGGTAAAGGCAACTTACTCTGTAGAAAAATTTGCCAGGAACAATCTTGGTCAAGACCAGGATCACCCATGTCATACAACATGCCACATAATGATGATGATGAATTTTAGAGTCATGGAATTATACAGCATAAAAACAGGCCTCTTGGCCCTTCTTGTCCATTCCGACCAAGGTGCCTTTCTGAGCTAGTCCCACTTGCCTGTGTTTGGTCCGTATCCCTTCAAACCTTTCCTAGCCATGAAACTGAATCTTGTGAATCTGTGGAGACATAAGAGACTATAGATGCTGGAATCTGGATCAGCAAGTAATCTGCTGGAGGATCTCAATGGATCAAACAGCATCTGTGGAGAGAGAAATGAATTATTAATGTTTCAAACCTGATGCTGTGTTTCAACCCAATTCCGTTCCTCCCACATGCTGAGTTTCTCAAATAGATTGCTTGCTGACCTACTGTTAATTTGCTGCTCTTAATGTTCAGAATCAAAATTAGGTAATGAAGGATGGTGTACCTTCTTATGATTCCATCAACGTGTTGGGCCTAGGACAAAATCCTCTGAGATGTTCATGGCCAGGAACTTGAAACTGCTCATCCTTTCCACCACTGACCCCTTGATGAGGGCAGATGTGTGATCCCCAGGCTTTGCCTTCCTTAAGTCCACAATCACTTCTCTGGTCTTGCAGGTGTTGAATGTGTGGTTGTTGTTGTGACACCTCTTGACTAGCTGATCTATCTTGCTCCTGTATGCCTTGTTTTTAGCTGTGTGGTGGTTAACTATCCAGTCATAGTTGGGTAATCACCAGAGGTTTCCCCCCAAAACTCTCAAAATCAAAGTAAATTTGTTATCAAAGTGTGAATATGTTACATATGCTCCCTTGAGGTTCATTTTCTTGCAGGCATTTACAGAAAAATAAATAAATACTACACATAAACAAACACTGGCAAATAACCAATTACACAAAATAAGACAAATTGTGCAGAGAACAAAGTAAGTAATACTGAAAACATGAGTTGTAGAATCCTTGAAAGTGATTCTGTAGGTTGTGGAATCAGATCAGTACTGAAATGAAAGAAATTATCAATATTAATTCAGGAGCCTAATGATTTTAGGTTAAGAACTGTTCTCGAATCTGGTGTTGGGTTTAATAATCCTGTTGATGCTGTTCTATGACCAAATGTTTTGTGGAGAAGGCAGAAGAATGGAATTGGGGTGGACGGTGATAATAAATGAGCAATGTTGGAATGGTGGAACAGACTTGATGGTCTGAATGGCCTAATTCTGCTCCTACATCTTATGGTCTTATAACTCATACTCTACTTTAAGACAGGTTCCTGGGAAGAGTCATTTCATGGTGATAATGGAGAAGCTGAGGTTATCATTGGAGCAAAGAAGTTTGAGAGGAGGTGGATTGGAAATGGACAAGGTCATGACTGATTAGGCAATGTGAATGGAGGAAGACCTTTCCTGTTGATGGGTGATTCAAGTCCCAGGCAAGGCAGATGGTCAAGTGTTGCAGCGAAGAGTATGAGGAAAATGAAGGCAGTGCTGCAACTCTGTAACCACAGGGGCTTTCAGAAGGAATTGATAAATAATTGAGAGAGAAGATTTTGTAGGGCCTTGGGTGAGGGGGGAAATGGGGAAATGGAATGATAGGATTGTTCCACAAGGTGCTGGTATAGACCTGATGAGCCAAATCACCATCTTTTCTGCTTGGTACAGATCTGTGCTTCTAGCTGTCTCTCTGGCTCCTTGAGGAATGTTTTTCACTAATGCTGAAGATTCTTTATAAGGCATTGGTCAGACCACACTTGGAGTATTGTGAGCCGTTTTTTTAAAGAAAGGATGTGCTGGCTTTGGAGAGGGTCAAGAGGAGGTTCATGATAATGACCTTGTGAGTGAAAGGGTTAATGTATAAGGATTATTTGATGGCTCTGGGCCTGTACTTGCTGGATTTTAGAAGAATGTGGGAGGATCTCAATGAAAACTATTGAATATTGAAAGGCCATGATAGAATGGACGTAGAGAGTATATTTTGAATAGTGGGGGAGCCTAGGGCCAGAGGGCACAGCCTCAGAATAGAAGGATGTCCCTTTAGAAGAGAGATGAAGAGGAATTTCTTTAGCTAGCCTCTCGCTGCTAGAGAATGGTGAATCTGTGGAATTCATTGCCACAGATGACTGTGGATGATTGGGCGTATTTAAAGCGGAGGTTGATAGGTTCTTCATGAGTGAGGGCGTCAAAAGTTATGGTGAGAAGGCAGGAGAATGAGGTTGAGAGGGATAGTAGATCAGCCTTGACAGAGTGGCGGAGAAGACTTGATGGACCGATTGGCCTAATTCTGCTCCGATGCCTGATGGTCTGAAAAGCGTACGAGTCTGTGGTTCTAGCTGTCTCTGCGGCTTCTCGAGGAACTTTTCTTATTGACAGTCCCCTGTGACTAGAGCATGAGGTTACCCACAGGAGGGGCTGTGGAATGTAACACGCCGGTACTAGAGTGTGTGTCTTCACCCTGTGTGGCATTGGTGTTGGTTTATTATTGTCACACGTACTGAGATACTGTGAAAAGCTTTTGTTTGCATGCCATCCAGACAGGTCATTTCATTGAGGTAGCAAAAAGAAACAGAATGCAGAATATACTGTTACAGTTCCAGAGAAAGGGCAAGAGATTGCTATCTGTGGCATAGAAGCCGTCCTTGCGTCTAGTTGTTTGTGTTCCTAAGTTTTGTGTATCTTCTGCTGCAGGGGAGAAGAGAGAGTGACCAGGGGTGGGGCGGGGTCCTTGATCATATTGGCTGCCTTCCTGAGGCAGTGGTGTGGATGGAATCAGTGCAGTGGAGGCTGTTTGTGCAATGGACTGGGCTGTGTTCACGACTCTCTGCAATTTCTTGTGGTTTTGGACAAGGCCATTGCCATACCAAGCTGTGATAGGATGCTGTCTGTGGACATTTGTAAAAATTGGTAAGAGTCATTAGAGTCATCCTGAATTTCATAAGAACATAGGGACATAAGAAACAGGAGCAGGAGTCGGCCATCTGGCCCGTCGAGCCTGCTCTGCCATTCAATAAGATCATGGCTGATCTGGCCATGGACTCATCTCCACCTACCTGCCTTTTCCCCATAACCCTTAGTTGCCCTACTATGCAAGAATCTATCCAACCTTGTCTTAAATATATTTACTGAGGTAGCCTCCACTGCTTTATTGGCAGAGAATTCCACAGATTCACCATCTATCTGTGTTCCTCATAATGCTGAAGTCCAAGTAGGTAACATTCACCATTCTGCCCTTGTAAATCCTCTTGGTTACCTCCAGTCAGATTTTTGGGACATGGTCTCCCATGAGCAAAGCCACCCTGACCATTTGTAATTACTCCTTGCCTTTCCAAATGTCAATGAATTCTGCCCCTTAATTCCCTCAACTAATGTTCCCAACACTGATGTTAGCCTTACCACTCTTTAGCTCCTCAACCTGTCGTTGGAACCCTTCTTAAAGTACGGCACAACATCAGCCACCCTCCAGTGTTCAGGTACCTCAGCTGCGGCTCACAAGAAAACAAATCCCGGCCAGGGCCTCAGCAATCTCGCCTCTTGCTTTCCACCTGTTCCTAGTATTCACTTGGTCTCTTCATGTGCTTCAAGACATCCTTCTGTCAGTAGTCCCCAAACTCCGGGCCGCGGACCGATACCGGGCCGCGAAGCATGCAGGGGTGCAGCGGTAGCCAGAGCGCACCCAGCACATCTTTAAGAAAAAAGCCGAAATAAACAAGCTAATTAATTAGGTGCCACCCAGAAGCCAGTCTTCATTAGAGGAACTGAGGTAGAGAGGGTCAATAACTTTAAATTCTTCGGCATTAAGGATCAACGTTTCTCTCTCTGAAGAGTGTCAGAGGATCTGTCCTGGGACCAGCACGTAACTGTCATTACAAAGAAAGCACAGCAGCTCCTATACTTTATTAGAAGTTTGTGTAGATTCAACATGTCACCTTGATCCTGACAGCCCTGTCTTTTCAGCCTGTCTGGGCTGGCGTTTAAATTGACCAAACAATGGAACAGCTAAAGGCTCCAGCGCCCTGGAAAGAGGAGTGAACATCACGTAATGCAAGTGAAATTGGCAATCGCCTCTGATCTGGGCCAACATTTACGTGCCGGGTGGCACCGAGTTAATTAGCTTGTTTATTTCGGCTTTTTTCTTAAAGATGTGCTGGGTGCCTCCCGGCTACCGCTGCACTCCTGCATGCTTCGTGGCCCGGTATCAGTCCGCGGCCCGGAGGTTGGGGACCACTGTCCTAAGTAATAAAGTTGAGGACATCGGGATTGGGGATGTTTCCTCTCCTGAACTCTCTCGTATCCATGTGCTACTCCACAGTAAATACAAGTGAGAGGTTCTGATTTATTCCCTTGCCCATTTACATAGAAACATACAAAACCCACAGCACAATACAGGCCCTTCAGCCCACAATGCTGTGCTGAACATGTACTTACTTTAGAAATTACCCAGGGTTACCCATAGCCCTCTATTTTTCTAAGCTCCATGTCCCTATCCAAAAGTCTCTTAAAAGACCCTGTTGTATCCACCTCCACCGCCGTCGCCATCAGCCCATTCCATGCACTCACCACTCTCTGTGTAAAAAACTGACCCCTGACATCTCCTCTGTACCTATTCCAAGCACCTTAAAACTGTGTCCTCTCGTGTTAGCCATTTCAACCCTGGGAAAAAGCCTCTGACTATCAACACGATCAATGCCTTTTATCATCTTATACACCTCTATCAGGTCAGCTCTCATCCTCCATCGCTAAAAGGAGAAAATGCCAAGTTCACTCAACCTATTCTCGTAACGCATGCTCCCCAATCCAGGCAACATCCTTGTAAATCTCCTCTGCACCCTTTCTATAGTTTCCACATCCTTCCTGTAATGAAGTGACCAGAACTGAGCACAGTTCTCCAAATGGGGTCTGATCAGGGTCCCATACAGCTATAACATTACCTCTCGGCTCCTAAACTCAATCCCACGATTGATGAAGGCCAATGCACCGTATGCCTTCTTAACCACAGAGTCAACCTGCGCAGCTGCTTTGAGTGTCCTATGGACTTGGACCCCAAGATCCCTCTGATCCTCCACACTGCCAAGAGTTTTACCATTAATATTATATTCTGCCATCATATTTAACCTACTAAAATGAACCACCTAACACTTATCTGGGTTGAACTCTATCTGCCACTTCTCTGCCCAGTTTTGCATCCTATCGATGTCCTGCTGTAAACTCTGACAGCCCTCCACACTATCCACAACGCCCCCAACCTTTGTGTCATTAGTAAATCCTTCGATGACCGCTTGATAACACTGTCTTCTTTTTAAACTCCTTCCGCTGGTCTAACTCGCTGATATCCACGTGCCTGCGCAGTCATGCCTCGATCAAACCGCTGAAGGAAAAATGATGACTTCCTGTGGCTCCACACAGATCCCCACACTGGGGACTAAAGAAGCCACACTGATCCCCATGCTGGGGTAGAAGAAGTCCCAGAGATCACCACACTGGGGAAAAAGAAGCCACACAGATCCCCACACTGGGGAAAAAGAAACCACACAGATCCCCACACTGGGGATAGAAGAAGCTGCAAAAACTGGAACTTAGAACAACAAACAATCTGTGAGAGGAACTCCCATGGGTCTATCAGCATCTGCGGGAGGAAAGAAATTGCCATTTGGAGGAATTGTCAATTGTTAAAATGTTTGTAGATTACCACATTGATCCCTAAAGGGACTTAATCTCAATCCTTCCTCAATCCACTTGCTCTCTTTTTAAAAATTCCTCAAATCCTATCTCTTTTGGTTAGCCCATGTTCATTGGGATGTTTTACCTTGCTGTGAAAATGCAAATTGGCTTGTGCAGACCATATCTGTCTGCCTTGGTTCACTCTTTGCTTATCTGCTCCTCCTGCTCCTGCCTTTCCCAATGATTTAGGAAGATATTCCCATGTACATAGTACACTACCTCACAGTACAGGCCCACAATGTTATTTCGATCTTTTAACCCACTCCAAGCTCAATCTAACCCACATAGTCCTCCATTTCACTTTCATCCATTTGCTTAAATGTCCCTAATGTATCTGCTTCTACTACCAGCATGTTCCACACACCTGCCACCCTCCGTGTGTAAAAAAAGAGAAAAAAATACCTCTGACATCCCCCCCCCATACTTTCCTCCAATCATCTTAAAATTGTTCCCACTTACGTTAGCCATTTCTGGGATAAAGCCTCTGGTTCTCTCTACGTACACCTCATCTAGCATTCTCTGTGTTTAAAACAGAGAGATGTTAACTGACATCCCCCTGTACTTTTCTCTGATCACCTTATCTCTGGCTGCCTACTCTACCTATGCCTCTTATCATCTTGTACACCTCTATCTAATCACCTCTCATCCGCCTTCTCTCCAAAGAGACAAGCCCCAGCTTGCTCGCCTATCCCCATAAGATGTGCTGTCTAATTCAGGCAGCGTCCTCTGCTCCCACTCTGAAGTTTCCACGTCCCTCCTATAATGAGGTGACCAGAACTGAACAGAGAGGTGCAAAGAGCTACTGAACGTTCCACACGTGGGCAAAATCCAGGAAAAATCCCTGGTGTGTCAAGTAAACCTGGAACGCCACGGTATGTTGACGACGAGCCAGTCATGAGGGGACTGATGAAGGCATCACTTGCGAAGCCATTGACACAATGGCGTTCCAGCGTAATGTGTGGCATTCGGGCTTCAACAGCAGAGGTCATTCATTGCGGACGTTTAGATGCTTTGCTGCTCTCTCCTCTCAGAGATCTTCTCTATCCGGAATCTGTGGGTTGTGAGTCTCTTACTGGACCCATTACAATGCTTAGTAAGCCAGACAGTCCTTGTGGAGGGGCACACAAAATTCTGGAGGAACTCAGCAAGTCGGGCAGCATCTATGGCGGAGTGGGGGGGGGGGAGGTAATCAATAGTCAACGTTTCAGGCCACAACCTTTCATCAGGACTAGAAAGGGTGGGGGGGGTGCAGAAGCCAGAATAAAATGGCTGAGGAGGGGAAGAGTACAAGCTGGTGGTGATAAGTGAAACCAAGTGAGGGGGAAGGTGATTGGAGTGAAGTAAGAAGCTGAGAGGTGATAGGTGGAAGAGGTAAAGGGCTGAAGGAGAAGGAATCTGACAGGTGAGGAGAGTGGACCACAGAAAAAAGGGAGGAGGAGGGGCACTGGAGGGAAGTGATGGGCAGGTGAGGAGAAGGGGTGAGGGGTGCTTGAATTGGGAATGGAAGAAGAGAGAAGGATGGGGAGGGATGAATCCGTCTGGAATACTTCAGTCTGCCGTTCACTGCACGTTCATGTGCCTGTTAAAAGGCCTCTTATTGTTTATCGTATCTGCCTCCCCTGGCAGAATGTTCCAGCCACCCAGCACTTTATATTTAAAAATACTTGTCTTGTAAGTCTGCCTTAAACTCTTTCCCCTCTCTCATCTTGAAACTATGCCCTCTAGTATTTCTGGATTTAGTATTTAGAGTTCGGTGTACAGTTTTGGTCACGCTGTTAAAGGAAACATGATTAAACTGGTAGGAGTGCAGAGTAGATTTACAAGGATGTTGTCAGGATGAGAGCCTGAGTTATTGAGAGAGGATGACTAGGCAGTCTTTATTCCTTGGGAATGTAGGAGAATGAATAGTGACCTTACAGGAGTATTTAAAATCCTGAGAGACAGGGATAACGTGGATAGGAACAGTCTTTTCCCAAGGGATGGGAATCCAAAACTAAGAACATTGGTTTAGGATGAGAGGGGAAAGATTTAAAAAGGACCTGGAGGTACAACATAGAGGGTGGTGAGGGTTTGGAACAAGCTCCTAGACAAAGTGCTTGAGGAAGGTACAATAGTTTCATTTAAGAAGTACATGCTCTTTTCTGGCTGCTGCCGTCTGGTAGAAGGTACAAGAGCCTCAGGACTCACACCACCGGGTTCAAGAACAGTTACTACCCCTCAACCACCAGACTCCTGAAACAAAGGGAGTAACTACACTCATTCTACTTCTGATGTTCCCATAACCGATGATCTCATTTTAAGGGCTCCTGTTATTTCATACTGGCTACTTATTGCTATTTATTTATATTTGCACTTGCACAGTTTGTTGATCCTGTTTACCAGTACTGTTCTATAGATTTGCTAAGTATGTCCACAAAGGAATCTCAGGGCTGTATGTGGTGACATGTATGTACTCTGATAATACATTTTACTTTGAACTTTGATGAATAGGTACATGGAGGGGCAGGGCTGAGTGCAGGAAATTGGGGTTAGGTAGATTTGTATCATTATTGCCATAGACTTGTTGGGCCGAATGGCCTGTATTCGTGCTGTATTGTTCTGCACTCAGTGGTCACTTGATTGGATACCTCCTGTACGTAATAAAGTGGCCACTGAGTGTATGTCCATGGTCTTCTGCTGCTGTAGCCCATCCACTTCCAAGTTCAATGTGCTGTGTGTTCAGATACTCTTCTGCACACCACTGTTGTAACACACAGTTATTTGAGTTACTCTCACCTTCCTGTCGGCTTGAACCAGCGGGCTACTCATTGACCTCTCTCTTTAACAAGGCGATTTCACCCACAGAACTGCCACTCTCTGGATGTTTTTTTTTGTTTTTCGCACCATTCTCTGTAAACTCTAGAGACTGCTGTGTGTGAAAATTCCAGGAGATCAGCAGTCCCTGAGATACTCAAACCACCCCATCTGGCACCAACTATCACTCCACAGTCAAAGTCACTTAGACCACATTTCTTCTCCATTCTGACATTTGGTCTGAACAACAACTGAACCTCTTGACCATGTCTGTATACTTTTATGCATTGCGTTGCTACCACATGATTGGCTGATTAGATATTTGCATTAATGAACAGGTGTACAGATGTATCTAATAAAGTGACCGCTGAGTGTATACATCTACTATTTCCTCAACTATACCTCCAGCTATCAGCTGTCTATGAGGATGGCTTCCAGCTCTTCCACCCTTACAGGCAGTCAGTTACACATGATAGGATCCGCAGGGTATTTTGTTTTTCTTTCCCTATCTCCTCTCTAACCCTTTCACGAACAACATGAGATCTATGTCCTCTCCTCCCTTGTTCCGGAATGCAGAGAAGATTTAGTATTGTTTAATGTCATTTCCTGTACCGAAGTGTAAAGGAGAACGAAATAATTGTTACTCCAGATCTGATGCACCACAAAAACATAACATAGTAAGACAGAGAAAACAATAATAAAAAAAGTACAATAAATATAAATATGTAAGATAGCATATATTCATAGATATGTTCATGAAATGGTGCTAGACGTAGGAGTGTTTATACACAAGATGACTCAACTCTGACAGGAAATGATCAAGTAGTGGTGGTGCGGGCTGCGGAGGGGTGGGTTGGTGAATGGAGGCATTGATCAACTTAGTAAGTAAGTGTTTTTGAGTTGGTGGTCCTGCCATGGATGCTAGATAACTTCCTCCCTGATGGGAGTGGGACAAACAGTCTATGAGCAGGGTGGGTGGTATCCTTCATGATGTTACTGGCCCTTTTCCAGCACCTTTCTGTGTCTATGATGGCGGGTAGGCTGGTGTTGGTGACGTGTTGGGCAGTTTTGTCTACCGGTTGTAGAGCCTTTCTCTCCACCGCTGTCCAGCTTCCGTACCACGCAGTGGGAGATTTGGGGTGTGGAATCTGAGTTTGTGGGTCTACTGTTGGTGGGGTGAATGGGAGATTGGTTCTGGAGATCTTGAATGAGAATGAGTGGTGATTGGTGTCCGTCCTGCTAAAGGATTGTTAGAGGCACTTCTGCAGTTTGTGACGAGTCCTGTAACACTGTCCTCTGTTTACAGTTCACAGATTCCATGTCACGGTGCTACCCGGTACTAAACTGGAAAGTGGACCAGCCACCCTTCACTTCTGCAACAATATCTTTGTGCTGGTGAGGGATGTCCCCCCAATCATCATTGGGCACTGGAAGCTCTCGGACATGAGGCGCTATGGTGCCATTCCCAATGGATTTGTCTTTGAAGGAGGTTCCCGTTGTGGCCCCTGTAAGTATAAGCAGGTTCTCGAAGAACATTACAACACAGTACCGACCCTTTGGCCTACAGAGTTGTGCCAACCCTTTAACTTTCTCTGAGGTCACGGTAGGATAGTGGTTAGTGTGATGCTATTACAGCTTGGGCAGTTGGAGTTCAAAGTTCATTTCCAACGTCATTTGTAGGGAGCTTGTATGTTCTCCCTGTGACTGTGTGGGTTGTCTCCGGGTGCTCTGCTTTCCTCTCACAGTCCAAAGATATATCGGCTAGTAGATTAGTTGGTCATTGTAAATCATCTCATGATTAGTCTAGGGTTAAATTGGAGGTTAAACATAGAAACATAGAAAACCTACAGCACAATACAGGCCTTTCGGCCCACAAAGTTGTGCTGATCATGTCCCTACCTTAGAAATTTCTTGGCTTACCCACAGCCCTCTGTTTTTCTAAGCTCCATGTACCTACCTAGGAGTCTCTTAAAAGACCCTATGTTGATGGGTGGTGTGGCTTGAAGGGCCCATTCATGCTGTACAGTATCTCTAAATAAATAGATAAATAGAATGAATCAATCTCACCCTTTTGTCCCTCCCAGTCACGCTGTTTTCGTAGGATATTGGTAGAGACTAACTGTTTGCCTCAGTGAAACACTTCATCAAACACTCTGGTGAATCTCTTCCGCACTCTTTCTGTTGCTGCCCATCTTTCCTGTTCTTCAGTCCACGATGTTGTGCCGACGTTTTCAACCTATGCTTAGATCAATTAACCCTTCCCCTCCTCACACACATAACCCTCCATTTTTCTTTCATCCATGAGCCTGTCTAAGAGTTTCTTAAATGGTCCTAATGTATCTGCCTCTACCACCACCCCGGCAGCACGTTCCATATACCCATCACTTTCTGAGTTTAAAACAAAACTTAACTCTGACATCCCCCTCCCCCACTAGTACTTTCCTCTAATCATCGTAAAGTTATGCTACCTTGTATTATCCATTTCTGCCCTAGGAAAATGTCTCTGCCTGTCCATTCTATCTATGCCTCTTATCATCTTGTACACCTCTATCAAGTCACCTCTTATACGCCTTAGCTAAAGAGAAAAGGCTTAACTTTCTCAACCTATCCACATAAGACATGCTCTCTAATCCAGGCAGCATCCCGGTAAATCTCCTCTGCACCCTCTCCAGAGCATCCACATCCTTCCTATAGTGAAATGACCAGAACTGAACTACAATAACTCAAGATTCTCATGCCTGAAGAAGCTGTTCTCTGACTAGAGTTTATAGGGCATTTATAGAGCACTACAGCACAGAAACAGACCCTTCAGCCATCTGCTCTGTGCTGATCTGTTTTTTTCTGCCCAGACCCATCTACCCGAACCAGGACCATAGCCTCTGATACCCCTCTTATCCATGTACTGTACCTATCCAAACTTCTCTTAAATTTTGCAATCAAACTTGCATCCACCACTTCTGCTGGCAACACGTTCCACACTCTCACCATCCTCTGAGTGAAGTTCCACTCAGATTCCTCTTAAATACTTCACCTTTCACCCCCAACCTATTACCTCTATTCTAGTCTCACCCAACCTCAGAGGAAAAGGCCTAGTATTTACTCCTAGTAGTTTTGTATAGGAATAAACTTTTCTTGGGGTTCCAGCCCAGTACAGGTATCAATTTTAACCAACGTTTCGATGACAAACTCTGCCATCTTCATCAGGGATGATGCCTGGTCCAGTGTATTTATACCCCTGTATTCCATCTCTCCTGATTGGTTAGTCCTCATCCAATCAGGTTTCTGCTGTCCACCTTGTTTACAATTAAATTCCAGTTATTACTTTGAGTGAGACCTTTGTCTTTGTTAAGATTCTTTTCCTCTAGTTTTATTTCAATAGCTTCTTTCACCAGGCAGTCCCAAAAGCATACGGTTATGCTGTCGAAGTCAATCCTATGGCCATTGTGAACACAGTGGTCTGCCACCGCTGGTTTTTCCAGTTAAGCCAAACAGATACACCTCCTGTGCTACTTGATGTGGGTTTCCACTGTGCATCCCATGTGGTTGATATTAGTACTAACCAGTCAAGAGGGACGGACGATGGGGGTATTGCACAGTTTGTTGTTTCATGCATTCTGGATGGATGCCCAAGTTAGTGTGGATTTTATTGATTTTGTTATGGTTGTTATTCTACAGATTTATTGAGAATGCCTCAAAAAGTCGAACCTCAGGGTTGTATATGGACACATATATGTACTTTGATAATAAATTTACTTTGAACTTTGATCTCCCCACATTCTCCTATGCTCCAGGGTAGAAAGCCTCACCTATTCAATCTTTCCCTATAACTCAATTCCAGCAACATCCTTGTAAACGTAGTAAAAGCCAAAAGCAGAAAAGGTATTTGCTGCCTTATTTGGAGAGAAACTATTCTGCAGAACAGGGCCTTTTTGCTACCTTGTGCTGATTCAAAGAGACCCAGCATGACGCAACAAACCGAATTTGCGTTTGCATCAGATCAAGTCAGCAAAGACCGTGCTGGGCATCCCTCAGGTGTCGTCACACTTCTAAGCTCAAAGATTCAAGTACATTTATTGTCCAAGAATGAATGCAGTACACAATCCTGAGATTTGTCTTCCCACAGACAGCCACGAAACAAAGAAACACCGTGGAATCCCAATTCAAAGAAAAACATCAAACCCTCCCATACGCTAACAAAAATCAATTGCACAATCGGCAACAAAAAAAACAACAGGTGAAGAACACAGAATTGAAAAGAGTCCAGGTATATTCAGTTCAGCTCAGTGTTCATTATCTATGCGCTGCCCCGATTCAAAATCGTACAAAATAGCATCAGTAAAAGATGGAACCAGAAACTAGAAACACGTCATAACATGAACAACGGAGTCCAATCCACAAACCACATCAATTAAACCTTGCTCTGACTGCACCGAGGGAGAGAGAGAGAGAGAAAGAGAGCTTTCGAATGCCGGGACCTGCCCTCGGGAGCAGCGAGTGAGAGGAAGGGAGAGACTGTCAAACACAAACAGCAGCCTGCGAGAGGCTGATAGATGATGCTGGCCACCCACTTTGCATTCCGAGTCCATCTCGATGATTTCAATCCTCCTCATGTTTTTGATCGGTGAGAAATGGAGTCGATCGTGGGCTGGTGCTCTGTCTCCTGGCTTCATGGCCTCGAGGTTGCACACTTCACTCGAAGCCTCACGGAAAACCCTCAGAGACAGCAAGGTGCCAGATCACTCGACTGGCCAACATCGAATGCCCACAAGTTGCCTACCCTCACCGTATGTGTGGGAGGAAACTGGAACATGCGGAGGCCACGGGGAGAATGTGCAAAGTCCTCACAGACGGTGGTGAGAATCAAACTGTGATTGTATAGCTGGTGCAGTACGTTTATCATTTAGCAATACAGTGTGGAGCGGAGCCATCTGGCCCTTTGGACCATGCCGCCCCAGACATAACCAATTAACCCTAACCTAATCATGGGACAACTTAAGTGACCAGTTAATCTACCCGGAATGTCTTTGGACTGTGAGAGGAACCTGGAGAAAACCTACACATTCCATGGGGAGGACATACAGAGACTCTTTATAGAACGGTGCTGGGATTTTACTCCAAACTCCAGAACGGCCCGTACTGTAAAAGCAATGCGCTAACCACTACACTATCATGGCTCCAAGCATTATGCTAATTGCTTCCCACTGTGCTGCCAGTATGGTACTAAATATGATTTAACAGCTACCCCTAACATCACTGTTAAAACACTTACATAGGTGGACAAAGGGTCTGAGATCTTATACACCCACTCTAGACTCCAGTCAAGGATTTGATTTCATTCCAAAACACAGCATCTTTAATGATTCACAGGATGCCCATGGTACCATTGGTTGTCTGCCCCTACTAGGCTCGGAAGAGACACTTGCAAGCTGCCTAGCACAATCCTTCTGATTTGATTTGATCCAAACGAGGCACTGCACTAATAAACTCTTCCTGGGGCTTCCAGCCGAGTACAGGTATCGATGATAAGGAAGTCATTGAAATAAAACTAGAGGAAAAGAATTTTAACAAAGGTGAAGGTCTCGCTCTTAGCAAAAACTGGAATTTGATTGTAAACAAGGTGGGAGATCAGAAACCTGATAGGATGAGGACTAACCAATCAGGAGGGACAGACTACGGGGGTATAAATACCACCAGTCTAGACATACCCAGGCATCATCCCTGATGAAGATGGCAGAGTTTGTCATCGAAATGTTGGATGTAATTGATGCCTGGAGCCCAAGAAGAACTTATTCGTCATATACACCGAGAAAGCACAAGATCCTTTTTCAGTGCATTTCACTGTTTTGATGACCATGTATCAAATAAAGCTAATCTTAAGGGCTCAACATATTGCTAAAGCAGACAGAAACTTCCCTGTTGAAATACACAGGTACTGCTGCATTTCAGTCAAGGAGGGCAGCTGTGTGAACTGACCCCAAGAATTGGCAGTGAGTGCCAGGCATGCCAGGCAGCACTGACATTATTTCCATTTATAGGTTGTGAAGTCATTATTTAACTAGATCACAGCTCTGTCTATCACTGATCAACAAGGTAAGAGTTTAATGACTATCAAAAGCTGCTCTCTCTCCTCTTCTCACTGCTGCTGTCAGGAAGGAGTACACAAGCCTCAGGTCCCACACCACCAGGCTGAGGAACAGTTATTACCCCTCAACCATCAGGCTCTTGAACCAGACGGGGAAACTTATTTATTGATTGATTGAGATACAGTGCAGACAGGCCCTTCCGGCCCTTTGAGCCACGCTGCCCAGCAATCCTCCGATTTAATCCTAGCCTAATCACAGGACAATTTACAATGACCAATAAACCTACCAACTGGTACGTCTTTGGACTGTGGGAGGAAACCCACACGGTCATGGGGAGAACGTACAAACTTCTTACAGGCAACTCACTCACCCCAGCCACTGAACTGATTCCACAACCTATCAACTCACTTGCAAGGACTCTACAACTCATAATCTTGATTATTTATTTATTGTTATTATTACTTCCTTTTTCTTTTTGTATTTACACAGTCTGTTGTCCTTTGCACATTAGTTGTTTGTCTGTTTCTGTCGTGTGAGGTTTCTAATTGATTCTGTTGTGTTTCTTTCTTTTGCTGTGCATGCCTGCAAGAAAATGAATCTTGGGGTGGCATGTGGTGACATAAATGAACTTTCAATCATAAGTTTACTTTGAACTTTGAGGTTGACTGAAGTATTCACTGCCCCACTGGCAGCTATGTTCTCAGCTGGAATTCCCTCCCTGAACTTTTCATCCCTGCTTCGACACCCGTTAAAACCCAACTCTTCCCAAACTTTTTAGCCAATGGCTCTAGATTTTACAATGTGACTCAGTATTAATTATTACTTTATAACACTCTTATGAAATGCTTTCAACCATTTGATAGAAAGAAGATGCTTAATTGTGTTAAAATGCTATATAAATAAATGCAAACACGAGGAAATCTGCAGATGCTGGATACGGGGAAATTAGCTCAAACAGTGGAGCACTTGCTTCGCATGCGAGAGGTAGTGGGATCGATGCCCGCATTCTCTGTGTGCTTTTTTAAGCAGGATCTCCCAGTGGCCACACATTTTAATTCCATGTCCCATTCCCCTTCTGATATGTCTATCCACGACCTCCTCTACTGTCAAGATGAAACCACACTCAGGTCGGAGGAACAACACCTTATATTCCGTCTGGGTAGCCTCCAACCTGATGGCATGAACATTGACTTCTCTAACTTCCGCTAAGGCCCCACCTCCCCCTCGAACCCCATCTGTTATTTATTTATATACACACATTCTTTTTCTTTTTCTGTCTCTCCTTTTTCTCTCTCTGTCCCTCTCACTATACCCCTTGCCCATCCTCTGGGTTCCCCCCACTCTTTTCCTTCTCCCTGGGCCTCCTGTCCCATGATCCTCTCGTATCCCTTTTGCCAATCACCTGTCCAGCTCTTGGCTCCATCCCTCCCCCTCCTGTCTTCTCCTATCATTTTGGATCTCCCCCTCCCCCTCCCACTTTCAAATCTCTTACAAGCTCTTCTTTCAGTTAGTTCTGACGAAGGGTCTCGGCCCGAAACGTCGACTGTACCTCTTCCTAGAGATGCTGCCTGGCCTGCTGTGTTCACCAGCAACTTTGATGTGTCTTGCTATATAAATAAAGTCTGTTTTCAGTGGGAGTGGGGAACTGTTTTGGAACTATCTTAATAACAATAATACCACAGGGCATGCATTAAACCGATAGGCGATTTTAACCAGAGAGCGGTGAATCTGTGGAATTCTTTGCCACTGGCAGATGTGGAGGCCAAGTCTTTATGTATATTTAAGGAAGAGGTTGATAGATTCTTGATTGGTCAGGGCATGAAGGGATAAGGGGTGAAGGTAGGAGATTGAGGCTGAGAGGAAAATCGGATCAGCCATGAAATGGCAGAGCAGACTTGATGGGCCAAATGGCCTAATTCTGCTCCTATATCTTATGGTTTTATGGGATCATTTCAATGGAGGTGCAAAGGGAGATTTTATTTGCTTATTATTTATTATTATTATTTCTTTTTGTGTTTGCAATTAGTTGTCTTTTGCACACTGGCTGGATGCCTCAGTTGGTGCAATCTTTCATTGATTCTATCAATTATTCTATTATTGTGGATTTATTGGGTATGCCTGCAAGAAAATGAATCTCACAGTTGTGCTTGGTGACGTATGTGTTCTTTGATATTAAGTTCACTTTAAGAATGGTGGATGTGTGGAAAGCACTGTCTGAGTTGCTGGTGGAGGCAGATACATTAGAGACTTTGAAGAGAGGTTTATATTGGCACATAGACATGAGGGAAATGGAATGATATGGACATTGTGTAGGCAGAAGGGATTAGTATAGTTGGCCATTTGATTACTAATTGAATTGGTTCAGCACAATATTGTGGGCTGAAGGGCCTGTTCCTGTGCTGTACTCTTCTGCGCTCTATCTTGATTAGTTTGGTTCTTAATGAATTGTAAATTAGCTTTGCACCTCTGAATTGGCTAAAGATGGTAATTAATTCAACCCCCTCACACATACATGTACGTGTACTCTATCACACCTACTAAAGTTACACACACTTGCGCACTCCTGCATGCACAAAGGAGAGAAATATACACTCGTGCATCTACGGATATCCTCCTATACATTCCAATGTTCACACTTAACACACTTGGCTCTCACTGGACACACAAGCACGCAGATTAGATTTATTTATCACATGCATGTAGACACAGACACTGAAATGAGCTGTCTGCATTCACAAGCAACACAATCTGAGGGCAGCCCACATGCGTTCCCACATTCTGATGCCAAGATGGCATGCCCACAGTGTTCAGCAGAACAACACACCCAACATACAACAAGCAGCAACAGCAAATCAAGCCCCTTCCCCAATCCACGGCCCTCTCCCTCACACCCCAGGACAGACCACCTTTCAGACCTTGGCCCTGCACTCAAAGATATTGGGCCTCTGACCTTCGCACTCTGACCTCTGGACTTGCTAACCTCTGGGCTTCGACACCAGGACTTCGACCTCAGGGTATGCCATGTGGGGCTCCGACCTGCAGACCACAGACGCAGGCATGCAGACATGTGCACAAGTCAGAACCAGGTTGATTATCACTGACGTGTTGTGAAATTTGTTGTTTGCGGAGTTAGTACCATACAATACTTAAAAATCGCCATGAATTACAATAAGAATATTATCAAAAAAGTAGTGCAAAAAGAAGGCAAAATAGTGAGGTAGTGTTCATGGACCATTCAGATGAAGAAGGGAAAGAAGCTATTTTTAAAACATTGAGTGTCTTTAGGCTTCTGTACCTTTTTGATGATCGTAGTGTGCAAGTGCAGAGACTTAACTATTTCTGTCTGTCTGTCTGTCTCTCTCTCTCTGTCTCTCCCTCTCTGTCTGTCTGTCTCTCTCTGTCTGTTTCTCTGTTTCTCGCTGTGTGCATCTGCAGAGTATTTTGTGTTTCTGTTTCTCTCTGTCTGTCTGTCTGTCTGTCTCCCTCTCTGGTACGTACACATTCGCTCCAATGGGACAGTCACTTTATCCCACATTTTTTTTACTGTTATAAGCTCAGATTTCATTCCCCTGTGTATCACAGCAGGGCGGAACTCACTCTCCCTGGGGTCACCAGTCCAGACCTTAGGATGCAATTCCGAATAACATAACCACTGTGAAACCAGACCCGGCTGTGGCCAAGGGCAGAGGGGTTGGAGGGAGGGTCGGATGGGGAATTAAAGGTCCGGGTGACTGGAGGCTGAGGGTTGTGCCTGTAGACCGACACGAGTCTTCCACAAGGCAGCCAGTAACCTGGGCCCACCGCAGTACGGGGAGAAGACGAGGGCGGTAAGCACAGGGTTCTGCACTGCGAAAAGTACAAGTTGTTCACCTTCTTCCTTCCACAGATATTATTTTTGTCTTCAGCTGTAGAAGTGCCTAACCCACTTCAAAGCCATTATGCGATGAAAACTATATTTAATGGCCTGCCAGCATTGCTTGCCCTCCCACCCCTCCTCCCTGTCTCCATGGGCTTTCACTCTTGGCTGATAAACAGCTGCCTGGCATTCCCATCGTTCCAAAGACTTGCTGAGCGACTGGAGTAGGGGAGAGAGCCATGAGGCACTGGTGTGCCTGGCAACCGGCCAAGTGGACTGCGTCTGCGCTCTCGGCTCTCGGCCCTCGGCCTTAAAAGCTGTTTTCTAGGAAGGGAAGGGCGAGGAGGCTGCTGGCAGCAGGCGCCGGACACACTGGGCCGCCAAGCTCCACACTAAGGCTTTGGCTCTGCCCTCATTCAAGGCTGTGATCTGTGCAACCTGGGAGGAAGGGCTTGCTGTTGTGGGAGTGCCGGTGGTGTGGAGGTTAAGCTACTGGACTGGTAGCGCAGAGTGTGGACACGCCAGCCTGAGCTCAAATCCCACCAGATCAGCTGTGGAATTTCAATTCAGTTCTAGAGTTATTTAGCACAGAAACAGCCCCTTCAGCACAAATGGTCCCAGCTGACCAAGATTCGCATCTAGCGCCATTTTACCAGCATTTGGGCCTTATCCCTCTAAGCAATTTGCTGTCCAAGTATCTTTTAAATGTTGTTAATGTACCTGCCTTAAGAGCATCCTCTGCCAGTTTTTTCCATATACAGTCCTGATGAAGGACCTCAGCCCCAAATGTTGACTGTTTATTCCCCTCCATAGATGCTGCCTGACCTGCTGAGTTCCTCCAGCACTTTATGTGGTCCTCATTCCATATACTCACCGCCCTCTGCATGAAAAAATTGTGCCTCAGGTTCCTTTTAAATCTCGCCTCCTCACCTTAAACCTGAACCCTTAGGCTTTGACTCCTCAATCCTTGGAGAAAGACTGCATGCATTCATCCAACCTGTGCCCTGTATAAGCTTATACACCTCCCAACCCAACTTCTTACAGCACGTGCCCTCTAACCCGGGGAGCATCCTGGTGAACCGCTTCTGCACCCTCTCAAAGCCTTGACATCCTTCCTATAGTGGGGTGATCAGAACTGTATGTAATACTCCAGATGCAGCCTGAATAGAGTTTTGTAAAGCTGCAACGTCCCTTCCTGTTTCCTGAACTCAAAAAGGCAAGCATTCTGTATGTAAGTAAAGGCCTCCGTTAGTCTTGCGAGACCATGGATCTGTGCCTGGAAAGTCTTCACTCTCCAGGGCTCAGGTCTGGGCAAGGTTGTATGGAAGACCAGCAGTTGCCCATGCTGTAAGTCTCCCCTCTCCACGACACCAATGTTGTCCAAAGGAAGGGCATTAGGACCCATACAGCCTGGCACCAGTGTCGTCACAGAGCAATGTGTGATTAAGTGCCTTGCTCAAGGACACAACACGTTCCCTTGGCTGGGGCTCGAACTCACAACCTTCAGGTCGCTAGTCCAATGCCCTAACCACTTGGCCACGTGCCCACATTCTGTATGTAACGCACGCGTATGCACGCACATACACGCACGCACACACTCACTCGCATATAGATATACACACACACACCCACACACACACACACACACACACACACACACACACAAAATGCTAGAGGAACTCAGCAGGTCAGGCAGCATCTATGGAGAGAAATAAACAGTTGACGGTTCAGGTCAAGACCCTTCATCAGGTCTGGGAAAAAAAGGGAACAGAATAAAAAAACAGAAGAAGCCAGAATAAAAAGCTGGGAGGAGGGGTGGGAAAAGAGCGGGGGAGGGGGAGAAATTATCAGAACTTAGAGAAATCGATGTCCATGCTGCCAGATTGGAGGCTACCCAGGCGGAATATGAGGCATTGCTTCTCCAACCTGAGTAGTGGCCTCATCATGGCAGTAGAGGAAGCCGCGGACAGACACGTCAGAGTGAGAATGGGAAGTTGAATGAGTGGCATTCCACATCACCAATTGGAGTTCAATTCCTGCTACTGTCTGTCAGGAGTTTGTACGTTCTCCTCATGACTACGTGGTTTCCTCTGGTTTTCTCCTACATTCTAAAGATGTCCAGATTGGTAAAGGGTTTTTGTTTCTGATCCGATGCATTGGAGCCACCAGACCAGATGGTGATGCAACCTGTTAGAATGCTCTCCATCTGTAGAAAGCTGGTGACGTACCATATCTCCCCAGACTCCGAATGAAATATAGCCACTGGTGTGCCTTTGTAATTGCATCAATACGTTGGGCCCAGAGACGTGAAGCTGCTCACTCTTCCACTGCTGACTCCTCGATGTGTTCTCCCAATTTCTTATTCCTGAAGCCCGCAATCAGTTCCTTGGACTTACTGATGTTGAACTTCCAGTTGAAACAGGTCCTACGCCAAGCTGTGATGTCCCAGATAGGATGCTTTAGGACATTCTCCTATGTGCCTGTGTAAATGTGACGATACCTTGTGTGTTTGTATGGCAGGGGCCGGAGTTTTCTTCCTGTCCTGTACCGACGGCGAGCGGATTAGCTTCCTGTTTGACTGCATCGTCAGAGGGATCTCACCGACTAAAGGGCCTTTTGGCCTGAGGCCAGTATTGCCAGGTTAGTACAGGGAGGAGAGGGATGGGGTGGGGTAAGAGGATGGTCAGTGGGATGAGGGGCTACAGGAAGAAAGAGACAGAATCCTCCTGTAAAATCTGTTGGAATTCTTTGAGGAAATAACAGGCAGGGTAGAGAAAGGAGAGTCAGTGGATGTTGTTTACTTGGATTTTCAGAAGGCCTTTGATGAGGTGGCACCACAGGAGGTTGCTAAATATGATAAGCACCCATGGTATTACAGGAAAGGTACTAACATGGATGGAAGATTAGTTGATTGGTAGGAGGTATAGAGTGGAAGTAAAGAGGGCTTTTTCAGGTTGGCTGCCAGTGACTAGTGGTGTTCCACATGATTTGGTGTTTTGACCACTTCTTTTCATGTTATATGTGAATGATTCGAAAGACAGAATTGATGGCTTTGTGGCCAAGTTTGTGTGTGGATGATACAAAGATAGGTGGAGGGGCAAGTAGTGTTGAGGAAGCAGGGAGTTTGCAGAAGGACTTGGACAGAGGAGGAGAATGGGCAAACAAGTGGCAGATGGAATACAGTGTCAGGAAGTGTATGGTCATGCACTTTGGTAGAAGAAATAAAGGCACAGTCTATTTCTAAATAGGGAATGAAATCAGAAATCAGAGGTGGAAAGGAACTTGGGAATCCTCGGGAAGGATTTCCTCAAGGTTAACTTGCAGGTTGAGTCAGTGTAAGGAAGGCAAATGCAATGTTAGCATTCATTTTGAGAAGACTAGTATATAAAAGCAAAGATGTAATGCTGAGGTTTTCTAAGGAGTTGGTCAGATCACATTTAGAGTATTGTGAGCAGTTTTGGGACTCATATCTGGCACTGGAGAGGGACCAGAGTTTTGTGGGGAGGGGTCACGAGAATGATAGGGTTAGAACATAGAACATAAAACAGTACAGCACATGAACAGGCCCTTCAGCCCACAATGTTGGTGCTGAACCAAATAAATTAGTAATCAAATGGCCAACTAAACTGATCCTTTTGCCTGCACAATGTCCATATCTTTCCATTTCCCTCACGTTCATGTGTCTATTTAAATATTTCTTAAATGCCCCTAATGTATCTGCCTCTACCACCACCCCTGGCAGTGTGATCCAGGCACCCCCCACTCTCTGAACAGCTTGGCCCTCACATCTCCTTTGAAACTATCCCATCTCACTTTGGTATTAGACATTTCAACACTGACACTGTCTGTCTACTCTGCCTATGCCTCGTATAATCTTATATAAGCCTTTATCAGATCTCCCCTTAGCCTCGTCACTCCAGAGAAAATAACCCATGTTTGTCGAACCTCTCATTATAGCACATCTTCTCTAATCCAGGCAACATCCTGGTAAACCTCTTCTGTACCTCTCCAAAGCCTCGATATCCATCCTATAATGGGGTGACTAGAACTGTATGCAGTACTCTAGATGTGGCCTAACCAGGGTTTTATAAAGCTGCAACCTAACCTCCTCATTTTTTAACTCAGCGCCTCAACTAAGAAAGGCAAGCATGCTGTATGCCATCTTAAACACGCTATCAACCTGTGTACCCACTTTCTGGGAGCTGTGAACTTGGACTCCAAGAGCCCTCTGCTCATCAACACTGTTAAAGATCTTGCCCTTAATATATGAGCGGTATTTATGACTCTGGGCCTGTACTCACCGGAGTTTGGAAGAATGAGGAGGACCTCAGTGAATCCCATCGAATATTGAGAGGCCTAAGAGGATGTATTCATTAGTGGGAGAGTCTTGGATCAGAGGGCACAGCCTAACTCTGCTCCAACACCTTGTGGCCTAATAGTGAAGGGGAAGGATGAGGAAGGGACAAAGTGAGGTGTTGAGAGGGATATGGAGGGAACTTACCTACTTACTGTCCATTACGCCACTGGCATTTAGGGCAGCAATGAAGGTCCTCCACCTTCTCGCTGGTGTTCAGGGCTTCCTTCATCATGTCAGTAGCTTCCTCTCAATTTTCACTACTGTCAGCCATGCAAGTGCCAGATGGACGCTCAGGAATACTGTCACATTCAGATATAGAAGGATTCTTCATTGCTTTTTCTGTAACAATTTTGCTTTACCAGTCAGGGTTGTTAGCCCTGAGCTGAACCCTGAACTTGGAGGACCGGTGAACCACTCTTAGTCAACCCTCTACCCTTAGACCTGTTTGGCATGGGTGACCCTGCCAACAGCCAAAACACAAGTCTCTGACTCC
Source organism: Mobula hypostoma (assembly GCF_963921235.1). Taxonomy (NCBI): domain Eukaryota; kingdom Metazoa; phylum Chordata; class Chondrichthyes; order Myliobatiformes; family Myliobatidae; genus Mobula; species Mobula hypostoma. The sequence continues at coordinate 187,670,061 of NC_086101.1, read as the reverse complement.
AGCCAACATAGCTCTCTGGGTCATTGAGGCACACAAGCTTCCAAACCCTACAACAAGGTTGTGGTTCTCCTGGAGGATATTATACTTTACTTTACTTTATTGTCGCCAAACAATTGATACTACAACGTATAATCATCGCAGCGATATTTGATTCTGCGCTTCCCATTCCCTGGAGTACAAATCGATAATAAATATTAAAAATTTACATTATAAATCATAAATAAAAAATAGAAAAGGGAAAGTAAGGTAGTGCAAAAAAACTGAGAGGCAGGTCCGGATATTTGGAATATGAGGTGTTGCTCCTCCAGCCTGAGTGTGGACTCATCGTGGCAGTAAAGGAGGCCATGGACTGATGTCATAGATGATGTAATAAGGAAGGACAGGCCAATGACTGGGTACAGCTGCAGACAGAGCAAAGAGTTAAGTTGTACCACAGAGGCAAAATTCAAAAGGGCAAAGAATGCAGGACTGAAGGTGTTGTATTTAAATGCACGTAGTGTTCAGAATAAGGTGGACGAACTTGTGGTACAGTTAGAGATTGGTTGGTATAACGTTGTGGCCATCACTGAGTCGTGGCTGAAAGAAGAGCATAGTTGGGAGTTTAACATCAAAGGATATACTTTGTATCAAGAGGACAGGCAGGAAGGCGCAGGTGGTGTGGCTCTGTTGGTAAGAGGTGGAACTACATCTTTAGAAAGAGCTGACATAGGGTCAGAAAATGTTGAATCCTTGTGGGTGGAGTTATTATGGGAATCACATATAGGCCTCCAAATAGTAGCCAAGATGTGGGGTTGAGATTGCAAAGGGAGCTGGAAAAGGCATGTAATAAGGTTAATGTCATAATTATAATGGGGGGCTTCAATATGCAAGGGGATTGGGAAAATAAGACGGTGTCGGACCGCAAGAGAGGGAACTTGTTGAGTGGCCATGACATGCTTTTTTAGAGCAGCTTGTGCTCGAGCCTACTCGGGGAAAAGCTATCTTAGATTGGGTGTTGTGCAATAAACCTGATTTTATCAGACAGTTTAACGTAAAGGAACCCTTAGGAGGCAGTGATCACAATATGGATGAATTCATACTGCAGTTTGAGAGGGAGAAGCATAAGTCACATGTTTCAGTATCACAATGGAATAAAGAGAATTACAGAGGCATGGGAGAGGAGCTTGCCGGGGTGAATTGGAGGAGGATACTGGCAGGGATAATGGCAGAACAGAGGTGGCTGAACTTTCTGGGAATAGTTCACAAGGCTCAGAATAGATATGTCCCACAGAAGAAGTTGTTCTCAAAGGGCAGAGCTAGGCAACCCTGGCTCTTAAGGGCTGCATAAAAGCCAAGGAAAGGGCATAAAATGTAGCAAAAATAAGTGAGAAGTTGGATAATTGGGACACTTTTAAAATCCACCAAAAGGTAACTAAGAAGGGATAAGATGAAATATAAGGACAAAATATAAAGCAGGATACCAAAAGTTTTTCAGTTATATAAAGAATAAAAGGGAGGTAAGAGTTGATATTGGACCACTGCAAAATGATGCTGGAGAGGTAGTAATGGGGGACAAAGAAATGGCAGATGAATTTTAATAAGTACTTTGCTCCAGTCTTTACTGTGAAAAACACTAGCTGTATGCCAGAGATCCGTGAGTGTCAGGGAGCAGGAGTGACATTGCTATTACAAAGGAAAAAGTGCCAGGCAAACTGAAAGGTCTTAAGGTGGATAAGTCACCTGGGCCAGATGGACAACATTCCAGAGTCCTGAGAAAGGTTGCTGAAGAGATAACGGATGCATTGGTCATGATCTTTCAAGAATCTCTTGATTCTGGCATGGTCCCGGAGGACTGGAAAATTGCAAATGTCATGCCACTCTTCAAGAAGAGAGGAAGAGAAAAGAAAGGAAATTATAGGCCAGTTAATCTAACCTCAGTGGTTGGGAAAATGCTGGAGTCCATTATTAAGGATGACATTTCAGAGTACTTGGAGACTAATGATAAAATAAATCAAAGTCAGCATGGTTTCTGTAAAGGGAAATCTTCCCTGACAGATCTTTTAGAATTCTTCGAGGAAGTAACAAGCAGGGTGGACAAAGGAGAGGCAGTAGATGTCATTCACTTAGATTTTCAGAAGGCATTTGAAAATCACATAAGGCTGCTTAACAAGATAAAATCCTATGCCATTACAGGAGTAATACTGGCATGGGTAGCAGAATGGCTGACAGGCAGGAGGCAGTGAGTGGGAATAAAGGGGGCTTTTTCTGGTTGGCTGTCATGGACTAGTGGTATTCCTCAGGGGTCAATATTGGAACCACTAATTTTCACATTGTTTGTTAATGATTTGGATAATGCAATTGATGGCTTTGCGGCAAAATTGCAGATAATACTAAGATATGTGGAGGTATAGGCAGTGCTGAGAAAGCAAAGAGATTGCAGTGGGACTTAGACAAATTGGAAGAATAGGCAAAAATTGGCAGTTGGATTAGTGTTGAGAAATGTATGCTAATACATTTTAGTCAAAGGAACAATATAACCATATAACAATTACAGCATGGAAACAGGCCATCTCGGCCCTTCTAGTCTGTGCCGAACTCTTACTCTCACCTAGTCCCACCAACCTGCACTCAGCCCATAACCCTCCATTCCTTTCCTGTCCATATAGTTGTCCAATTTAACTTTAAATGACAATATCGTACCTGCCTCAACCACTTCTGCTGGAACCTCGTTCCACACAGCCACCACTCTCTGAGTAAAGAAGTTCCCCCTCATGTTACCCCTAAACTTTTGCCCTTTAACTCTCAATTCATGTCCTCTTGTTTGAATCTCCCCCCACTCTCAATGGAAAAAGCCTAATCAGATCCTGTCTATCCAGATAATTATATATACCATCTCTAAGAATACTTTCCATCAATTTACCCACCGCTGATGTCAAACACAGGCCGATAATCGCTAGGTTTACTCTTAGAAACCTTTTTACACAATGGAGCAACATGAGCAATACGCCAATCCTCTGGCACCATCCCCGTTTCTAATGACATTTGAAATATTTCTGTCAGAGCCCCTGCTATTTCCACACTAACTTCCCTCAAGGTCCTCGGGAATATCCTGTCAGGACCCGGAGACTTATCCACTTTTATATTGCTTAAAGGCTCCAGTACTTCCTCTTCTCTAATCAGCATAGTTTCCATAACTTTCCTACCTGTTTCTCTTATCTTACCCAATTCAATATCCTTCCTCCTTAGTGAATACCGAAGAAAAGAAATTGTTCAGAATCTCCCCCATCTCTTTTGGCCCCACATCTCTTTTGGTCCACTCTGATTCTCTAAGGGACCAATTTTATCCCTCACTATCCTTTTGCTATTAATATAACGGTAGAAACCCTTGGAATTTATTTTCACCCTACATGCCAAAGCAACCTCATATCTTCTTTTAGCTTTTCTAATTTCTTTCTTAAGATTCTTTTTACATTCTTTATATTCATCGAGCACCTCATAGTGCAGACTATTATCTGAATGGGGAGAAAGTTCAAACATCAGAGGTGCAAAGGGACTTGGGAGTCCTTGTGCAAGACTCCCAAAAGGTTAATTTACAGGTTGAGTCTGTGGTAAAGAAGGAAAATGCATTGTTGGCATTTATTTCAAGTGGAATAGAATATAAAAATAAGAAGATAATGCTGAAGCTTTATAAGACACTGGTCACGCTGTACTTGAAGTATTATCAACAGATTTGGGCCCCTTATCTCAGAAAGGATGCATTGTCATTGGAGAGAGTCCAGAAGAGGTTCGCTAGGATGATTCCAGGAATGAAGGGGTTAACATATGAGGAGCATTTGGCAGCTTTGGGCCTGTACTCAGTGGAATTTAGAAGAATGTAGGGGGATCTCATTGAAACCTACCGAATGTTGAAAGGACTAGATAGGGTGGATGTGGAGAGGATGTTTCCTATGGTGGGGGTATCCAGAACAAGAGGGCACAGCCTCAAAATTGAGGGGTGACCTTTTAGAACAGAAGTAAGGAAGACATTTTTTTAGTCAAAGGGCGGTGAATCTGCGGAATACTCTTCCACAGACTGCTGTGGAGGCCAGGTCCGTGGTCGTATGTCGAGTCTCACTGATGTAGAGGAGGCCACTCCAGGAGCACCGGATACAGTAGATGACCATAAGATATAGGAGCAGAAAAAGGCTATTTGTCCCATCGAGTCTGCTCTGCCATTTCATCATGGCAGATCCAATTTTCCTCTCAGTCCCAGTCTCCTGCCTTCTCCCCGTATCCCTTCATGACCTGACACTCTAGAAATTCCCCCTCCTGTAATCCAGCAGCAAGATGATTTTCCCAATCTACCTGCATATTGAAGTCCCCCATGACTATTGTAACATTGCCTTTTTGGCATGCACTTTGTATCTCCTGTTGTAATTTATGGGCCACATCCTTACTACTGTCTGGGGTCTGTGTTCAACTCCCATCAGGGTCTTTTTACCCTTGCTGTTCCTTAGCTCTATCTACAATGATTCCACACCTTCCAATCCTATGTCACCTCTTTCCAATGATTTGATTTCATTTTTTACCAAGAGAGCAACATGTCCCCTTTGCCTTCCTGCCTATCCTTTCCATTCTGTGTATCCTTGGACATTAAACTCCCAGCTATAATCTTTCAGCCATGATTCAGTGATGCCTACAACATCATACCTGCCAATCTGCAACTGTGCTGCAAGTTCATCTACCTTATTCTGTATACTGTGCTTATTCAAATATAACAACTTCAGTCCTGTATTCACCCTTTTTGACTTTGTTGTACCATGCTCAACCTTTTGATTCCTAACTTTGTCTGAGGTCTTATAAACGTCCACCTCTGCAAATTCACTACTAACTGTTGTGGTACTCTGGTTCCCATCCCGCTGCGACTCTGGTTTAAAGCCCACCGTGCAGCATTAACAAACCTTCCCACTAGGATATCAGTCCCCTTCAGTTCAGGTGTTATCTATCCCTTCTGTACAGGACCCACATTCCCTGGAAGAGAGACCAATGATCCAAAAATCTTATGCCCTCCCTCCTACACCAACTCCTTAGCCACATATTAAACTGTATAGTCTTCCTATTTCTAGCCTCGCTAACATGTAGCATGGGTAGCAAACCTGATACCACAACCCTGGAGGTCCTGCTCTTTAACTTCACACCTAACTCCCTGAACTCCCTATGCAGAACTTCGTCTCTCATCCTCCCCAATTCATTGGCGCCTACATGGACCATGATGTCTGGCTGTTCACCCTCCTGCTTAAGAATGACCCCAATAGATTCGCAGGTGAAGTGTCACCTGAGCTGGAAGGACTGTTTGAGGTCCTGAATGGTGGTGAGGGAGGAGGTGTAGGGGCATCTTTAGCACTTGTCCCACGTGCAGGGGTCAGTGCCAGGAGGAAGGTCTGGAGGAGGACTGAAGGAACAAAAGAGTCACGTAAAACTCTGTGTTTAGAAAAATGCTCTGCACGTCTCCTTTTAACTTTCCTCCCTCTCACTGACAGCTATGCATCCTCCGATATTTGATATTTCTACCCTGAGTAAGACACCCCAGCTGTCTACCCTCTCAATGCTTTTCATAGTTTTATAAACTTCTATCAGGTTTCCCCTCTGACTTTCCAGATAAAACACTCCAAGTTTGTCCAACCTGCTCTTATAGCTCTAACCCAGACAACATCCTGGTAAATCTCTCCTGAACCCTCTCCAAAGTCTATGCACCCTTCATGTAGTGGGGTGACCAGAAATGTATGCAGTAATCCAAGTGCAGCCTAACCAGAGTCTTACACAACTGCAGACATGAGAGATTCTGCAGTTGCCGGAAATCTGCAGCCACACATACAGAATGCTGGAGAAACTCAGCAAGTCAGGCAGTGTCTATGGAGGGAAATAAACAGCCAGCATTTCAAGCTGATACTCTTCACCAGTCCTGATGAAAGACCTTGATCTGAAACGCCAACTGTCGTTTTCCACTTCAATGAACAGAAAGCCCAAACCTGCTTGAGATTACCAAAGCTGTACTAGGTACAGTCCTCTGTCTGTGTGGAGTTTGCATGCGACACTATGGGTTTCCTCTGGGTGCTCCAGTTTCCTCCCATGTCCCAAAGATTTGCAGTTTGGTAGTTAATTGGCTTCTGTAAACTTGTATGCAGGAGAGTGGTGGAGCCTTGGGGAAGCTGATAGGAATATGAAGATAACGAATTAGCTCTGAAGGTTTTTTTCTCAGTACTGTCTTGTTTTGCACAGATTTTCCACTGCCTGGTGTAACTTCTGTGTAATTAATCTTCCATGATTATGTCATAAAACATTCCATGAAATGTCTGAACCTTTTTTTATCTGCACAACTTGTTCTCTTTTGCACATTGGTTGTTTCTCTGCCTTAGTTATTGATAGTTTTTCATAAATTCTAATGCATTTCATTATTTTTATTTAAATACTGGCAAGAAAATGAATCTCAGGGTAGTATGTGTTATGTTTTGTAACCTCAAAACATTAAATTAATGCAAATGAAGATGCTGGGTGTCCGAAGTACAGGCGTAGTTTGAGCTTACTTTAAATTAATTATTTACATGAGCAAGAATGCTTAATCAACCAATATATATGCAAAATTACTCAAATATTATTGAATTATTAAATACATACAGTACATGGTGACATATATGTACTTTGATAATAAATTCAAGATTCAATTATTATCGAAGAATGTATAAATTATACAACCGAGATTTGTTTGCTCACAGGTAGCCTCAAAGCAAGAAACCCAAAAGAACCTAATTAAAGAAAAACAAAAGAATAAAAATAAAAGGCCAACGAATGATGTCCAAAAGAAAAAAAACATGCAAACAATTGAAGTGAACAACTTTGACTTTGCCTGTGATGGTGTTGTAAACAAATTTTTGCATTGTACCTGTGCTTATGACCACAGAATCTACCTGACTTGAAACGGGATCAGTGTAACTGGGTGTTGATGGTCGGGAGAGATTTAGTTGGCTGAATGGCAGTTCTGTATGAACCTATGGATCTAGCTGTAGTCTCACAAACACCCTGTAAGTTGTAGCATAAAGAAGCTATTGCACATGAGGATTCTAGAGCCACTTGGTACCTCAGAATACAACCTCTAGCTGCAGACAAATTGATCAATCACCTGCCTATCACCTCTTCCTGGGTTCCCTCCTCCTTTCCTTTCTCCTATGGTCCACTCTCCTTTCCTATCAGATTCCTTCTTTACCTTTTCCCACCCACGTGGCTTCACCCATCACCTTATGGCTATCCTCCTTCCCCTCTCCCCATCTTGTTATTCTGGTGTCTTCTCCCTTCATTTCCGGTCCTGAAGAAAGGTCTCAGACCAAAACGTCAACTGTTCATTCATTTCCATAGGTGCTACCTGACCTGCTGAGTTCCTCCAGCACTTTGTGTGGGTTGCTTTGGATTTCCAGCATCTGCAGAATCTCCTGTTTTTGTTTGATCAATCACACACTTGTTCAGTCAGCAGGGTGGTCTTCTGCCCTCTCACCCTGAAGAATGCGATGATCAGCATCTGAGACCGCCCACCCCCACCCCCACCCCATCACTGCCAGACCCCAGTGCATCGCATCAGCTCACTTCCTGCAGCTCTGGGGCAGGGTCCCAGGTAACCACCACTCTGCCTTCTCACATCCTCTCCCCACAGAAAGGTGCCTGCCCTCAAAACATCTTTCCTGACACAACAGCTAGCAAGAAATGTCATGTGTACTGATGTACGATGGACAGCTTGTCTTGCATACTTATAGAGGGTGGATTTTTGGGAAAGATTGGTCTGCAAAGTAAATCCAAAGAGAATGGGATGATCCCACGCTGAGTTAATCTGATGGACTGGGATGTCTGCTGTTGAAGAATTAAAGAAAAAAGTGGCAGCTGTTACAAGCCAGCTCCGGAAACTGTCCTTCTGGTATCTGAGTGCATTCCAAGAGCCCGATCCGATTTCACTCTGGGCCTTTCTTTCTAAGAGACTGAGATTCAGCTTCCAAGGTTACACTGGGAACACCTCGGGATGCAGCGTCTAGCTGCAGACAAAGGAATCAATCACACACTTGTTCATTCAGCAGGGTGGTCTTCTGCCCTCTCACCCTGAAGAATGCGATGATCAGCACTCTGAGACCCCCACCCCCACCCCATCACTGCCGGACCTCATCAGCTTACTGCCTGCAGCTCTAGGCTGTCCTCTCCCCACGGAAAGGTCCCTGCCCTCAAAGCACCTTTCCTGACACAACAGCTAGCACTGGGCAATTGGAGTTGGTATATGTACCGAGGTACAGTACAGTGAGAAGCTTGTCTTGCGTGCTGTTCACCTATGGTAGATGAGATCATTACACAGTGCATTGAGTTAGTACAAGGGAAAGCAATAACACAAGGCAGAATAAAGTGTTACAGTTACAAAGTTCCTTCAGGTGATCATAGCTGGGGGTGGTAATGGGGACAAGCTCCCACTACCTATTAAATCCTTCAAATGGCGTGCATCTGAAATAGCCTCTGAGAACCACGTCCAATTCCGGACTTCCACGTGTGACTTGGCTGCTAAGCCTGGTGTGACCATTCTTACTGACAGGAGAAGGGCAAAGGCGGGTTACTGGGCAGATGGGGCTTGTCAGCTCATCTTGGAGAAGGAAAACTCCGATCTCAAACCTCCACTGCCTTGTGGCTATTCCCAGTCACGGGGAAGTCTTTAGGAGTGAACCCCGAGGAAATATCCAGAGCTGGAGTCCCTGAGGCAGTCTTACGTTGAGTTCAACCACGGCTGACAGCTCCTGTGACACCGCTGGTGCTAAATTGTATCGGTCTCTGCTATTCCTTTGGATCCTGCTGCACGGGCAACGGCTTGCTCTCCGTATCGTACCGCCCTGGCTTGTGTCTCAAGTAGACAGCTGGCCTGCAACATCCATGGTTGGCCCTGAACAACAGAAGGGCCTCAAGTTACAAAGCGCAGTACATGTAGACAGTAAGTTGCAAGGTCATAATGAGGTAGATGGTCAGGTCAAATATTGGTTTATTGTTGTCATGTGTACCAAGATACAGTGAAAAGGTTGTATTGCACACAAATCAGATCATTACACAGTGCATTGAGGTAGTACAAGGTAAAACAATAACAGAATGCAGAATAAAGTGTAAGTTCAGGCAGACAGTAAGGTTAATGAGGTAGATTATAAGGTTAAGAGTCCCTCTTATTGAATAAGAAACAAAGACCCATCTTTGTGTGATGCCCAGTATTCTAAGGTGTGTGCGTGTGCACGCTACGAGCACACAGAGGAATTTAAACTGCGCACAAAAGGTTGTCACCCTCTACCTTGTTGGCATGTTAAGCGTATTTCACAGTCGTACACAATCACATTTCCTTCTCTAGTTTCTGATGCGGTTGGTGTTGACACCGTGGAGTTTGCGATGATTTGTCTGCAGATTTTAGAACTGGCTTATTCATGCTGTTCTAATTGAAGAAATTATTCAGCGTGCACATGTTGTTATCACCGGGCAAAAAATTGCGTATCTCAAGATTTTTGCGCACACTGGTTATTACAAATTAGAGAGAACATTGCTGGTGCCCTCTACACTGCAGACAGAAAGAAGTCATTGATACAGCACAGAAACAGGCCCTTCGGCCCATCATATCTGTACCTACCATTATGCCTATCTCTACTATTTCTCACTTGCTAGCATTAATTCCATATCCCTCAAAGCTTGGCTCATTCAAAGTGCTTCCTACGTGTTGTTAATGTTTCTGCCTCCACCCACCTCATTCCAGATACCAGCTACTCTTGTTGGATAAGGCCCTTGTGGCTAAAGGGATCAGGGGGTATGGAGGGAAGGCTGGTACAGGGTTCTGAGTTGGATGATCAGCCATGATCATACTGAATGGCGGTGCAGGCTCGAAGGGCCGAATGGCCTACTGCTGCACCTATTTTCTATGTTTCTATGTTACTTTCTGTGTGAACATTTTACCCTTTGATCCTCTTTAAACCTCCTCCCTCTTACTGAAACACAAGACGCAGGAGCAGAATTGGGTCATTCAGCTCCACAGAGATATTTTGGTACAGTATTGGTTTATGATTATTGTCACATGGTACAGTGAAAACCCCCTTTTCACTGACCTGCCCTCTGAATTCCACAGATTCTCCACCCTCTGGCTGAAGAAATTCCGCCTCAAGTCTAAGTTCTAAATGAACCTCCCTTTATTCTGTGGATGTGCCCTCAAATCCTCTCCGTGACCACTCTATCCAGGCCTTTCAGGGTCCTGTATATTTCACTAAGATCCCCCACCGCTCTCATCCTTTTGACCTCCTCTGATGATCAGAATCAGGTTTAATATCACTGGCATATGTCATTTTTTAAAGTTTTGCAGCAGCAATACATTGCAATACATAATAATCTGTAAATTACAATAAATATATATTTAAAAAATTATGTTAATTAAGTAGTGAAAAAGAGAGGGAAAATACTGAGGCAGTGAGTACAAGCCCAGAGACATCAAACATCAAACCTTTCATTCCTCGGAAGAAACTCCAACTGTCCTTTTCTTTTTGGACCCCCTACTCTGATTCTCTGCCTGCTCTAGACCTTTTCATCTCAAATTATCTTTGAGACATAAACCACCTTGACATCAGCACTCCTCTCTTCTCCTCCAGCTTGACCCCTTACAAACACACTGCCCTCCGCTCTGTCCCCACCTATCCCACCTCACCATCAAACACACAGACAAAGGGGGTGCTGTTGAAGTGTGGTGCCCTGACCTCGACCTTGCTGAAGCCAGGCAGCAACTCTCAGACACCTCTTCATACCTACCCTTCGAGGTGGATCCCCCTCTACACCATCACTGACCTCATCGACTCCAGAGAACTCCCATCCACTGCCACCAACCTTATAGTTCCCTTACCCCGCACTGTATGCTTTTAATCTTCTACCTACGATCCACAAACTGGACTGTCCAGGTGTCTCTGCCAGCTCCTGCCCCACTGAACTTGTGTCCTCATATCTTGATTCCATTTTAGCACCCTTGGTTCAGTCCCTTCCCACCTACATCTCATGCCCTCGATCTTCTCGGTAACTTTCAATTCCCTGGCCCCGATCGCCTCGTCCTCACTATGGATGCTCAGTCCCTATACACTTACAACCTCCATCAAGAAGGCCTCAAAGCTCTCTGCATCTTTCTTGACAAAAGAACCAATCAATCTGCTTCACCACCAACCTCCCCTGTCTGTCATCCTGGACGATTTTTCCTTCAGCTCCTCCCACATCTCCAAACTTGAGGGGTATACCTCTGCCATATTGACGACTATATTGGTGCTGCTTCATGCACCCATGCTGAGTTTGCCAATTTTATCAACTTTGCCTCTAACTTCCACCCTGCCTTTAAATTCACTTGTTCTGTCTCTGACACCTCCCTCCCCTTTCTTGATCTCTCTGGAGTCAAACAGTCTACCGTCATCTTTTATAAAGTGGTAATGGGGGTCAATGAAATAATGGATGAACTAAATAAATATTTTCCATCAATCTTTACTTCACTGTGAAGGACACTAGCAGTATGGTGGAATTTTTGGGTGTCAGGGGGAATGAAGTGTGTGAAGTTACCATAATTAAACAGAAGGTTCTTGGAAAACTGAAAGGTCTGAAGGTAAATAAGTCACCGGGACCAGATAGTATACACCCCAGAGTTCTGAAAGAGGTGGCTGAAGAGATCATGAAGGCATTAGTAATGATCGTTCAAGAGTCGCTAGATTCTGGAATGGTTCCAGAAGACTGGAAAATTGGAAATGTCACTACTTCCTCAAGAAGGGAGAGAGTCAGAAGAAAGGAAACTATAGGCTGGTTAGTCTGACCTCAGTGGTTGGGAAGATGTTGGAGTCGATTATTAAGGATGAGGTCTCAGGATACATGGAGGCAACTGATAAAAGGACCATAGTCAGCATGGTTTCCTCAAGGGAAAATCTTGCCTGACAAATCTTTTGGAACTCTTTGAAGAAGTAACAAGCGGTATAGACAAAGGAGAATTGGCTGATGTTGTGTACTTGGATTTTCAGTCGGCCTTTGACAATGTGCCACACATGAGGCTGCTTAACAAGCTACGAGCCCGTGGTATTACAGCAAAGATTCTAGCATGGATAAAGCAAGCAGCGCCTGAATGGCAGGAGGCAAAGAGTGGGAATAAAGGGAGCTTTTCTGGCTGGCTGCCAGTGACTAGTGATGTTTCACAAGGGTCTGTGTTGGGACCAATTCTTTTTACGTTATATGTCAATGATTTTGATGATGGGATTGATGGCTTTGTTGCTAGGTTTTCAGATGATGGAGAAGCAGGTAGTTTTGAGGAAGTAGAGAGGCTACAGAAGGACTTAGACAGATTAGAAGAATGGGCAAAGAAATGGCAGATGGAATACGGTGTTGGGAAGTGTATGGTCATGCATTTTGGTAGAAGAAATGTATTTTCTTAATGGAGAGAAAATACAAAAAAACTGAGGTGCAAAAGGACTTGGGAGTCCTTGTGCAGGATTCCCTAAAGGTTAAATTGCAGGTTGAGTGTGTGGTGAGGAAGGCAAATAGAATGTTAGCATTTATTTTAAGAGGACTAAAATATGAAAGCAAGGATGTAATGTTGAAACTTTATAAAGCACCTGTGAGGCCTCACGTGGAGTATCGTGAGCAGGTTTGGGCCCCTTATCTTAGAAAGGATGTGCTGTAACTGGAGGGTTCAAAGGAGGTTCACGAAAATGATTCCAGGATTGAATGGCTTGTCATATAAAGAGTGTCTGGTGTTCCTGATTTGGCCTCCTCTACGTTGGTGAGACCCAGCTTCGTCAACTACTTCTGCACCATCTGCAAAAGACGGACTTCCCAATGCCAAACATTTTAATTCCAATTCCCATTCCAACATGTCAGTCCGTGGCCTCCTCTTGTGCCAAGATGAAGCCACTCTCAGGGTGGAGGAGCAACACCATCTGGGTACCCTCCAACCTGATGGCTTGAATATTGATTTCTCTTTCCGGTAAGCAAACTCCTCCCCCCCCCCCCACCATTTTCCACTCTGACCTTTCAGCTCTTCTTAACTGCCTATTGATTCCCTCTGGTTCCCCTCCTCCTTTCCTTTCTCAATGGTCCACTCTCCTCTCCTATCAGTTTCCTGCCTCTCCAGCTCCTGACCTTTCCCACCCACCTGCCTCACTTATCACCATCCAGCCAACCCCCACTGTTTAATTCAGGCATCCCCCCACCCTCCCCACCTGTCCTGAAGAAGGGTCTTGGCCCAAAATGTCTACTGTTTATTCATTTCCATGGATGCTGCTGGATCTGCTGAGTCCCTCCAGCACGTTATGCACGTTGCATTGCTCAGATCTTTTTCCTGTGCCTCATCTGGATCTATTCTCAGCTGCCATGGTTGTGTAGCAGTTAGTGTGATGCTGTTACAGCTTGGGGTGTCCAGTGTTCCAATACTGGGGCCGTCTGTAAGGAGATTGTATGGTCTCCCCGTGTGTGGTAAACCATGTATATAGGTTGTAACTGGGTTACCTGTCTGGACACGCCCCTCTGCTGACTGCTCCTGTGGCTCCTCCCACAGACCCCTGAATAAAGGTGATTGTGCCGTTGCTCGTCCCTCAGTCCAGGACAGAATCTCAGCATGGACGTGTGTCCATTTACTGTCAATAAAAGCCTTTCAGTATTTACTCTACTTCCAGTCTTTTGGAGTAATCGATGGTGCATCAATGTGATTGATTGCTCCGGGTGCTCCAGTTTCCTATCACAGTCCAAAGACAAAGCAGTTAGTAGGTTAATTGGTCATTGTAAATTGTCCCGTGATTAGGCTAGGGTTAAATAGATGGGTTACAGTGCTGTGTGGTTCATTGGGCTGGAAGGGCCTGTTCTGCACTGTATCTTCAAATTAATAAATAAATAAAATAAGTTCTTGTATCGACACCTAATGGGAACTGTTTCGAATTGATTGAGCCAGATATTGATCGACAGGGAGTTTCAAACCTTCTCTCCAATTCTGGTTTAAGACGCCACTGGTGAAGCACAGTGAAGATTTGCTGATGGCAAACAAAACTATAAATCACTATATTAATCACACTTTTTCCTTGGATCTGATCACTGCAATCAACAGTTTGTAACCTTCCTTATGGAGCTGAGCTTTTGAACCGCCGGTACGGCATTTTTGCGGTGTGAACTGAAGCCTCGAAGGTGCGGGATGGTTGTGGCGTGGCGGGTACAGGCTGAATCGAGGCAGTGGGGCCTGGGCCCGAGAGCAGGGAACAAGCCAGTGATTGGCAGTTTCTGGAGCAGACTTGGAGGCGGTTTGATTTGGCTGAACGGAGTCGAAGCGGCGGGGGCTCGGACCAGGTTCCGAGAGCAAAGAAGACTCGAGGTTTGGCTAATTGAAGCATCGGTGCCCGGGCTCGAGGCAAGGAACAGGCCAGTGTTCAGCTCACTGTCTCTGCACAGAAGTAAGGCTGCGGCCTGCAACTAACAGGCTCCTGGTTCGGCTGCAGAGATGACTGGCCTCGTGGCTTAGTGAACTTCACTTCCGGATGGTACTTGCTTACTTCTGTTGTTTGCACAATTTGTTTTTCCTGCACATTGTGTGCTTGACTGTCTTCTTTTTGGTAATAGATTCTATAAGACCATAGGGTCATAACACATAGGAGCAGAATTAGGCCATTTGGCCAAGTAGTCTACTCTGCCTGATCCAGTTTTCCTCTCAGTCCCCATCTCTCTCCTTTGCTCCATATCCCTTCATGCCCTGACCATTCAAGACTCCATCAACCTCCGCCTTAAACATACATAAAGACTTGGCCTCCTAAGCTGCTTGTGGCAAAGATTTCCTCAGATTCCCCACTCTCTGGCTAAAGAAATTCCTCCTCATCTCTGTTCTAAAAGGAGGCCTCTCTATTCTGAGGCTGTGTCCTCTGGTCTGAGACTGTCCCACCACAGGAGACATCCTATCCACATCCACTCTATCCAGGCCTTTTACCATTCGATAGGTCTCAATGAGGTCATTCCTCATTCTTCTGAATTCTAGTGAATACAGGCCCAGAGCCATCATTGGGTTTCTTTGTTTTGTGGCTGTCTGTAAGGAGACGGGTCTCAAGGATGTATATAAGACCATAAGACATAGGAGCAGAATTAGGCCATTCAGCCCATCGAGTCCACTTCGCCATTCCATCATGGCTGATCCCGGATCCCACTCAACCCCATACACCTGCCTTCTCGCTATATCCTTTGAAACTATCAATTTCCGCTTTAAACATACCCAAGGATTTGGCCTCCACTGCAGTCTGTGGCAAAGCATTATACAGATTAACTACTCTCTAACTAAAAACAAAATCCTCCTTACCTCTGTACTAGAGGGTCACCCCTCAATTTTGAGGCTGTGCCCTCTAGTTCTGGATACCCTCACCATAGGAAACATCCTCTCCACATCCACCCTATCTAGTCCTTTCAACATTCGGTAGGTTTCAATGAGGTCTCCCCACTTTGTTCTAAGTTCCGGTGAGGACAGGCCTAACCATGCCAAATGCTCCTATGTTAACCCCTTCATTCCTGTAATCATCCTCGTGAACCTCCTCTGGACTCTCTCCAATGACAACACATCCTTTCTGAGATATGGAGACAATACTCCAAGTGTGGCCTGGCTAGTGTCTTATAAAGGCTCAGTATTATCTCCTTGTTTTTATATTCTGTTCCCCTTGAAATAAATGCCAACATTGGATTTGCCTTCTTTACCACAGACTCAACCTGTAAATTAACCTTCAGGGAGTCTTGCACGAGGACTCCCAAGTCCCTTTGTAAATCTGATGTTTGAATTTTCTCTCCATCTGGATAATGCTCTGCACTGCTGTTCTTTTTACCAAAATGCATGACCATACACTTCCTAACACTGTATTCCATCTGACACCTTTTTGTCCATCTTTCCAATCTGTCTAAGTCTTGCTGCAATTGCATTGTTTCCTCAGCACTATCTACCCCTCTCCCTATCTTGGTAACATCCGCAAACTTTGCCAGAAATCCATCAATTCCATTATCCAAATCATTGTCAAACAACGTGAAAAGTAGCGGTCCCAATACTGACCTCTGAGGAACACCAGTAGTCATTGACAGCCAACCAGAAAAGGCCCCCTTTATTCTCACTGGCTGCCTCCTGCCTGTCAGCTAATACGCTATCCATGCCAGTACCTTTCCTGTAACGCCACAGGATTTTATCTTGTTAAGCAGCCTCACATGTGGAACCTTATCAAAGGCCTTCTGAAAATCCAAGTAAATGACATCCACTGCCTCTCCTTTGTCCACCCTGCTTGTTACCTCCCCGAAGAACTCTAACAGATTTTTCAGGCAAGATTTCTCTTCACAGAAACCCTGCTGACATTGACTTACTTTATCACTAGTCTCCAAGTGCCCTGAGTTCACATACTTTGATAATAAATGTACTTCGAACTTTGAACCCATCAGCTACCCTAATATCGGATGGTTAGTGTACTGGGCACCCAGTCTGGGAACAGCTGGGGATTTTTGATAAGCAGGTCAATGTGTTACATACAGAAGATGGAAAACTGTGAATGAAGGCCAGCCGAGTGCACTTGGAAACCTACTCTCTCCCATCGCATTGTAGATCCCAGTATGAGCCCAGCCTCCATCGAGGAGAGGATCAGCCACGAGGCCCTGGAGCTGGAGAAACGATTAAGTATTCTGTCACAGTCCAGTCGGCACAGCAGTGGAGGTAAGAATGTAGAACCTCAGTCAGCCTGGGTGAGTTGGGTCAAGGGTCAAGGGTCCCATGACTGCACAGGAATGGGCCCTCCAGACATTCAGGAGGATGCTACTGGGTGATTGATGGTCCATACACACTTGATGGACTGAAGGGCCTGTTTTTGTCATATGCTCTTCATGTTTATCCTCATTCGAGCACTTTATCTGACGTTATCACAGCTTACTTGTGGAAGCTGGTTGTACAATAATTAGCCTGTTTTATTGAGCTGTAGCGATAGAACCATTCGTTGTCTCATGGCTTTTGGATCAATAGAGTTATAGCTACAGCTGGGAACAGGCCCTGTGGTCCATTGAGTCACCACTGACCATCGGCCTCAGACTGACAGTGCTGGAGGTCGGGATTGAACCCGGGCTCTGCAGGTGTGAGGTGGCAACTCTACCCGCTGTACCACAGTGCTCCTGAGCTGCGGAAACTGGTAAAGGGCGGGCGGGGGGGGAACGATATTACTGTAGACAGTCTGGGCAGAATACACAGTGACATGTGGCTCAGTGGGTCCTCAGCTGATGCACCTCTCTTCCACCCTGCCCCCTCTCTTTCCCCCCTTCCACCTCTCCACCCCCTCTCTTCCCCTCCACCCCCTCTCTCCCCTCCACCCCCTTTCCCTCCACCCCCTCTCCTCTCCACCTCATCTCTCCCCCTTCACGCCCTCTCGCCTCTCCACCCCCCTCTCCCCCCTCCGCCCCATCTCTTCCCCTTCTCCCCCTCTCCCCCTCCACCCTCAATCCACTATTTCCCTCCATCCTTCCACTCTATCTCTTCCCCTGTATCCCCTTTCACCTCTCCACCCCCTCTCTTTCCCTCCACTCCATCTCTCCCCCACCCCATCTCTTCCCCCTCATCCCTCTGACCCCATCCCTCTCCCCCTACACTGCCCTGTCCCTCGTTCCTGCACCACCCCTCTCACTCCTGTCCCTTTCCCTCTCTCACTCCCATCCTGCTCCCTCTCTTCCCCTCCTCTCACCCTCATCCCCACTCCCCACTCATGTACAACCCTGCCCACCCCCTTTCCCACCTCCCCCTCTCTGTGCCCGTTACAGGAGATGACCGGAGCCTCTCCAGCTCGACCGAGTCCTCAGACACCAGCCAGTCAGACAGTGCCAGTGTGGGCAGCCGCCTCACCCTGTGGCCGGAGCAGCCGGTGGCTGGTGGCCCCCCGGACCCAATGCTGCTGATGCCTCCGCCACTGGCCTCTAGGCCACCGGGCCTGGTCGATGAGATGTCTCTGATGGAGACAGCGGGGAGGGGGGGTCTGAGGGGAGCTGGGACTGGGGCCGCCCCCCACCACCCGCCTCCCCCTCCTCTGGCCCCCGCTGCCAAGCCGCCGCGCCCCCGCAAGCTGCAGGAGGTGGGCCGGCAGAGCTCGTCGGACAGCGGCTTCGCCACCGGAAGCTTCTCCTCCTCGTCGTGCGCCGGCAGCCTGGCTGACGACTTCGGCTCGCAACTCAGCTTGCCCTCTCTGCGGGCCCCCAGGAGCCCTGGCCTCGAGTACGGTCGACCGTCTGCCCCTTTACACCATCACTACGACACACCCCGCAGCGTCCTGTCTGCCCCCGGCCCGGCTGAGCAGGCGGCGGCTCCCGAAGGCGCGGGCGACTCGGGCGGAGAGATCCCTGCGGACTTCCTGGCGGCCTGGTTGCGGCTGAGACCCGCGGGCCAGGCGGGGGAGCCCGGGGGCGGCCCCGGCATTTCAGTCCTGCAGTGTGAGAGCTGTGAGCTCGGAACAGGGCAGCCGTTCACCACTGCCTGTCAGAGCTGTGGGGGACTAAAGGTAGGTCACCTCAAACATTGTGCTAACACAATTCGCCTTCCATTCCTTGTTACTGTCTTGTGCACAGAGTTAGTGAAAAACAATTGTATCAGAATCAGTTTATGTTGCTTATTACTGTTCTGTATACCAAGTGACAGTCAAAAGGATAAGATATTTTCTGCGGCCAAGTTTGTTATAATCCTGTATACCAAGTGTCAATAGCCTCCACATCCAGCAAATAATTCACCATTTTCACTGGGATTCTATCACAAAACACATCTTTACCTCCTCCCCACCCCCCACCAACCCCTCCACTTTCCACAGGGATCGCTCCCTCCGGGATTCCCTTGTCCATTCGTCCCTCCCCACTAATCTCCCTCCTGGCACGAACTACTGGAAATGGAAGAAGTGCTACACCTGCCCATTCACCACCTCCCCCCACCTCCAATCAGGGCCACAACCAGTCCTTCCAGGTGAGGCATACTTCACCTGCGAATCTGTCGGGATCTGTCTACTGTATCCAGTGTTCCTCTACGTTGGTGAGACCCAACATAAAAAAAGGGGGACTGTTTTACCCAGCATCTCCACTCCATCTGCAGCAAGTGGGATTTCCCGGTGGCTAACCATTTTAATTCCAATCCCCATTCCCATTCCAAAATGTCAGTCCATGGCCTCCTCTACTGCCACCCTCAGGCTGGAGAAGCAACACCTCATATTCCAATTGGGTAACCTCCAACCTGATCGTATGAACATCAAATTCGCCCTCCCCTTCCCTCTTGTTCAATTCCCCCCTCTGGTTCCCCCTCTTACCTCTTCTCCTCATCTGCCTGTCACCTCCCCCGGTGCCCCACCTCTTTTCCTTTCTCCCATGATCCACTCTTCTGTCCTATCACCTCCAGCTTCTCACTTCATCCACTCTCCTGGCTTCACCTATCACCTTCTAGGCAGTCTGCCTTCCTCTCGCCCCATCTTTTTATTCTGGTGTCTTCCCCCCTTCCTTTTCAGTGCTGAAGAAGGGTCTCAGCCTGAAACGTCGACTGTTTGTTCATTTCCATAGATGCTGCTTGACGTGCTGAGTTCCTCCAGCATTTTGTGAGTGTTGCAGTCAAAAAATAGGGTGCTTCCTATTGTGTTTTGATTAAAAATTGGTAAAATTTGTTCCTGTGTACCAAGTTGCAGCACAGTACTTTGTCAGCGTAGAGCGGAGAGTGAGTTTGTAATTCTGGCGGGAGCGAAAGGTGGTTGAGAATAGTGAGGGCGGAGCGCCATGGGAGGGGCAGGGGACAGGTGGCAGAGAAGGCGTGCCAGAGGCAGGGGCAGGAGTGGGGGGGAGTGGCACCTCTGCAGACACACCCAGCCCTGAGACACCAGGCAAGGTAATTTGATTCCAGATAATTGGATTATTGATCATTACAGAATGTCTCTCTGGTACTTCCCACTCCCTCCCCTTTTCCCAGCCATGATTCCCCTCTCCCTGTCCCCTTCCCACTCTCAGTCTACAACAGAGACCCATATCAGAATCAGGATTATCATCACTCACATGTGTCCTGACGAAGGGTCTCGGCCTGAAACGTCGACTGTACCTCTTCCTAGAGATGCTGCCTGGCCTGCTGCGTTCATCAGCAACTTTTATGTGTGTTGCTTGAAATTCCAGCATCTGCAGATTTCCTCGTGTTTGCATTCCTCGTGTCATAAAATTTGTTCTTTTTTGTGGCAGCAATACAGTGCAATATATAAAATTGCTAAGGAACTGTGCAAAAATCTTAGGCACCTGAGCTATATATATGTGCCTAAGACTTTTGCCCAGTACTGTAAGAACATAGATTTAGAAAGTAGATTTTAGAACAGTGGAGCACAGTATAAGCTCTCCAGCCCACGAGGTTTTGCTTGGCTATATAAACTGTACTTACCTACTGCCTGTTAGGCCACTGGCATTTAGGGCAGCTTTGAAGGTCATCCAGTTTTGTCCTTGGCCATTTTCTCCATGGTGCCCCAGAGGTAGTTCAGCATCAGCAATGCAAGTCCCAGGTGGAGACTCAGGAATACTGTCGCACTCAGGTGTGGAAGGATTCTCCATTGCTGTTTCCATAACAGTTTTATTTGACCATTCAGGGTTGTTAGCCCTGAGTGAACTCCTGAACCTAGAGGATCAGTAGACCACTCTTAGTCTGGCCTCTACCCTTTGACCTGTTTGGCATGGGTGACCCTACCAAGAGCCAAAGCAACAAGCCCTGACTCCAGCCAACACAGCTCTCCGGGTCTTTGAGGCACACAAACCTCCAAACCACGACAGGTTTGTGGTCCTCTATAAACCTACTCCACAATCAATCCTGATGAAGGGTCTCTGCCTGAAACATCAATTGTTTATTTCTCACCCACCCCCCACATCAATGCTGCCTGACCTGCTGAGTTCCTCCAGCATTTTGTATGTGCTACCCATAATCAATCTGCACAATCTACCCTTCCACCTACACAGCTCACAGCCCTCCATTTTTCTTACCTCTACATGCCTATTGAGGTCTTTTTAATGTTTGTATTGTATCAGCTTCTAACACCATCCCCTGCAGTGCACTCCAGGCACCCACCACTCCCTTTGTAGAAATAACCTACCTCTGACACCTCCAGTAAACATTCCTCCATTTTCCTTAAACCTGGCATTCCCAACCTTCCTTATGCCCTGGAGACTTACCATTAACCGAGGGACCAGGACCCCAGGTTGGGGACTGCCGCCTTAAACAGATGTTCTCTGGTGTTGGCCATTGCCCCTCTGGGGAAAAAGGCACTGGCTGTCCACTTTATCTATGCCTCCTTTCAAATAACCTTGTACACCTCCATCAAGTTACATCTCATCTTCCTTCCTTCCAAAGAGAAATACCCTGGGTCACCCTACCTATCCTCATCAGACATGTAAGGGGGCAGAGGTATAGAGAGATCTGGGAGGTTTCTTTCTCATCCAGAGAGGAGAGAGTCCCTGACACCCACTGTTGGAGAGACAGAGTTGCCGACAGCATTTTAATGATTAGATTAACTTTACTTGTCACATACATCAAAACAAACAATGAAATTCGGAACTTGCATCAAATCAAATCAGCAGGGATTGTGTTGGGGAGAATCAGGTTTAATATCACTGGCATTGTTGTGAAACTTGCCGTTTTGCAGCAGTATATTTCAATATGTAATAATAAAAACTATAAATGATGATAAGTAGATATAAAATAGAAAATTAAATAAGTAGTGCGAAAAGAGAGGGAGAAAATACTGAGGAGGTGTTCATGGTTCATTGTCCATTCAGAAATCTGATGTCGGAGGGGAAGAATCATTGAGTGTGTGCCTTCAGGTTCCTGTACCTCCTTCCTGGTGAAAGCAATGAGAGGAGGACATGTCCTGCATGATGGGATCCCTAATGGTGGATGCTGCCTTCTTCAGGCATCGCCTTTTGAAGGTGTCCTGAATGCCGGGTATGCTCATGTCCATGATGGTGCTGGCTGAGTTTACAATTTTCTGCAGCTTTTTCCAATCCTGTGCAGTGGCCCCTCCATACCAGATGGAGATGCAACCAGTTAGAATGCTCCTCTGTACATCTGTAAAAATTTGCGAGTGTCTTTGGTATGTATCAATTTTCCTCAAACTCATAATGGAATACGTATAGCTACTGTCGTGCCTTCTTTGTAACTGCATTAATATGTTGAGCCCAGGATAGATAGATCCACAGATATTAACAGCCAGGAACTTGAACCTTTAATGTGTGTTTATCAACCCGCAAGAGTCACCACACTTCTGGCATCAACATGGCATGTGTACAGCACACTAACCCTAACCATACATCTTTGGAATGTGGAAGAATACTGGAGCATCTGGAGCAAATCTGGAGGACGTGGAGAGCACGTATAAGCTCCTTACAGACAGTGGCTGGAATTGAACCCCAATTGTTAGGCCAAGGTGGGATTGTTACGAATTGATGCCTAGTGACCAGCACGGACATGATGGGTCGAATGGCTCGTTTCCTTGCTGTATGACTCTATGGCATCGCAATTTGCAGTACTGATGTGATCCAGTTGGTGGCGGTCATGAAGTGCTCACCTGGCTCAGCAGCACCACCTATGGGCAGTGATTTGTTCAGCAGGGCTTTACTCCCATTCCAATCAATACCTGCAGACAAGACGCTGCAGATGCAGGAATCTACTGCAAAAAAGCCAAACTGCTGGAGGAACTCAGCAGATCAGGCAACATCTGTGGAGGTGGCTGTCAGTTGAGATGTTGATGGAGCGGTGCAGGTGTAGACCCAAAACATCGACTGCCTCTTTCGAGGCTCGGGGCTCTCCGTAGTCAAAGGTCAATGATCTTGGAGGTCAGGACAGTCAAGGCCTGAAGGTCAAACCCATGACTGGTGAGTCCTGGGGTCGAGGTCCAAAGGTCAAACCTGTGATCGGCAAGTCCTGGAGTCAATACCCAGGGTTCTGCAAGTCCAGAGGTAGAAAGCCCAAAAGGACAAAGACTGAAGCCAATGAGTCTATATAGTAGAGGACAAGTCCAGGCCAGTGACAGGAGGTTGTAGTCCTGATGTCTGGGTGTTCGGGCCAGGGATTGAAGATTTATGACCCTACATCTGTAAGTTTGAGAGTCTTAGGCCAAGGACAAGAGGTCTGGAGGCAGCCTGCCTTGTGGTTGGAGACCTGTGTGTAAGAGGATTTGGGAGGGTGTGAAAGAGTGTTGGTTTGCTGTTATTGTTCTGTGTTGTGTGAAGACTGATATATTTAATAAACCCTTAGATAGGCACATGAATGACAGAAAACTTCAGGGCTATGTGAAAGGAAAAGTCAGATTTTTCTTGGAGTAGGTTCTAAGGTTGGCACAACATTGTGGGCCAAAGGGCCTGTACTGTGCTGTAATATTGTATGCTTGAAGAAAGGGATCTTGATGATTAGAATCCAAATTTATTTTGTTTCATTGTTGAGTGACTGGGCACCTTTCCTAACCTAAAAAACAATCCAACCTTGACCTAATTACAGCCAATCCAAAACAGATTTGAATCCAAGGACTCAGAAATTATCTTGGAACTAACCCCAAGCAGACCACTGGCACAATAACAATCTCAAACACCTAATACTGATCAAGAATGAGGCATGTGGCAGATTCTTGTTTAGTAAGTGGGTCAAAGGTTATGGGGAGAAGGCAGGAGAATGGGGTTGAAAAGGATAATAAATCAGCCAGGACTGAATGGCAGGGCAGACTCAATGGGCTGAATGGCCTAATTTTGCTCCTATGTCTTGTGGTCTTATGATAGCATAAATAACTTGGCCTGGATGGAACGCTGGGCGCAGGTGACCCCACTCTGAATGTTAATAGACTTGATACTCCCAAGTATCATACAGTGTGCCTCTTGGGGTGGAGAGGGGGAGTGGATTTTCTTTTTCACTCAAAGGGAGGTTGAAATCTGGAGTTGACTGCCTGGGAGGATGGTGGAGGCAGAGACCCTCACAACATTTAGGAAGTATTCAGATGTACTTGAATGCAACTGTTGAAGACACGTACTCAGTGTTTTCGGAACAGCTTCTAACCCTCTGCCATCGGTTTCTGAAGGAACAATGAACCCTAAACACTATCTCACTGGTTTTGCTTTCCTTTTGCATTACTTACTGAAATTGTTTTTTAATATACAGTATATTTCTTACGCAAAGCAACACATTTAACGGCATATGTTAATGATATTAAACCTGATTCTGATTCTGAATTGCTGAGACATAGAGGTTCAAAGTAAATTTGATTATCAAAGTACATATCTGTCACCATATACAAACCCGAGATTCATTTTCCTGTGGGCATACTTAGCAAATCTGTAGAATAGTAACTATAACAGGATCAATGAATGATCAACCAGAGTGCAGAAGACAACAAACTGAGCAAATGCAAATATAAATGAATAGCAATAAATAATGAGAATGTGAGATAAAGAGATAGAGTCCTTCAAGTGAAATCATTGGTTGTAGGAACATTTCAATGATGGGGCAAGAATGTGTAGTTATCCCCTTCTATTCAAGAGCCTGATGGTTGAGGGGTAGTAACTGTTCTTGAATCTGAGGCTCTTGAGTCCTAAGGGTAAATGGGTTCAGTATTGGTGGTTACTTGGGTATGGTGGGTTGAGGGGCCTGTTTCAGTGTTGTATGATGCCTCAGACCAGAGGCATTAAAGACTGCAGATGCTGACATCTGGAGTAACACACAAAATGCTGGAGGAACTCAGCAAGTCAGGCAGCATCTGTGAAGGGGAATGGA
Source organism: Mobula hypostoma (assembly GCF_963921235.1). NCBI lineage: Eukaryota > Metazoa > Chordata > Chondrichthyes > Myliobatiformes > Myliobatidae > Mobula > Mobula hypostoma. The sequence goes on along the minus strand of NC_086101.1, from coordinate 187,645,274 downwards.
CAATCGATGTTTCAGGCCTAGTCTCTTCATCAGTCCAGAGGAAGGGTCTTGTCCTGAAACACCCACTGTCCACTTCCCTCCACAGATGCTGCTCGACCTGCCGAGTGTTTTGTGTGACAAACTCTTCTTACTTTATAATTTGCAAAACACTTTTAACAACAGTTCTTTTATTTGTAATTGTGCAGGGAACAACAGCTTTACAACTGGGAGCCTCATCAATCTTTGCTGTCCCAGGTAAGAATGAACGAGTCATTATGGTCCCCGGTATTTTGATTAAAGATAAAGATTAGCTTTTTTGCCACATGTGCTTCAAAATATTGAAACATATAGTGAATGCGTCGTCTGTGTCAATGACCAACACAGTCTGAGGATGTGTTGGGGGCAGCCCACAAGTGTTGCCACATGTTCTGGTGCCAACGTATCTTGCCCACGACTGAGTAACCCTGACTGGGAGGGAGGAAGAGGGCTTGTATTGCTGTTACATTGTTGTTGCTTATGCTGTTTGCTGAGCTACGTAGGATTGCTGTGTTGGCGCCAGAACGTGTGGCAACACTTGCGGGCTGCCTCCAGCACATCCTTGGACTGTGTTAGCTGTTAGCACAATCGATACATTTCACTGTATGTTTCGATGTATACGTGGCAAAAATAAAATTGATCTGATCTGATCTGAGGGAATGCAGCTGCAAGCGAGGTCTTGTATATGAGGGCATTAACTTGAAGGCACCTTCTAAACACAAGGGATTCTGCAGATGCTGGAAATCCAGAGTAACACACACAAAATACTGGAGGGACTCAGCAGGTCAGGCAGCACCTGTGAAAATGAATAAACAGTCAACGTTTCGAGCCAAGACCTTTCATCGGCACTCCGATGAAGTAACAGTCTGGATGAAGGGCAGCTTCTACTCCTGGATGGATGTAAAGGAACCCAAGGTACTGTTTCCAAATAAAAGGAACAAGGCAGTGTTGTTTTTATTTATTTAGAGATAGAGCACGGACTAGGTCGTTCCAGCCCATCGAGCCGCATTGCCCTGCAATCCCTAAAACCCCCGAGTTAACCGTAACCCAATGAAGGGACAATTTACAATGACTAATTAATACCAATTAATACTAATTAATCCCTAAAAACCCCGTTAACCCTAACCTAATGAAGGGACAATTTACAATACTAATTAATACCGATTAATACTAATTAATCCCTAAAAACCACGAGTTAACCGTAACCTAATGAAGGGACAATTTACAATGACTAATTAACCTACCCATTACTTGGACTGTGGGAGGAAACCGGAGCACCCGGGGAAAACCCAAGCATTCTATGGGAAGGGCAATCCTTACGATTGATGCTGGAATTGAACTCTGAACTCTTGACGCCCTGAGCTGTAATATGTAACCATGTACAGTATACCCAGTCAGAATCACATATTACATCGTTATGATCCTATTGTTGATTACGGGATCTTGCTGTACACAAATTGATTCCATCCAATAGGAACTACATTGGAATAATTGTGCTTGTGTACATTTTCTGCTATGGGGCATTCTCCCCTGCAGATAGAGACTTTAGAAACCTTTTATCAGCATTGGGCTAACTTCCCCGATGCTGATTTAAAAAAAAGTTTCCAGAGCCTCTGGGAACTTCTTGCATAATGTTATTTAACATAGACTATACGACCATAAGACATAGAAGCAGCTTCAGGCCAGTGAGCCTGCTCTGCCATTCCATCACGACTGATTTACTTTCCCTCTCAAGCCATTGTCTTCTCTCTCCATGACCTTTGATACCCTTACTAATCAAGAACCCAGCTGACATGTCCTCTGTTATTGATCATTGGAAGTGTTTGAGATTGCTATAATCCCGGTGGTTTGCTTGGGGTCAGTTCTTCAATAACATCAGAGTCCTTGGATTCAAATCAGCTTTTAATTGGCTGTAGTTAGGTTAAGTTTGGGTTTGGTTTCAGCAATAAAATAAAAATAAACTCTGAATTTAAACATAAACATAGAGCATTACAGCACAGCACGGTAAAAGCCCTTCTGCCCACAATCATGTGCTAACCTATAACCCATGCAAGATCAATCTAGCCCTTCTCTTTCACATAACTCTTCATTTTTCTTTCATCCATGTTCCTATCTAAGCCTTTCTTAAATACCCCTAATGTATCTGACTCTACCACCAGCCGTGACAAGGTATTCCACAAATTCAACAGTCGATGTAAAAAAAAACTCACCTCTGAGTTCTCCCCTTATATTTTCACCCACTCACCTTAAAATGATGGCCCCTCTCTCTAGCCAGAGAGAGGGAAAAATTATCGAGGAACTTGACAACAAAGGTGGGAATTTTCAAACAGGCAGCCAACAGAGGCTAGCAAGCAGTGTGTGAATGGTGAAGGGGACCTGGTGCGAGGCAGGGCACTGATGGCAGGTGGCTGAATGAGCTTCAGATCTTTCACTCAGTGGCCAGTTTATCAGATACCTCCCAGTGTATGCTCATGGTCTTCTGCGGCTGTATCCCATCCACTTCAAGGTTTGATGTATTGTGTGTTCAGAGATGCTCTTCTGCACACCACTGTTGTAACGTGTGGTTATTTGAGTTATTGTCGCCTTTCTGTCAGTTTGAACCAGTCTGGCCATTCTCCTCTGACCTCTCTCATTAACAGTGTTTTTGTCCACACAGAACTGCCACTCACTGGATTTTTTATTTTATTTTTGCACTATTCTCTTTAAACACTACAGCAGGGGTTCCCAACCTTTGTTATGTCATGGACCACTCCATTAAGCAAAAGGTTCTATGGACCCCTGTTTGGGAATCCCTGTTCTGGAGACTGTTGGGCTTGAAAATCCCGAGAGATCAACAGTTTCTGAGATACTGAAAACACCCCATCTGCCATCAACAATCATTCCATGGTCAAAGTCACTTAGACCACATTTCTCCCCCATTCTGAAGTTTGGTCTGAACAACAAATGAGCCTCCTGACCGTGTCTGCATGCTTTTATGCATTGAATGGCTGCCACATGATTGGCTGATTAGATATTTGCATTAATGAGCAGGTGCACGGGTGTACCTAATAAAGTGGTCACTGAGTAGAACATGGAACACTCCATACAGTACAGTGCAGTCCCTTTGGCACATTTTGGAGTGACCTGGACCCAAACACTCTGGGACAAGATGTTAATATGTTGCGGCATGCACCCTCTCACATATCAAAGCTCCTGTTGAAGAAAACATTTTGGACGTATTCCCTCAGCAATCATAGAAGGGCGGTGGCAATTAAGCAGAGTAACTTAACCCGGCACTTTAATTTGCAGTCCTTTCTCATCACCTTGTGCTGAAAATGTTCTCCACATGGCTGGGCATTTAAATAGATCAAAGGAAACATCGAGATCTCAGGACATTTTGTAGCGTAGCAGTTGGCGCGACACGATTACGGCTCGGGCCATCGGAATTCAGAGCTCAATCCCGCCATCCGCTGTAAGGAGTCTGTCTGTGCTCCCCATAGAATGTGTGGGTTTTCTCCGGGTGCTCCAGTTTCCTCCCACAGTCCAAAGACATGCCGGGTAGGTTAAGTGGTCCCATGATTAGATGTGGGTTAAATCGGAGTCGTTGAAGGTTGCTGGACAGCGTGGCTCAAAGGGCCGGAAGGGGCTATTCCTGTACCTCTAAATAAAATAAATAAACAAATACGATGGAATATAATGCTTAGGATTCCGTCTAATGTGGGCAAATGGAATCAGTGTGGAAGGGTAAAGTGTAGACATGGTAGGCCGCAAGGCCTGTTTCTGTGCTGTAAAATTCTGACTCTGTGTAGGAGAGATTTAGTGGCCAGTGGAATAATTCATTGCCTGGCTAGACCACTGTGACCTTAAACACAAGAGATTCTGCAAATGCTGGAAATCTTGAGTAACACACATTGAACGTTGGAGGAATTCAGCAGGTCAGGCAGCATCAATGGTGAGGAATAAACAGTTGAAGTCTCAGGCTGAGATCCTTGTTTGTCAGCTGATGAAGTCATAAGAACTGGGACAGGCATTTGGACAGACAACCTGTTGAATCCATGCCATTGTTTAATAAAACCTCAAATGGTCTCCCAATTCGATTTTCCTGCTCGATTCCCATTCCCGTATCTTGCTCGAAAACCAACAGGTCAGCATTTTGTACTTTTTTCCGTTTATGCCACCTGCCCTGTTTGTGTTGTTGATACCAACGCATTGCCACGTCTTTTGGCTTATAGACGACCACTGCAGAATATTTTCCACTCTCTACGTTTCGGGCTGAGACCCTCATCAAGACTGGGAAGGAAAGAGGCAGAAGGCAGAATAAGAGGGGGAGGGGGAGGGGAAGGCCTGGCAGGTGATAGGTATGACCAGGTGAGGGGGAAGGTGGGTGAGGAAGGGGGATGAAGCGATAAGCTGGGAGCTGATATGAGGAAGAGGTAAAGGGCTGATGAAGAAGGAATTTGATAGGAGAGGGGAGTGGACCATGAAAAAAAGGGAAGGAGACGGGGCAGTAGAGAGAGATGAAGGGCAGGTGAGGAGAAGGGGTGAGATGGGAACCAGAATAGGGATGGAAACAAGAAGGAGAGAAGGGGAGATTCCATCTGCAATTCTTCTTCAACCTTTCACCTCTTCCACCTATCTCCTCCTCCACACCTGGTCTTACTTATCACCTGCCAGCTTGTACTCCTTCCCCTCCCCATCTTTGAGAGAGTCTCTGCCCTTTCCTTTCCAGTCCTGATGAAGAATATTGGCCTGAAACATCGACTGTTTATTCTCCTCTATAGATGCTGCCTGACTTGCTGAGTTCCTCCAGCACTTGGTGTGTCTTTTGCTTTTAATGTTCTTGGCCTTTCTGCAAAAATATTCAATATGCTGTCGAATGAATCTGGCTGTTTATGTCACGGCGCAGGGACTGGTGTTGAAATCAAAGAGAAAGCTGGCAGAGTTAGCCTTCCCAGGCTGCTTGGGTCGCAGAGTATCCAGCGCAGGGAACAGCCGAGAATAGTCAGCCAGACAGACCGGGTCAGCTGGCAAAGCATTCTTGGAGAGCGATATGGCATGCTGTGGGATTTCAGGACCAGACACCCTAGGGACAAAGGAGGCTGCCATCCTGGTGTAACCAGAACCAGACAGCCTGTCCTGAGTAAGGATCCTGATGCCAGGGGCCACACCCTGAGGCGTAGCCATTCCGTGGAGGAAGGATTGAAAACAGCGCCAGGCGGATTTCCCAGGCACGGTGTGGCTGTTGGACGAGAGCCTGAGGTCCCTGGAGGTGGTGACAAAGGCAATGGCGCTGCTCTTCCCCAGAGACATTTCGGCTCCCCCGTATATGAAACCATGGTGACGGCACGTCATTCCAAACCGGGACTGGGAGACGCTTCTGGCTGGAGCCACGGCTACCGGCCACTGGGCCGTCTTTGGGGAGCACTGGAAAGTGTCCGAGATGCATACGAGGCCATCGCTGTGCCCGGCCCACTGCTTGCTGCAATGAGCAAGGCGCGGACCTTTCCCGGAACCAGGGGCCTTGCCGGCCACCGGGCGAACAGCCTCGGCTCAGCTGCCGAGCCCTACCAGTTTCCGCAGGCCCCTGCTCTCAAGACCAGAGACCCGGAGAGCATCAGAGACAGCCTGCGTATTCGGGACCATGAGCCTGAGGGTGTGAGGAGATGGGCGAGCAGGCAAGGCCAGCAACTCTCGAAGCTGAGGACAGCGAAGCAGGAGCTTGCGGAATATGAGGCCACCTCTTGGAAGGCAGCGCCAAATGAACGCAGCGATATAACTGAAGGTAAATCAACACTGTTGACTGTTAGTTACCTCTCCTCCCCATTCATGAGGCCCCTTTACCAAACCATCTGAACAGCAATAAATAAAATAGATAATTCCCGTTGTCCACCAGCCCTTCTGTTTCTCCATAGTCCAATTCCATAGGGCAGAGATGGCAGTTATTGGGCCCACTGAGGCTATGTTGGCTCTCAGAGCAAGCCCTTCAAACCATTCTTCCACCTGACTCCCTGTTTCCCATTTCCATCAACTCCAGCCTAATGCTTTGGATGCGCCATTATGAGGCTATTTGGGCCAACAAGTCAATATGCTAGCTCCCAGCATAGAAAATCCCATTGACCCGTGTTCTGTAGCCCTGCAGATTGTTGCCTGTCACGTGACTGTCAACCCCGCTGCTCCCGATGATTCTTTTGCCATCTACCTTTGCTAGACGCAACTTACTGAAGACAACTAACCCTCCTGTTTATTTCTGGGATCTGGGAGTGGATCTGTGGAGTGCTGACTGCTGAGTTACTGTAATCTCCAGTCTCAAATATTCCTGTGTCCATCAGAGTCCCCAATGTCCCTTCTCCACTGGCCAAACCACTCACCACCATTCCATCAGTCGCCCTCCGTTCCACTCTGTCCAAACTGCTCATCCCATTTTCCCCACCATTCAAACCACTCACCACCATTCCATCAGTTGCCCTCCGTTCCACTCTGTCCAAACTGCTCATCCCATTTTCCCCACCATTCAAACCACTCACCTCTCCTGTTCCCCATCGTGGGTTTCATGCTTGTGGCCTCTGTCAATAATTATAGCACAAAGAGAGCTGGGTGATCGAAGGAGGAGGATTAGAAACTGTCGATTGACTGTTAGGAAAGTGGAGGGGTGGTGGTGTTGAGCTGATAGAAGGCTGAAGATGTTAAGTTGAGGTGCTAGGGAGCCCATTAGCTGAGCAAGGCTCCAGTGATTCCTTGTAACACTCCCTCTACTTCCAGTATCTTCTGGTACCTTCACCCATCCCACCACCCACTCGCACCCTCACCCATGCTATTGTCTAGTATTTCCACGTATCCTAATGTAAATCATGAAATGCATGACTTAATGGCCTCCATGCAGACCATTGCCTGCTGGTCCTCCCAAATGACCCATTTTTACTGATGTTTCCACCAACCTGACTACCTCACCTCTCTGCTGATTGTTACTTGTTGGTGTTCCCTTTGAACCCAGTATTTATAATCCCACAGCTGCATGACTACTGGGTATACAATTAACCCATCACCTGCTGGAGTATCTGTTATCCCATCTCTCATCGTTTCTACCTTCCTCTGAAGAACCACCTCTGACAGAATTGTGTTCCTACGTTGTGTGCTGTTTATAATATCCTCTTTGTCACCAATAAAGATAAATCTCCCAACACTTGTCTGTGTGACTGTGTCTTCTTTCTGTCTGGAAATCTCTTTTTGCATGACTATTTTAATTCACGTTGGTTTTAACCTGATCTGTTTTTATGGAACATGCACTCAGCATTAGGAGTGACATCTGCAGATTGTTCTAACAGTAATTTTACAATTTGAGTCCCCATGAGCGGTTATAATTCTTGTCTGTTTTTACATACCTCCCCATCTCTTGTCATTGACTCTCTGTTGGATGCCTCCTGGTCTCTGATTCTCTGACACCTCTGGCCTTCACACCTGACTCCAAATGTTGGCAAGCTATGACAGTGAGGAGGTGAATGGGAGGGACATGAGAAAGTGGTGATTACAGAAGCTCTCAAGAATGGTAATGACTGGTGGGGCCAAATAACGCACTGTGGTGTACAGCATTCACCACCCAAAGCCACAACCTCTTTTCTTCAAGGAAGACAAGGACAGAGATACTGGAAGACCTTCTCCAGCAGGTTCCTCTGAAAATTTCACTCCATCGTGAATAAACTGTTTGGCAGTCAACACTGGATCTAAGTTTTAAATCTCCCAATAGCATTGTATCTTTACCTCAAGAACACAGCAGTCTGGCAGCACATTCTTAATCTGGGGATTGATTTGGATTCTGCAAGTTAAAACCTAAACCGTAACCAGCAGTTACAATGGAAAGCTGTACACTCTACTTTTTCTGCGAATTTCATTAAGTATTATTGTATTCATTCTCGAGGTGTGGCCAGTATTTATCGGCCATTGAGTTTACTTATCTTTTCAGTGAAGGTAACCTCAGTGCTGTTGGAGAGGGAGATCCAGTGATGATGTGGTAATGGTTGGTACACAATGCCAATTTTACATGGGGCATGACTTGTAGCCTCATGGGGAACCTGTAGCCTTGAACCTTTCTCTTCTTGGCAGCAGATGTGGGTCTAGGAGGTGCTTTCAAAGAGGTCCTGCCTGCCTGCAGAGGGACTGGGCTGCCCAAGTGACTTCAGCTAACATTTGGAGTGGACCACTAGCTTGGGAGGGCAGCCGGTATAAGACTGGAGGCTGCCTTCCTCAGAGAGGATTGATGAGCTAGTTGAGATATTGGCAACTTTCACAACCCCTGGCATCAGCCCATCTTACCTGAGGAGGTTTCTTTCTCTTTTTGACCTCTGGTCATTGAGCCTCTGTTTGAAGTGGTTTCTCCCCACTCACATCATCAAAATCCTTTCACCAAGGAGAGAAACCACCCTCCCCACCGCCTCCCATTACTGAGAACTAAACTCCATTGGGGTGCAGTTGCGTGGACAGAGAGAACATCCCCTAATTTTCCTGAGGATGGGTATTGTATTTGATGGATCACTAACTTAGTGACTGGCCGAATTTTCCAATGGTATTGTATTGTAGCCGTGTCAGGAAGGTAATGGTGGTGATCGTGGTTGGCCATGAACACCACAAAGGTTCTTTTGGAAAAGGGTGGTGCACTGTGTAAACTTGCTCAAATACAAGTAGTTCAGAAGGAATATCTCTGTTTGAAGACACATTACATAGAAGTATTCATGCTCTCTTACCACAGATAAAAAAACAACGAAAAAGGACGAGAAGCAGAAAATGGGACAGATGTATGAACTCATGGAGTCTCTTCCAATGGAGAAACAGTTGGAGGTGAGGTGTAGACAGAGCTGTGCCCACTGTGGCTGGTCTTTTATCTATATTCATTTGTGGGGCAATGAGTATTGCAGTTATTGACCAACTCTGAATGCCCTGGAGAAGAAGGAGGTGGTGAGATACCTTCTTGTTCAGTCCTTCAGACGAAAGCTGGTGTTGAGGCAACTTCAGCATCTAAACCCAAGGGCACTACAGGAACAGTGACACATCTCCAAGTCAAACATTGCCAAGGCTACGTTGGAGACGGTGGATGCTGGAATCTGGAGGAACACACAATCTGCTGGAGGAGCTCAATGGGTCGAGCAGCATCTCTGGGAGGAGAGGAATCATTGATATTTCGACCCGCTGATGTTGCTTGACCCCTGGAGTTCCTCCAGCAGATTTTTTGTGGCCTGAAGGGGAACCTGCAAGTGATGGTGTTTCCAATCATCGACTGCCCTTGTCCTACAACAAAGAACCTAGAATAGTACAGCACAGTACAGGTCCTTTGGCCGATGATGTTGTGCCAAACTTTTGGCTGATGATGCTGTCCACTCCTATCTATGTCTCTTATCATTTTATACACCTGTCGAGTGTCTTCTCATCTCATCCTCCTTTGCTCCAAAGAGAAAAGTCCTGTTCTGGTTGAAGGGGTAGATTTGGGGCAAAACCTTTCAGTATTAATTTATAAAGATTTCATTAATTTGAGATTGCTAAAGGAGACAAAGCTGGTGGTGATTGGTTTATTAATGACACACATCTGGAGATGCAGTGAAAAACTTTTGTTTGCTTGCCATCCAGACAGATCGTTCCATCCATAAGTACATTGAGACAGTACGAAATGAAAACTGAAATGCAGAGTATCATAGAATTGTGATTTAAAAGAGAGATGGTTGTTCGTCATATCCAACGATGATAGGAAACCTTTGCGGGAAAGTTTTTAAAGTGGAAACCTTTGCGGGAGAGTTTTTAAAGTGGGAAAGTCTTGCACTGGGGCAGTCCTGCTCTCGACCTCAGAAGTCCGGGTCCAGTGGGATGAGAAATCATCACAATTGGTGTCTTCCTTGGTTGCACTGGATGACCATTACTTCTTCTTGCTCTCGATGAAGTGTTGCTGAACCACCTTCCTGGCCATTGGATCTCACTGTAGATTTCAGCTGCCCTGTCTGCCAGAGCTGACTGTGCAAGCTAGGACAGGCATGTCCCTATTTGCCCGGGGTGTGAGGCCCACTGTCTTCCCTCACCTGGTTTGGCCCACCTGTTGAAGTGGTTTACTTAGGTGTGGCCGCTGTTGCAAGCAAACAGCTACTTGGAGCCACAGGTGGGTGCTGAGTTCCCAAAGGGGGCTAAAGGTGGGTGAGCTGCCCAGACTGGACATGACAAGCCCCTTCACCAGGGGTGCTACTCCACCCCGCCGTACACCCCCTTGAGGATAGTAGAGCAATAATAATGTGTAATGAATAGACCACTTGAATCCATCTCAGAGAGTTGCCACCCTTATAGCAGCCACATACAGTAAATGTCAGCACTATGTGGAGATCATGAGATCTGTTGTGTTCTTAATCCAGTGTGGTGAGTTTGAAGGGGTCTGGTATGTGTCTTTCGGAAAGGATTTTTGTGAAAAAGTAGCAGAGCTCAGATGCATTTGATAAACGGTGAACGCCTCGAGCGTTATCCGAGGTGGAGGGACTCCTTGGCTAACAGTTAACATTGCTTTGACTTGCAGGCAGAGAAGGGCAGTGGATATGAATACATGGCCAGCTGTGGGCAACAGAAGCTGCTCCCGGAGGCAGAAGGTACGACACTCCATCAACACAGTGCAATAACCGCTCAGGGTGGATGTGTTCCTGTGAACACTGTTACAGTCCTGAAGAAGGGTCTTGGCCTGAAATGTTGACATTCATTTACACAGAGGGTGCTTGACCCACTGAGTTCCTCCAACATTTTGTGCGTGTTTTGCTTTGGATTTCCTGCATCTGCAAACGTTCTTAAGTTTACAACTTCATCTTCAGTTGGTTCAAAAAATAACACAACATAAGAAACAGGAGCAGGAGTAAGATTAGTTTTATCTGTCACGTCTACATTGAAACCTATATAGTGAAATGCGATATTTGCGTTAACAATCAACAAAGTCTGAGAATGAGCTGGGGGCAGGCCGCGAGTGTCATTCTTCCAGTGCCAACATAGCATGCCCACAACTTACCAACCCTCGCCTGCACGTCTTTGGAATGCGGGAGGAAACCGGAGCACTTGGAAGAAACCAAGGTGGTCTCGGGGAGAACGTACAAGCTCCTTACAGACAGTGGCAGGAATTGAAACCTGATCTTACAGCTGGTGCTGTAAAGTGTCACACCAACCTTTGCAACACTAATCCTTGCAAGTGGTACAAAGATTGTTGTACAAGTCTGAAGTAGAGCAAAAAGAAATGCTAGAGTGACAGTAGCAGTGTAAATGAAAGAGGTAGAGTTAAGAGTCTGTGATCATGGCAGCACCATCAGGAAGGGGATTAGCTTTATTTGTTACATGTACATTGAAACATCCAGCAAAGTGCTTCACTTCTGTTGGGGATATGCTGGGGGCAGCCACGGGTGTTAGCATGCTTCTGGCACCAGCACTGAATGCCCACAACTCAATAACCCTAACCCAAACATCTTTGGAATATGGGAGGAAACCAGAGCACCGGGAGGAAACCCTTGAAATCACAAGGAGAATGTACAGACAGAGGCAGGAATTGAAACCCGATCTTACAGCTAACACATTGTAAAGCATTGTGCTAACTGCTACACAGCCATGATGGGAGTAACAGAGGGGATAGGTTCGGAAGTCTTTCAAGCTCCTGTATCTTCTCCAGAAGGTAGGAGAGAGAAAAGGAAATGGGCAGGTTTGCTTATCATTCCGGTGAACTTGGAAGACTTTGCACAGTGAGCAAGTGTGACATGTTCCCAGAGCCTTGAGATGCCTTTCAGAGTTGGGGAGTCTGCCATCTGCAGGCTCCCCGCTAAGCTGCACACCCACTCTGACTTGAAACATTGTCATCTCTGCTTCTAAATGCTGGAAGTCCTTTCCAAACAGCAGTGGTTCATGAAGGAGGCTCCCCACCTCCTTCTCAGGGGTAATCGAGGATGGATAATATTTGCTGGTGTTGCAGGTGAAACAAAAAATGAATGGAGATTCTGTAGATGCTGGAAATCTTGAGCAACACACACAAATGCTGGAGGAACTCAGCAGGTCACGCGGTAACTTTGGTGAGGTCTTGGGCCGAGACCCTCCATCAGGAAAGGAAAGAAAGGGGACAGAATCCAGAATAGGGCGATGTGGAGGGGAAGGAATACAAGTCAGCAGGTGATAGGTGAGACCAGGTGAGGAGAAAGGTGAGTGGGTGGGGGAGAGGGTAATGAAGTAAGAAGCTGAGAGGTGATAGGTGGAAAAGACAAAGGGCTAAAGAAGAAGAAATCTGATAGGAGAGGACAGTGGTCCATGGGAGAAAGGGGAGGAGGAGGGGCATCAGAGGGAGGCTGCCAGGCTGCTGAGAATATTGTGCATATCTCTGGAGTGAGTCACCCTCTCCCCATTACATCTGCCCCTTTCCTCCAGGCTACCCGGGTGAGGTGTGACTTTACAATGCCTGTTAATCAGCATTCTCTGTTTTCACCCCCAGGTCCACCCGGGGCACTGAAGTCTCACCGAGGGCAAGGCAGTCACTTGGAAGCAGCGGGGCTAAGACAAAAATGGGTAAGTGTTGAGGGGCTTATAAAGTGTCAACATTATCTCCTTGTTTTAATATTCTATTCCTCTTGAAATAAATGCCAACATTACATTTGCCTTCTTTACCACAGACTCAACATGTAAATTAACCTTCTGGGAGTCTTGCACAAGGACTCCTAAGTCCCTTTGCACCTCTGATGTTTGAATTTTTTGCAGTTTTGTTCCTTTGACCGAAATGCATTATCGTACATTTCCCAACACTATATTCCATCTGCCAATATTTTGCCCATTTTTCCAATTTGTCTAAGTCCTTCTGCAATGACATTGCTTCCTCAGCAAACCTACCCCTCCACCTATCTTCGTATCATCTGCAAACTTTGCCAGAAATCCATCAATTCCATTATCCAAATCATTGACAAACAATGTGAAAAGTAGTGGTCCCAATACTGACCCCTGAGGAACACCACTTGTTACTGACAGCCAATCAGAAAAGGCCCCCTTTAATCCCACTCACTGTCTCCTGCCTGTCAGCCATTCCTCTATCCATGGCAATATCTTTCCTGTAACAGCACAGGATTTTATCTTGTTGATTTGTTGGGCAAGATTTTCGTTTACAGAAACCTTGCTGACTTTGACTTATTTTATCATTAGCCTCGAAGTACCCTGAAACCTCATTCTTAATAATAGACTTCAACACTTTCCCAACTACTGAGGTTAGGCTAAATAGCCTATAATTTCCTTTCTTTTGCATTCCTCCCTTCCTAAAGAGTGGAGTGACATTTTCCAGTCCTCCAGAACCATGCCAGAATCAAGTGATTCTTGAAAGTTCATGACCAATGCATCCGTTATCTCTTCAGCAGTCTCATTCAGAACTCTGGAATGTAGTCCATCTGGTCCCTATCCACTTTAAGACCTTTGAGTTTGCCTAGTACCTTTTCCTTTGTAATAGCAATGGTATTCACTCCTATTCCCTGACACTTATGGACCTCTGGCACATTGCTAGTGTCTTCTAAAGTACTTATTAAGTTCATCAGCCATTTCTTTGTCCTTCTCGCCAGCATCATTTTCCTGTGGTCTAATATCAACTCTCACCTCCCTTTTACTCTTTATATAACTGTAAAAAGCTTTAGTATCCTGCTTTATATTATTGGCTAGTTTGCCCCTGTATTTCATCTTTCCCCTTCTTATAGCTTTTTTAGTGCCTTTTGTCGGATTTTATAAACTTCCCAATCATCCAACTTCCCAGTAACTTTTGCTACATTATATGCCCTTTCCTTGGCTTTTACTTGTCCTTAACTTCCCTTGTCAGCCACGGGGTTGCCTATCTCTGTCATTCGAGAACTACTTCTGTGGGACATATCTATTCTGCACCTTGTGAACTATTCCCAGAAAGTTCAGCAGTCTCTGCTCTGCCTTCAAACCGCCACTTTCCTCCTCAATCCACCTGGGCAAGCTCCTCTCATGCCTCGGTAGTTCCTTTTATTCCATTGCAGTACTGATATATTCGACTTAGGCTTCTCCCTCTCAAATTGCAGTATGAATTCAATCGTATTATGATCACTGCCTCCTAAGGGTCCTTCATGTTAAGCCCCTAATTGAAATCTGGATTATTACTCAACACCCAATCTAAGATGGCCTTTCCCCGAGTCGGCTCAAGCAAAAGCTGCTCTAAAAAGCCAACTCATTGGCATTCAACAAATTCCCTCTCTTGCAATCCAACACCAATCTGATTTTCCCAGTTCCCTTGCATATTGAAGTCCCCCATTACAATTGTGACATTACCTTTATTACATGCCCTTTCCAACTCCCTTTGCAATCTCAACAACATATCCTGGCTACTATTTGGAGGCTAATGTATGATCCCCATAATGGTTTTTTCACTCATGGAGTTTCTTAACTCCACCCAGAAAGATTCGATGTTCCCTGACCCTATGTTACCTCTTTCTAAAGGTGTAATTCCATCTCTTACCCACAGAGCCACACCACTGCCTGTGCCTTCCTGCCTGTCCTTTTGATACAAAGTATATCCTTTGATATTAAGCTCCCAACTATGACCTTCTTTCAGCCACGACTCAGTGATGTCCACGTCATACCAACCAATCTCTAACTGTGCCATGATTCATCCACCTTATTCTGAATACTATGCTCATTTCAATACAGCACCTTCAGTCCTGCATTCTTTGCCCTTTGAATTTTGCATGAAGTGAAGCAAACTGGATTGATAATATGACTATGGGCTCCAAAGATTAAGTGCATGATGGACCCATTTATTTACTTTGTTTGTTATAGTTTAAAAGATTTTGTCAATACAACTTTAATCTAAGTTTAGACTGGTGTGAGCTAATTTATTCCTTCCTGGCAAATGGTAAGTTTGCATGGGTGTGTCAGTGTTCATACAGGTAATAGCACAAACATAAATAAATCTACAGATGCTAAAAATGCAAGCAACACTCACAAAATGCAGGAGGAACTCAGCAGGTCAGGCAGCATCTATGGAAGGGCGAGACCCTTCATCAGGACTCATTACGAAATATTATCTGCCTACTCTTTTCCAGAGATGTTGCCTGGCCCGCTGAGTTCTTTCAGCATTTTGTATGTGATATAAGTAATAGTCTTATTTACCCTTAAAGGAACATTCAACGTTTTATGTTTTTTGTGTTTGCCTGGATCATAGTTACCCGAGACCTGTTTATTTACCGATAATGGTATGTCCAGTCCTTATATACTTCCATCCCCCATCAGGAAGGTCTCAAAGCTCTACGCTTCTTTTTGGATTCCAGACCTAATCAGTTCCCCTCTACCACCACTCTGCTCCGTCTAGCGGAATTAGTCCTTACTCTTAATAATTTCTCCTTTTGCTCCTCCCATTTCCTCCAAACTAAAGGTGTAGCTATGGGCACCCGTATGGGTCCTAGCTATGCCTGCCTTTTTGTTGGGTTTGTGGAACAATCTATGTTCCGTGCCTATTCTGGTATCTGTCCCCCACTTTTCCTTCGCTATATCAACGACTGCATTGGCGCTGCTTCCTGCACGCATGCAGAACTCGTTGACTTTATTAACTTTGCCTCCAACTTTCACCCTGCCCTCAAGTTTACCTGGTCTATTTCCGACACCTCCCTCCCCTTTCTAGATCTTTCTGTCTCTGTCTCTGGAGACAGCTTATCCACTGATATCTACTATAAGCCTACTGACTCTCACAGCTATCTGGACTATTCCTCTTCTCACCCTGTCTCTTGCAAAAACGCCATCCCCTTCTCGCAATTCCTCCGTCTCCGCCGCATCTGCTCTCAGGATGAGGCTTTTCATTCTAGGACGAGGGAGATGTCTTCATTTTTTAAAGAAAGGGGCTTCCCTTCCTCCACTATCAACTCTGCTCTTAAACGCATCTCCTCCATTTCACGTACATCTGCTCTCACTCCATCCTCCCACCACCCCACTAGGAATAGGGTTCCCCTGGTCCTCACCTACCACCCCACCAGCCTCCGGGTCCAACGTATTATTCTCCGTAACTTCCGCCACCTCCAACGGGATCCCACCACTAAGCACATCTTTCCCTCCCCACCTCTCTCTGCATTCCGCAGGGATCGCTCCCTACACAACTCCCTTGTCCATTCGTCCCCCCCATCCCTCCCCACTGATCTCCCTCCTGGCACTTATCCGTGTAAGCGGAACAAGTGCTACACATGCCCTTACACTTCCTCCCTTACCACCATTCAGGGCCCCAAACAGTCCTTCCAGGTGAGGCATCACTTCACCTGTGAGTCGACTGGGGTGATATACTGCGTCCGGTGCTCCCGATGTGGCCTTTTATATATTGGTGAGACCCGACGCAGACTGGGAGACCGCTTTGCTGAACATCTACGCTCTGTCCGCCAGAGAAAGCAGGATCTCCCAGTGGCCACACATTTTAATTCCACATCCCATTCCCATTCTGACATGTCTATCCACGGCCTCCTCTACTGTAAAGATGAAGCCACACTCAGGTTGGAGGAACAACACCTTATATTCCGTCTGGGTAGCCTCCAACCTGATGGCATGAACATTGACTTCTCTAACTTCCGCTAGGCCCCACCTCCCCCTCGTACCCCAGCTGTTACTCATTTTTATGCACACATTCTTTCTCTCACTCTCCTTTTTCTCCCTCTGTCCCTCTGAATATACCTCTTGCCCATCCTCTGGGTCACCCCCCCCCCCTTCTCCCTAGGCCTCCTGTCCCATGATCCTCTCGTATCCCCCTTTGCCTATCACCTGTCCAGCTCTCGGCTCTATCCCTCCCCCTCCTGTCTTCTCCTATCATTTTGCATCTCCCCCTCCCCCTCCAGCTTTCAAATCCCTTACTCACTCTTCCTTCAGTTAGTCCTGACGAAGGGTCTCGGCCTGAAACGTCGACTGCGCCTCTTCCTATAGATGCTGCTTGGCCTGCTGCGTTCACCAGCAACTTTGATGTATGTTGCTTGAATTTCCAGCATCTGCAGAATTCCTGTTGTTTGTATTTACCGATAATGACACTTTCATTGTTATTCCCATGCACGAATTATGTTGCTGTTAGTTTGTATTCACAGTGATAGCTAACTCATTGCAAGCTCATGGTGAGAGGGCTGTAATACATAGATATATTATTGTGATTTGTAGTAATGTTTATGTATTGCATTTCATTGCGGCTGCAAAGCAACAAATATCATGACACTTCTGTTATATTGCTGTTATAGTAGGTTACAATGCTAGCACAACATGGTGGGCTGAAGGGCCTGTACTGTGCAGTAACTTTCTATATGTCAGTGGTAATAAACCTGATTCTGAGCTTCAGCACTTAACTCTTGCAACTTGGAAAGTCCCGTGCTGTACTGCGTTTGATTACTCTCAGCTCCATCAACTGTAACCTATGCAATGGTCTGAAATGCCCTCCTCCTATGTCATAAGAAAATATAGATATGGTAATTTGGATTGTCTCAGAGAAACTCACAAACTTCAGTCATACAACTTACTCTCACTATCACAGCACTGTGTAAACATCCCACCTACTGAGCAATAATTTAACCTGTTTGCACAACTTCTTGTGTTTTCAGGAGAAAGGGTTGCCAGAAGACGAAGCATTGGGTGGCTTTGACACAAAGAGGTTAACTGGTAAGTCCTTTGATGGCTCTGGGCCTGCACCCACTGGAGTTTAGAAGATTGGGAGGTGATCTCATTGAAAACTACTGAATATTGAAAGGCCTCGATAGAGTGGAGAGCATGTTTCCAATAATGGGGGAGTGTAGGATCAGAGGATAGAGCCTCTGAATAGAAGGATATTGCTTCAGAAAAGGGATGATGAGGAATTTTGTTAGCCATAGGGTAGGGAATCTGTGGGATTCATTGTCACAGGTGCTGTGGAAGCCAAGTCAGCGGGTATATTTAAAGCAGTGATTGATAGGTTCTTGATTCGTAGCTTATCTTCATATTTCTCCCTTTATGGCTCCTGTTGTTCTTTAAAAGCTTCCCAATACACTACCTTCCCACTATTTTTTTCCTATATTATAAGCTCTCTCTTTAGATTTTATGCCTTTGACTTCCCTGTCAGCCATGGGTACCTCATCCTCTCTTTAGAATACTTATTCATCTTTAGGATGTATCTTTCCAGCACCTTCCCAATTTCCACAAGAAATAACAGCTATTGCTGTTCTGTCATCATCCTTGCTAGTGTCCCCATCCAATCAACTTTGGCCAGCTCCTCTCTCGTGTCTCTGTATTTATCTTTACTCCACTAAAATATTGGCACATCTGATTTTAGCTTCTCTTTCTCAAACTGCAGGGTGCATTCTATCATATCATGATCACTGTCTCCTAATGGTTCCTTTACCTTACGCTCCCTAATCTAATCTGGGTCATAGCAGGGTTATGAAATAACAGGGGTAAAAGGACCCTGATGGCAGTTATTTATAGGCCTCCAAACAGCTGCAGGGATGTGGACTACAAATTACAACAGGAAATAGAAAAGGCTTGTCAGAAGGGCGGTGTTATGATAATTGTGGGGGATTTTAACATGCGAGTGGATTGGGAAAATCAGGTCAGCACTGGATCTCAAGAGAGAGAACTTGTCTGCGAGATGGCTTTTTAGAACAGCTTGTTGTTGAGCCTACTAGGGGATCAGCTGTACTGGATTGGGTACTGTGTAATGAACCGGAGGTGATTGGAGAGATTGAGATGAAGGAACCCTTAGGAGGCAGTAATCATAACATGATTTGAGTTCACTGTGAAATTAGAAAAAGAGAAGCCGAAATCTGATGTGTCGGTATTTCAGTGGAGTAAAGGAAATTACAGTGGCATGAGAGAGGAACTGGCCAAAGTTGACTGGAAAGAGACACTGGCGGGAAAGACAGCAGAGCAGCAGTGGCTGGAGTTTATGCGAGAAATGAGGAATGTGCAAGACAGTTATATTCCAAAAAAGAAGAAATTTTCGAGTGGAGAAAGGATGCAACTGTGGTTGACAAGAGAAGTCAAAGCCAAAGTTAAAGCAAAAGAGAGGGCATACAAGGAAGCAAAAATTAGTGGGAAGAGAGAGGATTGAGAAGTTTTTAAAACCTTACAAAAGGAAACCAAAAAGGTCATTAAGAGAGAAAAGATCAACTATGAAAGGAAGCTAGCAAATAATATCGAAGAGGATACTAAAAGCTTTTTCAAGTATATAAAGAGTAAAAGACAGGTGAGAGTAGATATAGGACCGATAGAAAATGATGCTGGAGAAATTGTAACGGGAGATGAGGAGATGGCAGAGGAACTGATCAAGTATTTTGCATCAGTCTTCACTGAGGAAGACATCAGCAGTACACTGGACACTCAAGGGTGTCAGGGAAGAGAAGTGTGCGCAGTCACAATTACGACAGAGAAAGTACTCAGGAAGTTGAATAGGCTAAAGGTAGATAAATCTCCTGGACCAGATGGAATGCACCCTCGTGTTCTGAAGGAAGTAGCTGTGGAGATTGCGGAGGCATTAGTGATGATCTTTCAAAAGTCGATAGATTCTGGCATGGTTCCGGAGGACTGGAAGATTGTAAATGTCACTCCGCTATTTAAGAAGGAGGCAAGGAAGCAAAAAGGAAATTATAGACCTATTAGCTTGACATCTGTGGTTGGGAAGTTGTTGGAGTCGATTGTCAAGAATGAGGTTACAGAGTACCTGGAGGCATATGACAAGATAGGCAGAACTCAGCATGGATTCCTTAAAGGAAAATCCTGCCTGACAAACCTATTACAATTTTTTGAGGAAATTACCAGTAGGATAGACAAGGGAGATGCAGTGGATGTTGTATATTTGGATTTTCAGAAGGCCTTTGACAAGGTGCCACACATGAGGCTACTTAACAAGATAACAGCCAATGGAATTACGGGGAAGTTACATACGTGGATAGAGCATTGGCTGATTGGCAGGAAACAGAGAGTGGGAATAAAGGGATTCTATTCTGGTTGGCTGCCGGTTACCAGTGGTGTTCCGCAGGGATCAGTGTTGGGGCCGCTTCTTTTTACATTGTACATCAACGATTTAGATTATGGAATAGATGGCTTTGTGGCTAAGTTTGCTGACGATAGGAAGATAGGTGGAGGGGCCGGTAGTGCTGAGGAAATGGAGAGTCTGCAGAGAGACTTGGATAAATTGGAAGAACGGGCAGAGAAGTGGCAAATGAAGTACAATGTTGGAAAGTGTATGGTTATGCACTTTGGCAGAAGAAGTAAACGGGCAGACTATTATTTAAATGGGGAAAGAATTCAAAGTTCTGAGATGCAACCGGACTTGGGAGTCCTCGTACAGGATACCCTTAAAGTTAACCTCCATGTTGAGTCAGTAGTGAAGAAGGCGAATGCAATGTTGGCATCATTTCTAGAGGAATAGAGTATAGGAGCAGGGATGTGATGTTGAGGCTCTATAAGGCGCTGGTGAGACCTCACTTGGAGTACTGTGGGCAGTTTTGGTCTCCTTATTTAAGAAAGGATGTGCTGACGTTGGAGAGGGTACAGAGAAGATTCACTAGAATGATTCCGGGAATGAGAGGGTTAACATATGAGGAACGTTTGTCCGCTCTTGGACTGTATTCCTTGGAGTTTAGAAGAATGAGGGGAGACCTCATAGAAACATTTCGAATGTTAAAAGGCATGGACAGAGTGGATGTGGCAAAGTTGTTTCCCATGATGGGGGAGTCTAGTACGAGAGGGCATGACTTAAGGATTGAAGGGCGCCCTTTCAGAACAGAAATGCGAAGGAATTTTTTTAGTCAGAGGGTGGTGAATCTATGGAATTTGTTGCCACGGGCAGCAGTGGAGGTCAAGTTATTGGGTGTATTTAAGGCAGAGATTGATAGGTATCTGAGTAGCCAGGGCATCAAAGGTTATGGTGAGAAGGCAGGGGAGTGGGACTAAATAGGAGAAAATGGATCAGCTCATGATAAAATGGTGGAGAAGACTCGATGGGCCGAATGGCCTATTTCTGCTCCTTTGTCTTATGGTCTTATGGTCTTATTACACAACATCCAATTCAGAATTGCCATTCCCTTAATGGGCTCAACCACAAGCTGCTCTAAAATGCTTTCTACAATTTTTCTCTCTTGGGATCCAGTACCAACCTAATTTTCCCACTCTGCCTGCAAACTGAAATCCCCATAACATTGCCTTTTTGACATACATCTTGGCTACTGTTCAGAGGGTCTTTTTACCTTTGCAGTTTATTAACTCTACCCACAAGGATTCTATATCTTCTGCTCCTATGTCACCTCTTTCCATGGATTTGATTTCATTTTTTACCAACAGGGCCACCCCATCCCTTCTGCCAACCTGCCTGTCCCTTCGATACAAAGTGTATGTTTGGATGTTAAGCTCACAACTATGATCTTCTTTCAGCCATGACTCAGGGATGCCCACAACATCATACCTGCCAATCTCTAACTACGCTACAAGATCATCTACCTTATTCCATATACTGTGTGCATTAAAACATAAAACCATCACCCCTTTTGATTTTGGCCCCATGTTACACTTTAACTCATCCTACCGGCTGCAATTTTGCCCTATCATCTGCTTGTCCTTCCTCACTGTCTCACTACACATTGCATCTAGTTATATGCCAACTGTTCCATTCTCAACCCTATCACACCAGTTTCCATCACCCTGCCAACTTAAACCCTCCCCAACAGCTCTAGCAAAACCTGCCTGCAAGGATATTGGTCCCCCTTGGATTCAGGAGTAATCTGTCATTTTTGTACAGGTTTACGTTCAGCAGAAGAGATCCCAATGATCCAGAAATCTGAAACCATGCCTCCTGTACAAGTTCTTCATCCTATTCTTACCCCCACTGGTACACGGCAATGGAAGCAAACCAGATATTACTGCACTGGAGGTTCTGCTTTTCACATTTCTACCTCACTCCCAATATAATCCCTTTGGGATCTCCTTCCTTTTCCTATCCATGTTGTTAGTACCAATATGTACCACAACTTCTAGCTGTTCACTCCCAACCTTTAGAATGCCATGGACCTGACCTGAGACATTCCTGGCCCTGGCACCTGGGAGGCAACGTGCCATCTGTGTCTCTCTTTAATGTCCACAGAATCTGCTTTCTGCTCCTCCAGTTAATGAATCCTCTATATTTACTGCACTCCTCTTTTGCCTCCCTTCCCTTCCGAGCCACAGAGCCAGAATCAGGGCCAAAGTCCCGGTCGCTTTGGGTTCCCCGGGTAGGTTGTCCTCCCCAACAGTATCCAAAGTGGTATACTTATTATTGAGGGGAATGGCTACAGGGGTACTCTGCTGAGTGGCTGAGTATTCCCTTTCACTTTCCTGACAGTTACCCAGGTACCTCCCTCCTGCAACTTTGGTTGACTACCTCCTGTAGCTCCTACTATCACTCCCTCATTTTCTTATATGAGCTAAAGGTCATCAAGCTGCTGCTCTAGTCCTTAACACGCGAGTCATCACCCATTGAGATTCTGGCAGATTTATTATTCCTCTTAACCTCATTCTCCTATTTTCCCCCCATAACCTCTGATGCCCTTACTAACCAAATACCTATCCACCTCCACTTTACATATACTCAGTAACTTGGCCTCCACAGCTATCTGTGGCAATGAATTCCAGAGATTCGCCACCCTCTGGCTAATGAAATTTCTCCTCATCTCTGTTCTAAAGGGATGGCCTTCTATTCTGAGGCTGTGCCCGCTGGTCCTAGGATCCCCCACTATAGGAAACATCTTCTCTAAATTCACTCTATCTAGACCTTTCAATGATCCTCCACCAGATTTTGTTTTAGGTGAAGCAAATCTGATTGACTAACTTGATTGAGCTCTTTGCTGAAGTAATGGCAAAGTGGATGTCTTGTATATGGAATTTCAAAAAGAATTTTATCAAGAGTTAAGTTATAAACTTTCCAGTGAACCTGCAGCTCATGGGATTAATGGGGCAGTGGCCGTGTTGCTATCCGACTAGCAGAGTCAGAATGCAAAGTGATAATGAAGAGCTGGGGATAATACTGTTCCATTCTAGTTGTCTACAGATTACTACTCTATTCACTGATATTGTATTGTCAATGAATCTTTCTCAGTCTCATGTCAAGACCATTTTATCGTTAGTTTTCCAAACCTTTGCTGTAATTTCTTTAAACCTGCTCTCCACTGTTCTCAGGTGGGGCATTTGCTTGCCCTCCAGATCTCTCTGGGCCTGACAGATCTCGTGGTGAAGGGCCAACATATGTCAACATCCCAGTGAGTCCAGTGTCTAAGAAGCAGCTCCACTACATGGAGCTTGAGCTCCAGGAACCCGGTGCTGCCATTCGAGGTAATTCAGCAGAGTCATGCCACAAGACTTGTGTTTCCAACCTCCTCTTCTAGTTAAAATGAAGCCCTCCCTTCCCTTCTGAGCCACAGCGCCAGAATCAGGGCCAAAGTCCCGGTCGCTTTGGGTTCCCCAGGTAGGTTGTCCTCCCCAACAGTATCCAAAGTGGCTATACTTATTATTGAGTGGAATGGCTACAGGGGCTGAGTATTCCCTTTCACTTTCCTGACAGTTACCCTTTTATTTTAAAATAAATAAAAGGAGGTTCACGAGAATGATTGCAGGAATTAAAGGTTTAACGTACCAGGCGCATTTGATAACTCTGGGACTGTACTTGCAGGAGTTTAAAAGAACGAGGGGGGATCTTATTGAAACCCATCAAATATTGAAAAGCCTAAATAGAGTGGACATGGAGAGGATGTTTCCCATAGTGGGGTGTCTAAGACCAGAGGCACAGCCTCAGAATACAAGGACATCCCTGTAGAACAGTGATGAGGAAGAATTTCTTTAGCCAGAAGGTAGCGAATCTGTGGAATTCATTGCTACATATGGCTGTGGAGACCAAGGCACTGGGTTTATTCACATTGGAGGTTGATAGGTTCCTGATTTGGAAGGGTGCTAAAGGTTACAGGGAGAAGGCAGGAAGATGGAGTTGAGAGGGATAATAAATCAGCCATGATCAAATGATAGAACAGACTTGATGGGCTAAATGGCCTAACTCACTCCTATGTCTTATGGTCTTAACTGCATTGGTGCTTTAATAGATATTATTATTTATAATCACCCATATATTCAAAGAACATTGAACAGTACAGACCCATGATCTATGCACTGATTGTGATGCCATATTAAACTAATCCCTTGCCCACATATGGTCCATATCACCCCTGCCTGTCTAAGTGCCTCTTAATATTAATATAGACTATCTTAATATTAATATAGACCGTATAGGTAAACAAAATGATGGGGTATATATAGGGTAAATGCAGGAAGGCTTTTTCACTGAGGAGGGGTGAGACTAGAACTAGAGGTCATAGTTTAAGGGTGAAAGGTAAAATACTTAAGGGGAACTTCCTCACTCAGAGGGTTGTGAGAGTATGGAACGAGCTGCCAGCGGAAGTGGTGGATGCAAGTTCAATTGCAAATTGTATGATAACTTTGGATAGGCACATGGATTGGAGGGGTATGGAGGGCTATGTGAGTTGATGGGACTAGGTATATTCACAGTTCAGCAAGGGCCTGTCGTCCTGCTGTATAACTCTATGACTATGTAATTGGTCAACTAAGAGGTATTTTCCACTAATTTAATGGACATCAAAGCTGCAGAAAGCTGTAAACTCAGCCAGCTCCATCATGGGCACTAGCCTCTGCAGTATCCAGGACACCTTCAAAAGGCCATGCCTCAGAAAGGTGACATTCATCATTAAGGATCCCAGCAGCCAGGACATACCCTCTTCTCATTACTACCATCAGGGAAGAGGTACAGGAGCCTAAAGACACACACTCAGTGTTCCATAACAGCTTCTTCCCCTCTGTCATCAGATTTCAGAGTGGACAATGAACCCATGAACACTACCTCTCTATTTTTTCCTCTCTTACTTAATTTTTTTTATATGTACATTGTAATTTATAGTTTCTATTGTTATGTATTGCAATGTACTACAGCTGCAAAACATTACATTTCATGATAGATGCCAGTGATATTAAACCTGATTCTGATAAAATTGTCGCTGTTGGAATCAGAAACTATGCTAGAAATGCTGAAGAATGCCACCAGTCAAGTAGAACCTATAGGAAAAGAAACCAGTCAATGCTTCAGGTCAAAGATCTTTCATCAATTTTGAACAGGAACATTACTTGTTCTCTTCCCACAGGTGACTGACTGAGTTCTTTCAGCTCCCAAACTAAACTTGACCTGACTTCAGCCAATCCAAAGACTCTGGAATGATCCCCAACCTGACCCCAAGCTAACCAACCAACAATGGAGCTATAACAATCTCTAACACCTAACACTGATCTAGAATAGAGTACGCAGGTGCTTGGCATGGAGTGGACAAGTTAGGGTGAAGGGCCTGGTTCTGTGTTGTAAGACTATGATAAGGTAAAATTACCTCTAAAATAAGGTAAAAAAAAAACCCTTAAAAACAGAACATTAACAGGTCAGGCTGGAAATAGATGAGATATTAACTTATGTGATCTATTAAAGCTCTACTATGATAATATATTTTGTGTTATTAACTCCTGCTTGAGAGATTCTAAATGAATGATGTACACAGTTTTAGTATAACGACATAGCTGCTGTTACCCAGTTGAATGCTACATTAGGCATCTGGAAGGAAGGGATTCTTGCATTACCAAGAACAACTAATCTCCTGAGGTTGGGATGTGTATCACTGCAGTAGTGGTTCTTTGAGACCTTCAGAACACTGCAACCACTGTAGAGCAGTAATGCATTCCTCACCTGTGGATCTTTGGTAGTGGTTCACCAATTCATAAAATTGTTACAGCATAGAAGGAAGGCACCTTACCTATCTACTTCATCTACCTTGCACCTTATTGTCTGCCTGCACTGCACTTTCTCTGCAATCTGTTATTGTTTACCCTTGTACTACCTTAATGTACTGATGTGATGAAATGGATAGCAGAAGTTTTTTCTTCCCCACTGTACTTTGGTACAAGTGGCAATAATAAACTAATTCACCATTCAGCCCATCAAGTCAAACCTGTCCCATTCTCTCAGACTTTCCCCAGAGCCCTGCAACTTAGACCATAAGACATAGGAACAGAATTAGGCCATACAACCCATTGAATCTGCTCTGCCAGTCCAATGTGTGTGTTATTTTTCCGCTCAACCTAATTCTCCTGCCTTCTCCCCATAACCTTTGATGCCCTTACTATTCAAGAACCTACCGACCTCCACTTTAAATATACCCAATGACTTGGCCTCCATAGCTGACCGTGGCAATGAGTTCCACTCTAGCTAAAGAAATTCTCCCTCATCTCTATTCTGAGGCTGTGCCCTCTGGTTCTAGTCTCTCCCACTATAGGAAACATACTCATTACATCCATTCTACCTTGGCCTCTCAGTTTTTTGGGGGTCAGTGTTGAGACGGCTTCATTTTATGCTGTATATCAAAGATTTAGATGATGGAATAATTAGCTTTGTTGCCAAGTTTGCAGATGATATGAAGATTGGTGGAGGGGCAGGTGGTGTTGAGGAAACAGGTAGGCTGCAGAAAGACTTAGGCAGATTAAGAGAATGGGCAAGGAATGGCAAATGAAATACAATGTTGGAAAATGCATGGTCATACACCTGGGTAGTAGAAATAAATGTGCAGACTATTTTCTAAATGGCAAGAAAATCCAAAAATATGAGATGCAAAGGGAGTCCTTGTGCAGAACACCCCAAAGGTTAATCTGCAGGTAAAGTTGGTGGTAAGGAAGGCAAATGCAATGTTAGCATTCATTTCAAGCAGTCTAGAATCCAAAAGCAGGGATGTGATGCTGAGGCCTTATAAGGCACCGGTGAGGCCTCACCTTGAGTATTGTGAACAGTTCTGGGCTTCATATCTAAGAAAAGATGTGCTGGCATTGGAGAGGGTTCAGAGGAGGTTCACGAAGATGATTCTGGGAATGAAAGGGTTATCATACGAGGAATGTTTGATAGCTCTGGGTCTGTACTCACTGGAATTTAGAAAGATGAAGGGGGATCTCATTGAAACCTTTTGGATGTTGAAAGGCCTAGGCTGAGTAGATGTGGAAAGGATGTTTCCCAGGGTGTGGGAGTCTAGGACAAGAGGGCTCAGCCTCAGGATAAAGGGATCTCCATTTAAAACAGAGATGCAGAGAAATTTCTTTAGCCAGAGGGTGGTGACTTTGTGGAATTTATTACCACTGGCATCTATGGAGGCCAGGTCATTGGGCGTATTTAAGTCGGAGCTTGATTGGTTCTTGATTGGCCATGGCATCGAAGGGTATGGGGAGAAGGCTGGAGAGTGGGGCTGAGGAGGGGAAAAAGAATGGACCAGCCATGATTGAATGGTGGAGCCATGATTGAATTGGGCAAATTTTTTTTTTTCAAAAATGCCTTTTCTTGGATTTGGTTGAGTCTGTTTCCATGCAGGCAGTGAAAACATCCTCACTCTTGTACATATTACCCAAACTTTATCCCCATGCCTCCTGTTTCTTGAGCTATGCTTATGGAATCATCAACTCCTACAGCACAGAAACAAGTCCTACAGCCCATCATATCCATGCCAATCATCAAGAACCTATCCACACTACAGTAGTGTGGCAGTTAGTGTAGTACTCTACAGCACCGTTGAATGGGGTTCAATTCCCGCTACTGTCTGTTAGGTGTTTGTATGTTTTCCCCATGACTGGGTGTCCTCTGCGTGGTCCACTTTCCTCCCAAATTTCAAAGATGTACCAGTTATTAAGTTATGAGAATGTAACATTGATACTGGAAGCCTGGCGACACTTGCAGGTTGCCCCCAGTACATCCTCGGACTGAGTTGATCGTTGATGCAAGTGAAGCATTTCACTGTATGTTTTGATGTACAATAGGCAAATAAAGCTAATCTTTAATCTTTATTGGAAGCATTCTCACCATGTCCACTCAGAGGCCTTTCAGATTTGATCCCTATAGAGTGTTTAGCTAAATGCCTTTCCTTGGACCTGATTGAATCTCTTTCCTTGCACGTAATGAGCACATCCCCACTCTCCAGTGAATTTTTTTTCTTCAAATTTCTTCTTACCCTTTTACCCAATACTTTAACCTTGTGCCCCTTGTTCCTTGAGCCATACCCATGGAGTCATAATAGTACATTACAGAAACAGGCCTTTTGGCCCATTAAGATCATGATGAACCATAAACTGCTTACTTCCATCGACCTGCACTGGGACCACAGCCTTCCAAATCCCTACCATCCATGTACCTATCTAGTAAAGGCATCTTTTAGTCTTGTGAGACCATGGATCTGCGCCTGGAAATTCTCTACTCTCCAGGGCGCAGGCCTGGGCAAGGTTGTATGGAAGACCAGCAGTTGTACCTATCCAAACTTATCTTAACCGTTGAAATTGAGCTCACATGCCCTTGTGCTGGCATCTTGTTCCACACTCTCATGACCCTCTGAGTGAAGAAGTTTCCCGTCATGTTCCCCTTAAACCTTTCACCTTTCACCCTTAACCAGTTACCTCTGGTTGTAGTCCTACCTAACCTCAATGGAGAAAGCTTGCTTGCATTTACCCTATCTATATCCCTAATAATTTTGTATCCCTCTATCAAATCTCCTGTCAATCTTTTACGTTCCAAGGAAAAAAAGCCCTAACCTATTCAATCTTTCCATATAACTCAAGTCCTCTAACCTGGCAACATCCTTGTAAATTTTCTCTGTACTCTTTCAACCTTATTTCCTGTAGGTAAGTATACAGTTTTAGCCACAATACTCCAAATTAAGCCTCACCAACACCTCATACAACTTCAACATAACTGTAGTCATAAACTTCTACAGCACAGAAACAAGTCCTTCAGCCCATCAACCATCAAGAACCCATCTACATTAATCTATTTCCAGCACCTGCTCTGTAGCCTTCTATTCCCTAGTGATATTTTATTTGCCCGGAAACTAGTAGTAGTATCTTTGCCTGTTCCGGCCTCAGGCAGAGCGCTCCAGCTCTAATAGACCCACTTGTTATTACAAGCACTGGCAAAGGAGAACTCCCATCATGTGAATACTGGAATGCATTATTCACTGCTGTTTGAGAAAAAGGTTAACAAAAAGAGTAACACTCATAAAATGCTAGAGGAACGCAGCAGGTCAGGCAGCATCTGTGGAGGGGAATAAACAGTTGATGTTCCAGGCCGAGACCCTTCATCAAAACAGATTAGCTTCATTTGTCACATGTACATTGAAGCACACAGAGAAATGTGTCAGTGACTGACACAGTGCGTGGACAGTCCCCAACGTGACGCCACGCTTCGGGTGCCAATGCAGCATGTCCACAGCTCAATAATTCTTACTAAACCTTAAGTCTTTGGAATGCAGCAGGAAATTGGAGCACCTGCAGGGAAACCACGTGGTCACAGGTAGAACATAAAACTCTTTACAGGGAATTGAACTTGATCTCTGGCACTGCAAAGCATTATGCCAAGTGCAGCTCTGGAGAGGTTGTGTGGAGGTTTGGCTCTCAGTATGTCTTCCTACTCTCATTGATGGTAGCATGCACCTCTCTCCAGCAGGGGCGAGTTCATCCAAGTACGCACAGATCGACATCACAGCGACGGAAACAGCGCACAAGGTGGGCAGCCAGCACGCCCAGCACCGGGAGGAACGGCTGCAAGAACTGGAGCAGAAGAGGAAAGGACCCCCACTGCAGTGATCTGTGGGCTCTGTGGAACACATTTCTTTTCTTTCATACAAGCCCTGCGCACTGAAGTAGTTTCCATGCCGGCCTGGGCAGACAGGTACCTGTCCGACTTCCACACTGACCTTGCTTCTGAAGCACCAAGACTGTGACTCTGCACGAGCTTGAAGGGCGATTGGATTCAGGAATCTTGTGCGACGCATTATCGGCAGAGAATGTATTTTTGACCTATTCCCTCCTCATCCATCTTTCATCACCCTCCACCTCCAGCTGTCTCATTGCTTGGGGTGCTGGTTGCCCTGTGGTGCCTTTCCCATACTTCCAGAGGGAGCCACAGACATGAATATTGTTGGGCTGTTCTTTACCTGGGAGGGGCAGTCTTAGGGTGTATTGCAGGCAACCTCAATCATGTCCTCATGCCTTGTAGTGGGCTGCTGTCCTCTCACTTCCCATTCGTCCTTGCTTGGAGGTTCCAAGTCCAACTCTACAATGCCCATGGTACTTTTGCACACTGCTTGGGCAAGGGTGCTGAACACCTGACCTAATTGGTCTGCATGACCCATCTTGTTGCCAGCTACATATTTAGATGTGCAGATGAGGTAGTTTGGACACTGGGAGGTGTTTTGGGGAAGACAACTTTTTTTTGCCGTTTTTAATAAGCTATGGTAAGGCTGCAATTTGTGTCATGGCGTACTGAAGAACACAGAAAAGTAAAGCATAGGAACAGGCCCATCAGCCCATAACATTTGCACTGAACACAATGCCAAATTAATCTCAATCCCTTCTGCCTTTTTTGATCCATATCCCTCCTCAATGTGACTATCTTAAGATCTTGTTCTTGTAAATGCCACTATCGTATCTATTTCCACCACTACCCCTGGCAGCCTGTTCCAGGAATCTGTGTGTAAAAAAACTTACCTCACTCATCTTCTGTAAGCTTTCCCCCTCACCTTATATGCACGTCTCCTAGTATCTGGCATTCTTACCCCGGGGAAAAAATCCATCTACACTGTTTATGCCTTTAAGTTTACAAACTCCTAGAAGGTCTCCCCTCAGCCTCTGGTGTTCTAGAGCAGGGGTTCCAACATTTTTTAAATGTCATGGGCCCCCAACCATTAACTGAGGGGTCAGCGGACCCCGGGTTGGGAACCTTTGCTCTAGAGAAAACAACCCCCAAGTGTGTGTCCATCCTCTCCTTTGAGCTCATCTTCTCTAATCCAGGTAGCATCCTAGTAAACCCTTGTCAGCTTCCACACCCTTCCTGTAATGGGGTGACCAGAATTCCACGCAATACACTAAAACAGTTTTATTTAGCTACAACATAGTTTTCTTACTCTTATACCCCAAAGAATGAAAGCAAGCATGCTATTTGCCTTCCTTACCATCCTGGGTGGCAGAGTGGAGATGCGTCTCTCCCAAAGGAGATGTAAAGTACTCCTTCCTTCCGTTAGCCTGCAGGCACCACTGGGCAGGAGCAGCACCTGCTTAGCAAACCCACCCCGATCATGAAAACATGACCGACAAGCCCTATCTGCCCAAAGTGACTGAGTGTAAAGCGCCAGTAACCCGACTTTGCACCGTCTCCTGTCAGAAGAAATGATAGTAGCTAAGCTATACATGAAGGTCAGGAGCTGGACTTGATTGTCAGAGACTATTTAAGATGCACACCATTGGGAACTTTTAATAGGTAGTGAGAGCTTATCCTCACTACCACCCAGAACCTTAAGGAACTATTTTGTATGCCTCTATCAAATCCCTCATTCTCCTACGCTCCAGGGAATAAAGTCATAAGCTATTTAACCTTTCTCTGTAACACAGGTCCTTCAGGAGTGACAGAGTTTCTTCCCAAAAGGGTGTTGGAGAACAAGATGTTTTAGTGAGCTAAATGATTTTTAAATAGACATGTTTCTTGATCACCAGAGGGCATGAGAGGCAACTGGACTAGAACAATCAGGTACAAAAACAATGGCAGCTCACTTCAAAGTTCTAAGTAATGTTATTAACCAAGTGCATATATGACACCACATACTAACTATTCTGAGATTCTTTTTTTTAAGTGGGGGGGAACATTCACAGTAAATACAAAGAAACACAATAGAATCAATGAAAATCTGCACATAACAAAGACCAACAAACCGCCAATGTGCAGAAGACAAGTTGTACAAATATAAAAACCCCTAAATAATAATGATAGATAAGTAATGAACATTGGGAACAGGTCACCCTGGTAGTGTAGCGGTTAATATGACACTATTACAGTTCAGGGCATTGGAGTTCGGAGTTCAATTCCATTGTCCTCTGTAATAACAGCGTGTTCTTCCGTTGAGCATATGGGTTTCCTCACTCAGTCCAACAACACACCAGTTAGCAGTTTAATTGGTAACTGTAAATTGTCCTATGATTAGGCTAGGGTTATATAAATGGGTTGCTGGGCCAAAGGGGCCTGTTCCACGCTCTAAATAAAATGAGTTGTAGAGTACTTGAAAGTAAATCCATAGTTTGTGGAAGTAGTTCAGTGTTGAGTTATCTGGTTCTAGAGCCTGATGATTTTGGGGTAATAACTGTACCTGAACCTGTGGTGGGGTACCTATGGCCCACACCACCAGATTCCACTTCCCTGATGGTAGCAGCAAGAAAAGAGCATGTGACACTTACATGGCAAACAGGGATTTCTCCAACTAAAGGGACCTTCTGAGCAACTACCATATTCCTATAATGAACGTTCAACTGCCTTTGCATTATTTTACACTGGATTGCCTTTTTAAAACAGCCCTGCTGATTTATTGATCCACTCTTACATTTTTTAAAAACTTATTGGAAAGTTAACTGCTTGTCTTTTTTTTAAATGTTCCATCGTTCTGCATCGTTGCACAGACACCAATACCAGATTCTGCCAATCGGGGTCTTAAGGTCAATTCCTTTTTTTTAATCTTCCACTATGTCCTGCTGAACAAATCAAGAACAATGCAAAAAAAATCTTTCTGACATCTGCAATAGGAAATGTTTTGCAAATGTAAACCAGAGGGAATGGATGAAAAGTGTACAATGAAGAGCTGTTCAGTTTTGAGGAGGGATTTCCTCTGGTTTAGTTCTTGATTTGTGTATTTATAATGTATTTATTTTACATGTGCATATATATATATATATTTTAATCGACTTTTATCTTTGAACTATTTTGGGGTTACTGCTGTTATCTTAATGTATAGTTGTGTTACTTTACTCCCAATGTTAATATATTCCCTCTTCGGGTTACAACACCCATGTGGAGAAGTGAAGGTTATGTACACTGTTCAATATCACTGCCAAATCTCTTTTTTCAAACTAATGTTTCACCCTCAAAGCTTTTAATGCCGACTAACAATAGACTTCTGAAATTCTACAGAATCACTTGTCAAGTCAAACTTGTTAGGATTCAGAAGACTGCTGTAGATACACAGTTCATGTATAATGTCCAAGTAACTAACCCATATATGACGGTGACACTAAAGGCAATTTCTTTTTTTCTTTGCCTTAGTTGTTCACGCTATTTTGAATAAGAATTGCTGAGGGAGAGAACTTTGCCAACACTAGTTCCAGCTTCACACATTTTGTTCACAGGATGTGGATGTTACTGATAGTCCTGTTCCTAATTGCCCCTGAGCTTCAGGGACTACATAACGTTAGCATAACCATTCACATCCTCAGGACATCATAAAGTGCTTCACAGCCCATGCCCGACTTTTGAAGCATAAACACTGTTGTAACACAGACAAATACAACACCCTATTTGTGCCCTTCAAGCTTCCTGTTCCATAGCAATTGGATAAATGTCATGAGAAGGACACAACTCACAAATCCACCTGATAAATTGATTTCCATCTGGAAGTCAACATGGGTGACAGTGTGATGTCCTCTAGGACTAGACTAGAGTCAGTGTTGGTGCATAAAGCACTAAAATGGGCCCTGAGCCCTAAAGCTTAGCTCTTCAGCAAGATTGCTACCACTTTTGTTGCAACACAAGTTCCAGATCTACCCTTAATTGCCAAAATGATAAAGTGGAAGTTGTGTCACTTGATCTTGTTCCTCGCCA
Organism: Mobula hypostoma; assembly: GCF_963921235.1. Lineage (NCBI taxonomy): Eukaryota > Metazoa > Chordata > Chondrichthyes > Myliobatiformes > Myliobatidae > Mobula > Mobula hypostoma. Next base: position 187,611,535 of record NC_086101.1, on the reverse strand, counting down.
GTCCCACATTGGAGCAGAATTAGGCTTCCCTAACCTTGCAACCAGTTTCTGAAAAAAATGAGATATCAATCTCCCAGAAAAATATCCCACGTGAAGTTTGGGTTTTGTGAGAGGAACTTCTCCTAGGTGTCTAAGCCAATCAGCATCACTAAAACAGACACAAGAGACTGAAATAAATCCAGTCCAGTTAAAGGACTTGAACGCTGGCTGATAATTTCCTTCCAAAGCTTCTGCTTGACCCACTGATGTCCTCCAATAATTTAAACAAAAAGCAAAAAAAAACTGTTTACACAACAAAGAAATTAAGACCAGTTGTTCTTGTGTTTGCTAGTTGTCAGTGTGACAAAAGTGATTGCATTTCAAATGCAATTCTTTTGGCTTTGAAGCAATTTGCAGTGTTCCAGGTTTGAGAAGTGCAAACTCTTCTATTCAATTACATTAACACCACATGCGATGACAAGAGTGAATCACTCTGACAGGTTAACAGCTGACACTGATTTCACTAATTGCAATCAATCTTTGTTTTAGAAGCTCAGAGGGTGAATTGATAAAGAATTATTACTTATTGCTAAAATAGTATATTGTTTTGAAACAAGAGTTAAAATTTTAAGGGCTTGGAAGTTTGTTATATGATGCCTGTGAGGTCATCTTAAAATAGGTCTTTGTTATTTTTGTACAGAAAATAATTCCATTATTCTGTGGTCTCACCTCAGATGTTACCTCAATGTGCAGGGTACTGCAGAGACCCGGTCAAACTGCTGGAAAGCCGGTCCATCTTCTTGGTGTTCATGTGCCCCCATTGATGAGGAGCTGACTGTTTTGGAGGGACAGTTTGTTTGAATCTCTTGCAACCTGCCATTACTCCTTGCAGCAGGCTGCTTAACATTGCAGAACCTGGACTGTCCTTGGTGGTAACCATGTCTACACACCTTCAAAAGGAGTTGGAGTTCCAGCATATTGACCTGGGACCAATCTCTCTTACTAAGCTGACTCAATCCCTTAACAGGTGAACTCAGTTGATACAACACAAACCAGATTGAAACAGGCACCTTGTTTGCCCACTTTGGGCCAGGATTCGATGGCAGCATCCACATTAGATTCTTGAAATAGAAAATGTATGGGGAAAAGAGGAATCAGACGATCAGTAGGAGAGACTGACTGATATTTTAGGGTTGTAGTATTTTCACCGAAATTCACTAGTTTCTCCTACTCTCAGTTGCTGTAATTTCAGAATTAAAAAAAAATCCTTCACGGGATGTGGATGCTGTTGGCAAAGTCAGCATTAATTGTCCATCCTCGATTGCCCCTGAATTTACGAGGATGTTTAAGAGTCAATGACACTGGTGGGTCATCACATCAGGTAACGACAAGCAGGTTCAGTTGGCCTGGTGGTATCTGTGAAGGTCTCTTTCCACGGATGGTATCAGACCTGCTGAATATTTCTGTTCTTATTTCAGATTTTTCTGTATGTGTTCTTTTTCTTTGTGTTCCTCTCTTGAAGGGCATTAAGTCAACCTGATGACAACCCAGTAGTTTACTGAGACTGAGACTACTGGTTATTGAGACTACTATTTTTTTTTCCTAAATTAATGACTCAATTTAATTGCTTGCATTTTTCCAATCACCATGGTAGTTCTTAGAATTTGTTTCTGGATCTGTGGTCTAGAACTTTGTGGCTGCTAACCACACTACCATCCCCATTCTGTGTTCATTTGCAAGGAGGGCGCTGGATTAAACTGCAGGATGGATTGGTTCTCATCTTGTGCTCAGTGAGCCCAGAGAAGTGGCTGACCTTCCCTCTTGACGTTGATCCATGTCAGGTGCAGGCTCTTTACACAGAGTGTTGGGTGTGTGAAACACTATGCCAGGGGTGGTAGAGACTGATACTTTAGAGACTCTTAGAAAGAAAAATGAAGGGCTATGTGGGAGGGAAACATTGATTGTTTGTGGAGTAGGTCAAAAAGGTCAATTCAACATTGTGGGCTGAAGGGCCCATTCTGTACTGTCCTGTTCTATTTCTGGACAGTTGCTCCAGACACCAGTTGACCACTGACCTTTGCTTATGCAAGTGACATTTGCAGGAAGGCAGCAAATCACAGATTACTGTCACCATCAGGATATGCCAGATAGGAATCAGAAATTAGAGTGGTGGCTACATATTTATCCATTCCTATCTCAGGGTACTGAGCTCAATTATTTTGCGTACACTGGCATCAGTATGCAACCCGGGAGTCAAGCCTGAAACCAAGTCTGCACATCTTAAGTTTCTGTACTGACTCTGTTGTTGGGGTTTACAGGGGAAATGGCTAAATGGTTGAAAGATAATAAATACTCTGCAACTGCTAAAGTGAGAGTAGGCTTTTTTCCCATATATATTATACACATACATACACTGGACATGTTTACATATTTTTATTCTCAATATGTTTGGTGATAATCCCCATACTGTACTGTACTTGTTAAAATGTGGTTACTCCATCTGTGCTCTGGAGACAGTTTTCAGTATTTCAGTAACCTGACCTCAATAAACATCTTGGCTGAGACTGATTTGCCTTTGGAGTATTTTTTTTCTCTTTCCAACCAATATTTTCTTTTAATTGTCAAATGTTTTTGCATTTAATGCCAGTCATGTTTTCTGCTGTATCAAACTGTCAGCCTTTAGCTGCTAAGCTCATTCAGGACCCAAGGACAATATAAGAATTTATGGTAATAAAGAATATTTATGGTGCAACTGTAACGAAAACCAATTTCCCCCGGGATCAATAAAGTATGACTATGACTAAGAAAAACGAAGCAATGGTAGACAGACCAGACATGAGATTCTGCAGATGCAGGATATCTTGAGCAATACACACAAAATGCTGCCATTGAATCTCCAGTATATTGTGTGCTGGCAGATGAGCCTTTCGAGCCTGGTCCACCCTTTAATATGATTATAGCTCAGGCTGGAGGAGCAACACCTCATTCCATCTGGGTAGCCTCCAACCTAATAGTATGAGCACCAATTTCTCTAACTTCCAGTAATTTCTCCACTCTCTTGCCATTTGCCAGTCTGGTTTCCTTCTCACCCCTTCCCTTCTTCTCACCCACCCATCACCTCCCTCTGGTGTACTAACTCCTCTTTCTCTCATGGTCCACTCTTCTATCAGATTCCTTTTTCAGCCCCTTGCCTCTTCTGCCTATCACTTCACCTACCCTTACTCAGAAAGTTGATCTTCATATGCAGCAGGGTGGAGGAAGAGGGCAGAAGCAATAGCATAACTACTGAAAGCCCTGTTTAGACCACATCCCATTTCAAGGAAATGCAGTCAACATGAGTGCAGCTGAGCCTTTCTGAAGCTTCAAACCTCAGCATTGATGGGGTATTTGTTATAAATCAAAGCCCCATTGAATTTGTGTAATGAAATCTCTCAAAACACAAAGATATGAACAATTATCCAGTCTAATAACACAGCAAGAAACATGCGTCTCACAAACTTACAGGGCACATTAGCTTTATTTTATACTTAGCTACTCAGATGTTGCCAGTTCTACTGAGAAAGTCCACCATGTCATGCAGCTTCTTGTTGATGACTCCACCATGAACTCCCTTCTGGCCCATCAGAAACATCAAAGCTTTGGAAGATTTCCCAATACAAAGGCTCTTTCCCTCATCACCCAGTGTTCTGACATCCATCGAGGGATCCTTTTCCAAAAGCATGTTGTCTCGGATGATGGAATACTTCTTCCCACCAATAGTTATGCCGTTTTGGAGGATAGACTTCCGGTCTTTGTCGATGATCACTTCAACTTCCTGAGCTGTAATCTGGCCTAAAACACCATCGCTTCTGCACGCCCAGATGGTTTTGTTCTTGGGAGTGCATCCAACTATAGCGATGTCTGCAATGGTGCTATCTTGTAGAACATCTGCAACATATTTTTTCCAGTCCAACATTGGTGTACTACTTGTCATCGACAAAAGGAACAGTGTGCTTGGACAGCAGGAGGGCTGTGAAATGAAGCACTCGACCAAAACCAAAGCTCAGCAGAGGAAAAACACTGATGTCATGCAAGCTTTTATGACATTGCCTTTACAACACAAGTACTAAGCTGGGAGACTTACCCAAGCTCAGAGTAATTTAGTTTTCATCTTTTTTTCCCCCTCCTTTTAGCTATTCCATCATGTTTGCACTTTCTGAAATTTGGAATCAGGAAAGCTGCCAATTACCCACGTCTATGGAATTCTCTTGGAGATTGGGAAACTTAGAGATAGGGAGAGTTAGTGCACTGAAGTGACAGGAAGAGGACTTTAAATGGGAAGCACAGGGATAAATGATGGTGGTCTGCAATGGTGCATGTGTAGAAGATATTTATGGCCTTGGAAGCAGATCTTGGAGTAAAGCTGCAGTTCAACACATTTAAGTCCTCTCTCCATTATATGGCTCACACTTGTAGCTGGAGTAATTTCAGTGATCTCTCTTCACACCTTCATTACATTACTTCTGTGGTGCCCTAAGGATCTATCTTGAATGCCTTTCGCTAGTTGGAATATCCTAAGAAATGATGGAAGAGGAAAGATGAATGAGAAATGAAAGATGGTGAGAAATGGTTAGGAGCGGCTTTTCAAACTTCTAACGAGAGGAAACAGGACATCATCTAAGATTGAATCTTGAATAGTCTGATAGCACTGAAGTTATGGGGGAAAGAAGTTAGAGAATGAAGGAAGATATATAATGCTTGGGTACACATCCGCACATTCAAAAGAGATTAGGATGATCTACTTGATATTAGGTGGAGATTGAACCATAGGTTACCAGGATCATGAATGACCAAGGGTCCCTCACTTATACCAATTTAGAAAGAGTGGCATGAGGACAGGAGATAAATTCCTTGGGAACTATGTGAAAGAATGGCCTTGGTCCGAGTTTCAGTGAAAGCTCATAGTTCAGAGAAGGTTGTTAAGAGAAAAGATCATCACCATCACCATCATCACTGTGCCCCCTTTGGGAAACAATTCCCTGTCATGGACAAGTTGCAATCTAGAAGGTGCAACACCTGAATAACTTGTGCTTCAGTTCACCAGTTCAATTACTGAGACAAAGTGGAGTTGAGCATTCATTAACTCAGACCCAATTACTGACTGAAACCAGAAAAGTCAGCAATCTACAAAAATCAATATAAAGTTTAAATTTACAATGATTTTGATGGCACATTTGATTATACAGTTTTTGTACAGCATTTTTATCAGCAATTTGTAGTTCATCATTGACAATCCACTGTACTACTGGTTCCATTTCAGTAGCTCCAATTACATGTAGAAAAAAAAGGGGAGAATTATCATAGAAGTATTTGAGTGTTGACAGAATCAATGATTAAAGAATACTTGGTACCTATCTCAGTTCCAGTGTTCCAACTGTACCTGATTATACGACAGGTTGTTGGGTGACAGAAGAGTCATAACTCATTGTGGTTCAGACCTCCCTTTGAGAGTCTAGCCAGAAGATCCTGCATATGCTTTTTTACCTAAAACAAGACAGTGCAAGTGTGATTATATTCAGTAATCACTACTGCTCATTAATAACATCTTCCCTGGTTGTTTTTCAATACCACCAAGTTGGGTAAAACACAAGTACAGATTTGAAACCACAAAAAAATCATTTAAAGGGGAAGGGATTCAATTACAAGCCAAGATATAGAAGGCAGTTTCTGGATTTGTGGCACAATAAGCCAAGATAAGAACATGAACATACTGATCAGCATCAGATTCCTGGATGGTCCATCAACACTTAACCTCACTATTTTCCTCTCTTTTTGCACTACTTACAATTTTTTTATATTCCTTATTATAACAATAGTATTTTTATGTATTGCACTGTACTGCTGCAAAACAACACGTTTCACGACATACATTCAGTAACCACTTTATTAGAAACACCAGTACATCTGCTTATTAATGCAAATATCTAGTCAATCATGTGGCAACAACTCAATGCACAAAAGCATACAGACATGGTCAAGAGGTTCAATTGTTCAGACCAAACATCAGAATGGGGAAAAAATGTGATCTAAGTGACTTTGACCGTGGAATGATTGTTGGTGCCAGACTGGGTGGTTTGAGTATCTGATCTCCTGGAATTTTCACACACATAGTCTCTAGAATTTACAGAGAATGGCTCGGAAAAACAAAAGCATCTGAGCGGCAGTTCTGTGGGCGAAATTGCCTTGTTAATGAAAGAGGTCAGAGGAGAATGGTTAGCGTGCATCAAGCTGACAGGAAGGCGACAGTAACTCAAACAATAACATCACAACAGTGGTGTGCGGATAAGCATCTCTGAGTGCACACACGTCAACCCTTGAAGTGGATGGGCAGCAGAGAACCATGAATATACTTAATAATTACTTTATTAGGTGCTGGAGTTACTAAGTAAAGTGGCCACTGAGTGTCAGTGATAAACCTGATTCTGAACAGGGATCATTTTCCACTTCCCTGTTAGACCGATAGTATTGCATGGAGCTTATGTTATAGGATCCTTGAACTGTTCTGGTACAAAAGCAGGTCATTCTGCCCATCAAGTACATAGTAAATTCCAATCTGCCACATTCCCATGCCATTTCCCCATAGCTCAACAAATTATGTTCTTTCAAGTATCTAACCACTTCGCCCTCAAGTGCTTTAGGGGGTTTCCAGATCGTAACATTACTTAGGTTAGCTGCTCCATCTGCAAAAAGTGGAATTTCCTGGTTGCCACACATTTTAATTCCTATTCCCATTCCAAGATGGCAGTCCATGATGAGGTCACTCTTAGGGTGGTGGAACAAGACCTCATATTCCATCTAGGTAGACTCCAACCTAACAGTATGAACATCCATTTCTCCTTCCAGTAATTATTTCCCACATCCCCTCCCCTATTCTTCCATTCCCTATTCTTGCCTTGTACCTATTTTCCTCACCTGCCTATCACCTACACTTGGTGCCCCTCCTTATTCCCTTTAATCTTTGTTTCACTCTCCTTTATCAAGTTGATCCTCTCCAGTCCTTTACCTTTCCCACCCACCTGGCTTCACCTATCACCTTCCAACTAGTCCACTTCCCCTTCCTCCACCTTTTAATTCTGGCATCTTCCCCCTTCCTTTCCAGTCCTGAAGAAGACCCTCAACCCAAAGCCTCAACTGTTTGTTGTTTTCCATAGATATTGCCTGACCTGCTGAATTCATCCAGCATTTTGAGCATTGCTCTGGATTTCCACCATTTGCAAAATCTCATATTTATTATTATTATGGCTTTATTTAGTTAATTGAATTTAAACTCGGGTGCTGGCATTAAATGGAAGTCCTACTTCTCACAAGTGGACTGAAAGAACGCATGGCACTATGTCAAGGAAGAGCTGAGAAGTAAGCCCATTATACATGCTGAAAGATTAATCAGAAAATGCAGTGAAAACTCAATAGCTCTGTTCAGACTGGAAATAGAAGCAGGGTTAACATTTCAGGTGGATGACACATGAAGCAAGGCCATCAATCCAAAGCATTAACTGTTACTCTCTATGCAGGTGCTGCCCAACTGAGCTCTGTCAACAGCTGACATTTAAACAATCCACATCCTTTAGCCTTGGAAAAAAAAACAAGATAACCTGCTAATCAACATCGCTTGCAGGTCAGACAGCCACATTTTGTCTACTGCGGTAGTGAAAACACTTCAGTCTGTTGGTTAGGAAATGTAAGAACTGCATAAAAGAAAGTGCATTAAGCCACATGTGACAAGTAGTGACCTTCTCCTACAGGGTTGTCCAACACATATTGTCCATCCACTACAACATTCTGCAGATCACCATTAATAAGGAAGTTAACAGCACTTAAGGAACAACTAAAGGAATGAGTCAGAGATTGAACACATCTTGTGCTGACCTCCCTGACTTACATCCATATGTTAGCCAGCAGAGAGACAGAGAGAAAACTACACAGTTACAAGCCCTTCGGCCCACGACTTTCTGCCGTCCCTTTAACCTACTCGAAGATCAATCTAACCCTTCCCTCCATATTTCTACCATCCATGTGCCTACACACCAAATGTCACAACATAAGCCAGTGATATTAAACCTCACATTTCAAAGTAAATTTATTATTAAAGTACATATATGTCACCATATACAACCCTGAGGTTCATTTTCTTGTGGGCATACTCAATAAATCCAATAATCATAATAGAATCAATGATAGACTGCACCAACTCTGAGTACAACCAGTGTGTAAGAGATAACAAACTTTGCAAATACAAAATAAATAATAATAAATAAATAAGCAATAAATATCTAGAACCTGAGATTAAGAGTCCCTGAAACTGAATCCATGGGAATATTTCAGTAAAGGTACAAGTAGAGTTGACACAGGATAAGATAGGACAAAGTCAGCATAGTTTTCTTAAGGGAAAATCTTGCCTGACAAACCTGTTGGAATTCTTTGAGGAGATTACAAGTAGGATAGATAAAGGGCATGCAGTGGTTGTTGTATATTTGGATTTTCAGAAGGCCTTTGATTAGGTGCCACATTTGAGACTGCTTACCAAGTTAAGAGCATCAATGGGGACGGGAGAGGTTCCAGAGGATTGGAAGGTTGCAGATGTTGTTCCAGTATTCAAGAGAGTAGAGATAGCCCAGGAAACTATAGACCAGTGAGTCTTACTTCAGTGATTGGTAAGATGATGGAGAAGATCCTGAGAGGCAAGATTTATGAACATTTGGAGAGGCATAATATGATTAGAAATAGTCAGCTTAACATTGTGAAAGGCAGGTCATGCCTTACAAGCCTGATTGAATTTTTTGAGGATGTGACTAAACACATTGATGAAGGTAGAGCGGTAGATGTAGTGTATATGGATTTCAGCAAGGCATTTGACAAGGTACCCCAAGCAAAGCTTATTGAGAAAGTAAGGAAGCATGGGATCCCAGGAGACATTGCTTTGTGGACCCACAACTGGCTTGCCCACAGAAGGCAAAGAGTGGTTGTAGACGGGTCATATTCTGCATGGAGGTCGGTGACTAGTAGTGTGCCTCAGAGATCTGTTCTGGGACCCCTACTCTTCGTGATTTTTATAAATGACCTGGATAAGGAAATGGAGGGATGGGTTAGTAAATTTGCTAATGACACAGTGGTTGGAGGTGTTGTGGATAGTGTGGAGGGCTGTCAGAGGTTACAGCGGGACATTGATAGGATGCAAAACCGGGCAGAGAAGTGGCAGATAGAGTTCAACCCAGATAAGTGTGAGGTGGCTCATTTTGGTAGGTCAAATATGATGACAGTATTAATGGTAAATTTCTTGGCAGTGTGGAGGATCAGAGGGATCTTGGGGTCCGAGCCATAGGACACTCAAAGCTGCTGTGCAGGTTGACTCTGTGGTTAAGAAAGCACATGATGCATTGGCCTTCATCAATCGTGGGATTGAGTTTAGGAGCCAAGAGGTAATGTTGCAGCTATATAGGACCCTGGTCAGACCCCACTTGGGGTACTGTGCTCATTTCTGGTCGCCTCACTATAGGAAGGATACGGAAACCATAGAAAGGGTGCAGAGGAGATTTACAAGGATGTTGCCTGGATTGGAGAGCATGCCCTATGAGAATAGATTGAGTGAACTCGGCTTTTTTCCTTGGAGTGACGGAGGATAAGAGGTGACCTGATAGAAGTTTATAAGATGATGAGAGGCATTGATCGTGTGGATAGTCAGAGGCTTTTTCCCAGGGCTGAAATGGCTAGCAAAAGAGGACACAGTTTTAAGGTGCTTGAAAGCAGGTACAGAGGGTGGGCTGGCTGGTGGCACAATGACATCGGCGCTGGAGCCGGGAGCGGAGGTTCCCGGGTTCGAAACTAGTCGGGTCCTCTCCCGAGTACGCTTTCCATCCGTGCCGGGTTGAGTGTTGAGATCGCAACTCGACCTCGTATAATAAAGGGAAAATACTGTGAAAATGTCTGTGTGAGGGGTGGCGCCCCACACAGTCTCTCTCTCGCTCCGCGCCTTGTAAAAAAGCCATGAAAAAGACATCATCACGGACGCACACACGGACGCGGACATGCAGATGCACGCGCACGCAGACACACAGACTCGCATGCACGCAGGCACACGCCAGAAAAAAAAGAAGTAGGTACAGAGGAGATGTCAGGGGTAAGTTGCTTTTTTTTTACGCAGAGAGTGGTGAGTGCGTGGAGTGTGCTGCCGGTGACAGTGGTGAAGGCAGATACCATAGGGTCTTTTAAGAGACTCCTGGATGGGTGCATGGAGCTCAGAAAAATAGAGGGCTACGGGTAACCCTAGGTAATTTTTAAGGTAAGGCCATGTTTGGCACAGCTTTGTGGGCTGAAGGGTCTGTATTATGCTATAGGTTTTCTATGTTTCTATGTATTACAGGAAAGTTACTGGCATGGGTACAGCATTGGCTGATTGGTAGGAGGCAGCCAGTGGGAATAAAAGGATCCTTTTCTGGTTGGCTGTCGGTGACTGGTGGTACACAGGTGTCGGTGTTGGGGCCAGTTCTTTTTATGCTGTATATCAATGACTTAGTTGATGGAATTGATGGCTTTGTTGCCAAGTTTGCAGATGATATGAAGATTGGTGGAGGGGTAGGTACTGTTGAGAAAACAGGAAGGTTGCAGAAGGACAGATTAGGAGAACAGGCAAGAAAGTGGCAAATGAAATACAATGTTGGAAAATGCATGGTCATGCACTTTGGTAGGAGAAATAAATGTGCAGACTATTTTCTAAACGGGAAGAAAATCCAAAAACCTGGGATGCAAGGGGACTTGGGAATCCTTGTGCAGAACACCCTAAAGGTTAACTTGCAGATTCAGTCTGTGGTGAGGAAGGCAAATGCAATGTTGGGATTCATTTCAAGAGGTCTAGAATATAAGAACAGGGATGTGATGCTGAGGCTTTATAAGGCACTGGTGAGGTCTCACCTTGAGTACTGTGAACAGTTCTGGGCTCCTTATCTGAGAAAAGATGTGCTGACATTGTTGAAGAGGGTTCAGAGGAGGTTCACAAGAATGATTCTGGGCATGAAAGGATTATCATATGAAGAACGTTTGATGGCTCAGGGCCTGTACTCGCTGGAATTTAGAAGGATTTGGGGAAGGGGGGAGAATCTCATTGAAACCTTTTGAACGTTGAAAGGCCTAGACACAGTAGATGTGGAAAGGATGTTTCCCATGGTGGGGGAGTCTAGCACAAGGGGGCACAGCATTGGGATAGAGGGATGTCCATTTAAAACAGAGATGCAGAGAAATTTCTATAGCCAGAGAGTGGAGAATTTGTGGAATTTGTTACCACAGGCAGCTGTGGAGGTCAGGTCACTGGGTATATTTAGGGCAGAGATTGCTAGGTTCGCGATTGGCCATGTCATCAAAGGTGATGGGCAGAAGGCCAGGGAGTGGGGCTGAGGAGGGGAAAAAAAAAGTCAGCCATGATTGAATGGCAGATCAGAACTCCATGGGCCAAATGGCCTAATTCTGTTCCTATGTCTTATGGTATTGAGTGAAGTTATCCTCTTTGGTTCAGAGGTTGATTGTTGAGCAGTAATACTGTTCCTGAACCTGGTGGTGAGAGTTCTGAGGCTCTTGTACTTTTTTTCTGGTGGCAGCAGTGAGAAGAGAGCATGACCTGGGTGGTGGGGTCTCTGATGATGAATGCTGCTTTCCTGTGACAACGCTCCATGTAGATGTGCTCAATGATGGGGAGTGCTTTACCCCTGATGGAATAGGCCATACCTACTATTTTGTAGGATTTTCTATTCAAGGGCATTGGTATTTCCATAGCAGGCTGTGATGCAATCAGTCAATATAATCTCCACCTACAGAAACCCGATTCTGATACCCAAGAGTCTTTTAAAAGCCCCTAATTATCTGCCTCTATCACCACTCCTGGTAGTGCATTTCACTCACCTACCACTCTGTTAAAAAAAAACGTGCCTCTGACATCCCGGTGTACCTGCTGGCAAACACCTCAAAGTTATGCCTCTGTATTGGCTATTTCTGCCCTAGGAGTAAGTCTATGGCCGTCTACTCTGACTATGCCTCTTATCTTATAAACCTCCTATCAAGTCACTTCTCATCCTCCTTTGCTCTAGAGAAAAGAAAAGTCCTAGCTTGCTCAACCTATCCTCATAAGACATGTACTCTAATCTAGACAAGATACTCTCTAAAGCTTCTACATCCTTCCCATAATGAAGCAGCCAGAAATGAACAATAATAATTACGAAGTCTAATATGATTCAGGACCAAACTACCTTTCTGATAGTCTCATGGCCACAAATTTAAACTCTGTTCCCCTCTAGAGTCGGTGAGCCTCAGCTGTAGTGGGTTCCAACATGAATCACACTGAAACAATTTGCCTTAGATACAGTGGCATGCAAAAGTTTGGGTATCCCTGGTCAAAATTTCTGTTACTGTGAATAGTTAAATGAGTAAAAAATGACTTGATTTCCAAAGCAGATAAAGTTAAAGATGACACATTTCTTTAATATTCTAAGATTACTTTTTTTATTTCCATCTTTTACAGTTTCAAAATAACAAAAAAGGAAAAGGGCCCCAAGCAAAAGTTTGGGCACCCTGCATGGTCAGTACTTAGTAACACCCCCTTTGGCAAGTATCACAGCTTGTAAATGTTTTCTGTAGCCAGCTGAGAGTCTTTCAATTCTTGTTTGGGGTTTTTCGCCCATTCTTCCTTGCAAAAGGCTTCAAGTTCTGTGAGATTCTTGGGCCGTCTTGCATGCACTGCTCTTTTGAGGTCTATTCACAGATTTTCGATGATGTTTAGGTTGGGGGACTGTGAGGGCCATGGCAAAACCTCCAGCTTGTGCCTCTTGAGGTAGTCCATTGTGGATTTTGAGGTGTGTTTAGGATCATTATCCTGTTGTAGAAGCCATCCTCTTTTCATCTTCAGCTTTTTTTTTTTACAGACGGTGTGATGTTTGCTTCCAGAATTTGCTGGTATTTAATTGAATTCATTCTTCATTCTACCAGTGAAATGTTCCCCTTGCCACTGGCTGCAACATAAGCCCAAAGCATGATCAATCCACCCCCGTGCTTAACAGTTGGAGGGGTGTTCTTTTCATGAAATTCTGCACCCTTTTTTCTCCAAACAAACCTTTGCTCATTGCGGCCAAAAAGTTCTATTTTAACTTCATCAGTCCACAGGACTTGTTTCCAAAATGCATCAGGCTTGTTTAGATGCTCCTTTGCAAACTTCTGATGCTGAATTTTGTGGTGATGGTGCAGGAAAGGTTTTCTTCTGATGACTCCTCCATGAAGGTCATATTTGTGCAGGTGTCGCTGCACAGAAGAACAGTGCACCACCACTCCAGAGTCTGCTAAATCTTCCTGAAGGTCTTTTGCAGTCAAACAGGGGTTTTGATTTGCCTTTCTAGCAATCCTACGAGCAGTTCTCTTGGAAGGTTTCCTTGGTCTTCCAGACTTCAACCTGACCTCCACCGTTCCTGTTAACTGCCATTTATTAATTACATTACAACTGAGGAAACGGCTACCTGAAATCGCTTTGCTATCTTCTTATAGCCTTCTCCTGCTTTGTGGGCATCAATTATTTTAATTTTCAGAGTGCTAGGCAGCTGCTTAGAGGAGCCCATGGTTGCTGATTGTTGGGACAAGGTTTGAGGAGTCAAGGTATTTATAAAGCTTTGAAATTTGCATATCCTGGCCTTTCCTAATGATGATTGTGAACAAGCCATAGCCCTAGTAAGTTAATTAAGGTCTGAGACCTTGGTAAAAGTTATCTGAGAGCTCAAATCTCTTGGGGTGCCCAAACTTTTGCATGGTGCTCCTTTCCTTTTTTTCCCACTCTAAAATGGTACAACACAAAAATAATACACTAATCTTGCTTAAAATGTTGAAAAGAATGTTTCACCTTTAACTTTATGACTTTTGGAGATCAGTTTGTCTTCTACACACTTAACTATTCACAGTAACAGAAATTTTGACCGGGGTGCCCAAACTTTTGCCTGCCACTGTACTTCAACTGCATCTCCCACATCTGTAGCTTAGAAAGACAAAAGAATCAGATACTCTTCCCAATAATCTAGCATTCTCCAGAATCTGGATGACACATTTTCTGCACTATTGCATGTAATACAATAAGTGGCTCTGTCAAAGGGAGAACAGGAAAGAAAACCAAGTCAGATCCCAAACCATCATCTTTCCAGAGTTTAAATGTATATGGAAATGTCATCACCTGCAAATTCTCTATATCATTCTTCACTTTAACTCAAAACAGGCCCTTCAGCCCAACTTGTAATTGCCAACCAAGATTCTTATCTAAGGTAGTCCCACTTGCCCACGCCTGGCCCGCACCCCTTGAAACCTTTCCTATCCATGGATCCATCCACGTACCGTTTAAATGTTAATATACCTGCCTCCAGCATTTCCTTGGCAGCTCATTCCATATATCCACCACAATCTGGAAGACACAGTTGCACCTCAAGATCCTATTAAATCATTCCCCTTTCACCTGAAACCAATGCCCTCTAGTTCTTGATTTTTCAATCTTAGCAAAAATACTGTGTGCATTCACTGTGTCCCTTGTAATTTTATACTCTATAAGACTACCATGCTCCTACACTCTGATGAATCAAGTCCCAACCTGCTCAACCTCTCACCATAGCTCCTGGCAGTTTAATGGTAATTCTTCTATGGCAGGGTGACCAAAACTGAACACAACATTCCAAATGCAGCTTCACTAATGTACAACTGCAACATAATAACCCAACGACTATACCTAATGTCCCAACTGATGAACACCAGCATGCCGAAGGCATTCTTCACCAACCTGAAGTAAATAGCTGCTTTGTTAATAGCACCCACTTACCCATGGATAAAAGTCTTCAACATGCTCCATTCCACAGCATAGGAAGCGATTGGCAACACAAATAAAGAATTAATTATTGGCATGGAGGGGACTCGTTTACCTTATATCCGAGTTCTTTAGTCTTTTCTGTCAGCATTTTATACTTTTCTTTGTTTCTAGACAAATGTTCCTTGTCCCCAATAGACTCCACATGTTTAAGCTTTTGGTGGGATAAATCCAGCTGCTCCTGATAATGTTGGTGCTTCTCAATCTTTGTCTCAAAATGTTTCAGCTCCTCCTAGAATTGATCAGATTTTTAAGCAAAGGTTAAAGATACTGTTGTTCCAGACCAGCTATCAAATTCAAGATGGCACAATTTAGTTAGATTTTGTTTCTTTTCCCCCAGATCATCGGGATGGCATTGGGGACAGACAGAGGAGTTAGGGGTTAGGCATGGTGACATGGGGTATTCAAAGGGAAGCAGCGTGGGCTGATTGGAGATTGAGGCCTAGTGTTCGGGGTCCCATCATTCGTGAATCCGGTATTCAGTGAGGGAGGCTTTAACAGAAAGCAAGAGATCCTGCAAATCTTGTGTGATGCACACAAAATGCTGGAGGAACTCACCAGGTCAGGCAACATCTATAGAGGAGTAAATAGTCAATGCTTCGGACATCTTGTCATTTCATCAATTGTATCCCTTTGCCTCCACTTATCACCTCACAGTCTCTCATGTTGTCTCTACCCTTCCTGCTCCACTGTCTCCATCTGCCCATCAACTCCTTCTCAGATGAATCCTTCTATCACTTGCCAGCCCTTTGCCCTTACTTCTTCAATCTGGCTATCATCCTTTTACTCTCTCAACCCTGATGCAGGGTCCCAATCTGAAACTCTTTGCCTCCACAGATACTGCCCAACCTGCTGAGTTCCTTCAGTAGCTCGTTTATTGTTTCAGATCCTAGCAGATGCAGTCTCTTGGGTCTTCCCCCGCAGGCTGGCTTACCTTAATGGAACCCAGCTCATCATCTGAGAAATTTGACCGCTTTGCCATATCCCATAGCTCAAGTACTCTTGGCTCAGAAAACTCTGAATAAAAAAGGAAATTCAAGATTGTTTAATGTCATTTTCAGTACACAAGTGTAAAGGAGAAAAAATAATTGGTACTCCGGATCCAAGGCAGCACAAAAAGAAACAGAATAAGATAAAGGACACAATAACAAAACAAAAAAAAACCACAATAGATATAAATACATAAGATAGCTTATAGACATAGATCAATTGTATGTCCACAAAGTGACACTAGGCACAGGAGTATCTGTACACAAGGTGACTCTGACAGGAAATGATAAGGTGAGTGGAGGTGTTGATCAGCCTTACTGCTTGGGGAAAACAGATTTTGAGTTTAGTGGTCTGTTGTGGATATGATGCAGCCTCCTCCCTGATGGGAGTGGGACGGAATGGGTAGGATCCTTCATGATGTTACTGGCCCTTTCCCAGCATCTTTCTGTATACACGTTGTTATGGCTCTTACTGATAATTATTATTGAAACAAATTTTCAAAGAGATGACACTTTTCCTAGAATACTCATTATTTCATCGCTTTCACTATAAAACGTGAATGTGGGAAAAAAGAAAAAGCACAGCAGCATCTGATAATAAATCCTGATGTCACCAGCTCCATCATGGGCACAACTTCAAAAGGCTATGCCTCAAGAAAATGGCATCTATCACTAAAGACCCTCACCATCTGAGACATACCCTCTTCTTATTGCTACTATTGGGGAGGAGGTATAGGAGCCCGAAGATCCACACTCAATGATTCAGAACAGTTTCTTTCCCTCTGCCTTTGGTCAATAAACACCATCTTGTTACTTTGCAGTACTTTTGTAATTTATAACAATTTTATGTCCCCAAAGTCAAATTTAATTTATTATCAAAGAATTCATATGTCACAAAATACCTTGAAATTAATTTTCTTGCAGGCATTTACAGGAAAATAAAGAAATACAATAGAATTTGTGAAAAGCTGTACATAAACAAAAGATGACAAACAGTGCAAGCAAAAATAAATAAATAAAACTGGGAACATGATTTGAAAGTGAGCCTGTAAGTTGTGGAATCAGTTCAGATGCTACTGCAAAACAACAAATATAAGTGATAATAAATTTGACTGGTTCTCAACAATTTAAATATTTAAACTTTACTTTTATTTTAGATTTCTTGCATCTGGAGTTTTCATTTCCAAGAAAAAAAAAATCAGTGGCTGAAACAATGGAAGCAAACAAAATAGGAACAGGGGAGCTCTTATATGCAATCAATCAATAGCATCATCTCTCTCTGTAACATTTCATACCCATTCCTGAGAGCTGCTGAACAAACTCTGCTGCTTCAAGCTCCTGCACTTATTTTTTATTAATGCAAATGCCTCTAGAATCCACATCGAAGACACACATCTTACCAATGGAGGTATCTTACCGCTATCCCCATCGTACCCTTGGTGGATGAGTTTGCGTAGACGCTCGAAACTTTCTTGGACATTACGGTGCTTATTTTTTAACTCTGCATGCTTGGTGTGTAGTAAATCTTCCTTGATATGGGATTCCAAAGGGCTGATCACATTCTCACGTATATCTGCAGAAAAAAAACTCACAAATAAATCATGGAAGCATAATTTTTCATTTCATTTTAAAATCTTTTTTATTAAAGATGAACAAAAACATTAAGGTAATCAAGTCAACATGTCAATATGTACAATGGAGAATTAAATTACCAAAGGCAGGAGGAGAAGATGGCGGCGCGACGCAGCGCGCGCAGCTCTCCGGTGAAATGATATCGTATTTGTAAGTAGGATGCCGTGCACAATTCTGATTTGATGGAGACATACGTGAGAAGCACAGAGGAACGTCTGGAGAAACTTCTGAAATGCCCTGCTCGCTGCCGCTGCTACTGTGTGATCGAGAATCTCCGCAGGGAAGGCCCCAAAATCCCCGGCTTTGCCTGTTGCTGGCGACCGAGGCTGGGGTTGAAGCGTTCGGCAGAGACGGTGCTCGGTACACGGTGTCGGAGGGCTGGTCGGAGGCTCGAAGTTTTCGGACGACTCAGAGAAACACTGTGGTTGGGCGTGGCAGGGAGAGTTTTCTTCCTTCTCCCGTCTACATGAGATGTGGGGCTTTCGAGAGACTCTGAACTTTTTTTTACTGTGCCCATGGCCTGTTCTTCATCAAGTTATGGTATTGTTGCACTGTTGCAACTATATGTTATAATTATGTGGTTTTTGTCAGTTTTTCAGTCTTGGTCTGTTCTGTGTTTCTGTGATATCACACCGGAGGAATATTGTATCATTTCTTAATGCATGCATTACTAAATGACAATAAAAGAGGACTGCGTGTCCTCATAATCTAATCTAATAACTGATCAACAAAGCTAAACAATATATCAATAATAAGAAGAAAAAATAAAGTGTTAAGAATATTTTTTAAGGGGAAAAAAAAAATCCCTACTAACTAAAACAAAAAAAACCCCTGCCAACAAAAAAAAGGAAAAAAATCCATTGGGAGCACAACCCCGGAGCTATACGCCATACAAGCTTCCATAAAAGAAAAACATCAATCCACCAACTCAAATCCATTTAAACAAGAATCAGAAGGAAACCATCTTAATTAACTCAAATCAGATGATAGCAGAAAAAAAAACTTACTTACAAATAAATCATGGAAGCATAATTTTAAAGGTAAATGGTGGGAAGTTTATGCATTATTCAGAGGTAGCTTTTTCTACATTACGCATTGAGCGGTGAGTGTGTTGAACGTGCTGTAGGCGTGTTGGTAGAGGCAGATACATTAAGGACACAAGAAAATCTTAAGATAAGTAAATGGATGAAAAAAAATGGACGGCTATGTAGAAGGTAAGAGTTAAATTGATCTTAGATCTTTAAAAGGTTAGAACAATATCAAGGGCTAAAGGGACTGCAATATCTTGTGCTATGTTCCATTTCCGCCAGCATATACACGATACATACTATGTAGTACTAATTAGTGTAAAATTTGCCAAAGCAACATACTTAAATGCTATTTTTGCATTTCCTAGTCCTTTAATGTTTTTGTTCGTATGTTCAGCTCATTTCTTCATGTATGTGGTAATCTTTTATTGACTTCAATAGACATTATTTTGGTACCACTGTGTATTATGCTTTTGGTTATTGAAACATTTCATTAAATTTCTCCTACTAATTCTGTGTCTATGTCTTCCACTGTATAAAAAAATCTTGCTCTATTTTAAAACTTCTCTTGGTTTGCCTTGGTGTTCTTTGTTCTAATATTTGAATATTAAATCTCACATCAAAACTAAACTCCAGATATCTTAAGGTAATGGACAGAAAAGTTCAGTTAATCCTGGAAAAATAGTCTCCAAGTGCCTTGGTCAATTGAACTGAACCAAGTAAAATTAAAACAATTACTTGCAGCAATATCACAGTAACATAGCATAAGAGAGACAACATTCACAAGAAAAACTTCAAATTATACAAGAAATAACACAATTAGCACAAAAAAAAAGTCCACTGTAGTGCAAAGTAGTCATAGTGTTGAGATACCCAGAATATGACCTCTTCTCAATGCTGCCATCGGGGGAGGTATAGAAACATGAAGGTACAAACTCAACATTTCAGGAATAGCTTCTTTCCCTCTGCCATCAGATTTCTGGATGGACATTGAACCCATAAACACTACCTCAGTACATTTTTTTCTTCTCTTCCTGCACTACTTATTTATTACAGTTATCCAGGATTACTACTTGCTGGGTGACCCTGACTACATTTATAACTAAAACAATTGATAATACAGAAACAGGTTTTCATTGCAGTACCTTCACTCCTGCTGACAGTCTCTCTCAGGATGTGATACTCCTCAATCTTGTCCTGGTGATGGAGAAATTCACGCCGCAGTTTTTCAACTTCTTCATCATTAAACTTCCCAGATGTTGTTGCCTATCAAGAAGTCTAAGAGTTAAAAGTGAACTTGCACTCTGTGTTTAAGCTCATGTTAGGTTTACTCCCCATCAGCTTTTTAAGTGTACACAACTAAAACACACAAAATGCTACAGGAACTCAGCAGATCAGGCAGCATCTACGAAGGGGAATAAACAGTTGGCATTTCGGGCCGAGAATCACTCATCAGAATGGAAAGGAAGAGGGAAGACGACAGAACATCACCAGCTTGATCCTTCTTGGACACTGCAGCATCTTCAGTTATGGTCAGTTGTGACAGAGAAATTAAAACTCATTTCTGGAGAAAGGAAACAAACTGCTGGAGGAACTCTGTGTGTTGGGCAGCATCAGTGCAGGCAGAGAGATGGTTGCTATTTCAGATTGGGAACCAGCAGAAGGATGTAGCTGGAAAATAGGATGAATATAAATAGGTACCAGACAGGAAGCATGGACATGGTAGACTGGCTTCCCTGCTGTATGACTCAGCATTTTGTTGTTGCAATAGAACTACGCAGGAACATGTAAAAAGGCTAAACAATGAGACTAAATGTGATGTGACTGTCTTAAAAAACTATGAAAGGTTTTAAGCAAACAGAGAGAACATACTTCCATTTATATGAAGAGCAAAACTAGCTAAGTATTCAAGAAATCAAAATAGAAATCTGTTATTCAAGGATTGATGGTAATCTGGCATGAAACACAAATGAATAGCTCAGGCAAACAGATGAGATGCTTTTAGGAGCTTGGAAGGCACGTTGGTGTAGAAGATTTTCCAAAGATTATTTGCTAATTAGACATTCCAGTATTGACCAGAGTGATTACAACACATACTCATACTTCCTCTATGACTCAAGGCCATTTGGCCCACTAACACTTTGCCAGTTCTCAAAAGCATTCTCAGTTTCATTTTTTGAGATTCATTTTCTCATGCCCATCAACTCTGGCCTAATTCTCAGTCATCCTCCTAATCACGAGTGCATATTTACAAAAATCAAACAGGGTCTTTGGGATGTGGGAGGAAACCAAAGCACTTGGGGAAAACCTACACGTGCAAACTACATACTGACTGCACTGGAGGTTAAGATTACATCCAGTGTAATGTTTTGAGTGTAGTTTAAGATTACACTCAAAACTACCTGCCAGGTCACACTACACTTAAGTCCCTTCTAAATCCATTTGGACACACAGAGACAAAAAACTTGTTCAAAATCCTAGACCAGTTAAGCCAAATGGATCTTCCTGGTGATTAACAATAACTCAAGACCATATGTCCCCTCAGTCACCACCTTCTGCAAAGGACATCAATCTGGATTTACTTCAATAACACATTATTCATTATGCTGCTCTGAGGGGTAGCCCGATAGCTGGCTGGACTTTTCTTTTGTAATAATGTGCAGACCTCCTTTAGATAAACGATGACAACCTCAGTAATTGTGATTAATAATTTAAATCAATATTGCTTCATTTTTATTTCAGAAACCTTAATACCAACCTTATTCCATAACTTCTCTAGTTTTGGATCATCAAATACATCATTTTTAGAATCTGATTCTCTGATGTAATTTGATTCTGAAGGCTTGGGATCCTTTCGCCCATCAAGTTTGTACTTTGTGAGGATGACTGCAAGGAAAACATAATGGCAGAGCTTACTCATCAAACTATATTACTTCATGTGAAAAACTGTAAGCTGTATTAGCTGTGCCCTGAACAGGAAAATGTTTACCCCATTCACAAGGATACAGCTTCAAGCTGATTGCCAGTGGCCAAAGTTTTATTCAGCGGTAGGACATGGGCTCAGTGGTGTGGATGGCGGTTAATGACCGCCCCGAACTAAGCAGCTACCTGAGCTTTAGATTTAACTACATCTTGCATCAACAGGTCAAGCCTGGCAAAAATGGCAGCATTCCTCATGTAAAGTACAAGTGAGGTCAAAAAACTACCGTGCAAGATTGAGGTAAAGAAGTGAACAGAATAAAATAGTTAACACATAACCAATGTGCTTGAATGCTGAAATTTTTACAATGTTTAGAGACCCAAAGTTCCTTGCTACAAATACGTAGTAGCCAATCTGTACACAACAACAAACAGCAATGAAATAAATGATAATTTATTGACCAGACCATTAGAAGAAGTTCAATGCCTGTGGCAACAATTAATCCATGGATATTGTTCCAGTCTCCCTCTGCAACAGAAATATCCAGCAAGTACTGACATTGCACTATATTGCTTGGTATGCCGTCTTCAAATCTTTACCATCATTGATGGACAAAGTCATTTTGGGGTCCAGGAACGCGGCTCCCTAAAAGTGGCTGCACAGGTTGAAAGAGCTGTGAGACGGTGTATGGCATGCTTCTTTCTTTAGTCAAGATGCCAAGGCAGGATGTTACACTTTTTAAAAAAGAGATACAGTACGGATCTTTCTGGCCCAACAAGCCGTGCCACCCAGTATCCCACCTATTTAACCCAGCCTAATCACAGGGCAATTTACAAAGACCAATTAACCAATTGTGAATTGTGGAAGGAAACCGAACAACCTGGAAGAAATCCACCCTGACACGGGGAGAACGTATAAGCTCCATGCAGATGGCACTGGTATTTAATTCTGAACTCTCTCGCCCCAAGCTGAAATAGCGTCACGCTAACCACTACACTACTGTGACACGTTGTAGGCCAAAGTGACTGTCTGTGCAGTACTATTCTATGTTCCAGAGGAGTCATCATACTGACCTACCCCTTTGCCCACTCAGATAAATGCACAGAATCACAAGAGCCAGTGGGGTATTGTCAGTGTCCTGACTGATATTCATCCCTCAAAGAACAGTGCAAAAACTGGTTAACATATCTCTTTAAGTACATCACTGACAACATTTCACTGACTGAAAAGCACTTTGGGCATACAGAGATTGTGAAAAATGCAAATATTCCTTTTTGTTCCAGAGCAAACCCATGCAAATATTCCTTTTTGCTTCAGAGCAAACCCATGCAAAATACTT
Source organism: Mobula hypostoma (assembly GCF_963921235.1). NCBI lineage: Eukaryota > Metazoa > Chordata > Chondrichthyes > Myliobatiformes > Myliobatidae > Mobula > Mobula hypostoma. Next base: position 187,588,743 of record NC_086101.1, on the reverse strand, counting down.
GTCTTCTTATGCTTAATGGCTATGGATGTGGGGAGGGAGAGAGTCTGTTTGAAACCAAAATGAATGTCGAAGGATTACCATTAAGGTTTTGACGCAGCCTTGCTTCCTTCTCACCATCTTCATCAAGACCATCGACCTTTAACTTCTTCCAGTGCAGTTCATCTTTCTCCTGGATCTTCAAGTCACTGTGAAGCTCAGCCAGTTTTACTGGAGATAACTGGAGCTGCAGAAAGAAACAGGGGAACATGATTGTTGTAAGGTGGTTCCAAAGCAATGTTGGATTAAACTGTACAGTTGTTACTTTCTCAGTAGTTTGCCAGCCGGTATTTTATATTGATACCTATGCAATTGTGTGTTTTCTAGTAGTTACTATTCTTTGCGTTATTTTGTAAGTTTCTTAGATATTGTATTATTTGAACAGGGGATATCTGATAGGTTAACTCCCATCTACAAATATGAATGCAATGTCTGTTATCAATGGTTTCAGAAAAGCACATTGACTTGCCACCTTTTCTTTTTTCTTTTTGTTCCTTCTTGACATTACTATTAGAATCTTGCTACTCCCCATTTTTAACTCCTTTGTTCTCCTAGCACTTAATAAAACGATCTTCAAGTAACAGGTTTTATGCTTCATTCTTGACATCCGAAAGAACGTTGTATCAAAAATATCAAATTCCAACAGCAGCAAAGGGAAAACACTCTGGGAACTGAGATTGAATTCTGAGGGCCAAGCACTGCCAAAAAATTCATGTACTGGAAATGTCACAAGGTATAATGGCATATAGAGTGTTGCATATCAATCCACAGGACAAACAATCAGGAGATAAAGACAAACTGTAGTTAAGAGAAAATCCTACTAAGTCTGCAGTCAAGCAGAACAATGTCCAGCTACCAGGTAAATTACACCAGTAATGTTAAACAAAGCAAGACTCTAGTTAATAATAAATACTACAAAAAATTAAGGACCTGGGTTAAACTTTTAAAATATTAACCAAAAGTCATAGAACACTACAGCACAGAAGCAGGTCATTCAGCCCATCTAGGCTGTGCTGAATCAAACTTGCCTAGTCCCATCGACTTATACCCAGATCACAGCCGTCCATACCCGTCGCATCCAAATCGATGTCACATCCACCACTTCCACTGGAAGCTTGCTCCACACACTGAGTGAAGAAATTCTCTTTTATGTTCCTCTTAAATATTTCATCTATCACCCTGAACCCATGATCTCTAGTACCACTCAACCTCAGTGAAAAAAGCTTACTTGCAATTACCCTATCTATGCCCCTCATAATTTTGTATACCTCTATCAAATTGCCTCTCAATCTTCTACTTTTTAGCGAAATAAATTCCTAACTGATTCAACTTTTCCCTATAATTCAAGTCCTCAAGTCCTGGGAACATCTATGTAAATTTTTCTTCACGACCCTATCTACCTGTGATGACACTTTCAAAGAATTATGGATCTGTATTCTCAGATCCCTTTGTTCAACTGCACTCCTCAATGCCCTAATGCTCAACATCTGAGATCTATCCAAAGTACAACACCTCATATTTGTCTTCATTAAATTCTATCTGCCATTTTTCCAGCTGGTCAGGATCCCAATGCAAGTTTTGATAGTCCTCCTCGCTGATCGCTACACCCCCAATCTTGGAGTCATCCTCAGATTTGCTGATCCAGTTTGTCACATGTAACCCTCTCACCGTAAGCTCGTAATGAGTTAGCTATTTCTGTGAATAGAAGCTAATAGCAACATAACTCAACAATGCATGGGGAATAATAACAAAAAAGTAATTTCCAATAAATAAACATGGCTAGAGTAAATATGATTCAGATAAGCACAAAACATAACAATTTGAATGTCTTTTAAAGGGAAAGTAGGACTGTTACCTGTATGAACACTGACACACCCATGCAAATTTACTGTTCACCAGGAAGCAATAATTTAACTCACACCAGTATAAACTTAAATTGAAATTGTACTGACAAACTATTTTAAACTATAACAAAGACAATAATACTAAATATCACAAAATTTTAAAAAAGGACCATCATATATATATATTAGTCAATAACATGTTGTGTAATCTGGCTTGCTTCACTTAGTTTACTCACGGTACGGAAGAATTCTGACTGAAAACCCAGACCAAATGAAACATAAATAAATATCTATACAAAACCTAGGACAAGGCTTTGAACTTTCTCCAAGGTCATGTGCTAACTACAAGTTATCCGCACATTCTCCGTGAGACCATTGTCTGCACGAGGATTTTCTGACAGTGGTATCTGTCCTATCAAATGGGTTCTGTGAGCGTTTCACCATGTTCTGCCATGTTTATCGTCCGTTTCCATTTTCCTTCTATCTCCTTCTTCGATCCCATACTCTCTCTAGAATGCTCCCAGGCCAAATTCTATTAGCTAATTCAACAACCCTAACTTATTAATCAACAATTTTTAAAAGTTTAAACAACAAAAATTAAATACTTGATTGTATAATGTAACCAAAAGAACATTAATTGCATTTTGAGAAAATCTAAGGAAAATAAAACACCCAGAACTATATTAATAAAATAAAGCACAGCCTTAAACCAGGGCATAACACACATCATCATCCAGATCACTGAGACAGATGATAAACAACAGACCCAGGATGGATCCCTGCAGCACACAGGTCTCCACTCAGACAGGCAACCATCTACAACGACTCTCTGGCGTCATCCGCGAAGCCAGTGTCTAATCTAATTTACCACCTCTTCTTGAATGCCAAGTGACTAAACCTTCTTGACTAACCCCCCGTGAGGGACCTTGTCAAAGGCCTTGCTAAAGTCCATGTAGACAATATCCACTGCCTTGCCTTCATCAACTTTCCTGGTAACTTCCTTGAAAAACTCTGTAAGATTGGTTAGACATGACCTACCACGCACAAAGCCATGTTGGCTATCCCTAATCAGTTCCTGTTTATCCAAATATCCGGTCCTTTACAATATCTACCAATGACTGACACACTACTGATGTCAGGCTCGCTGGCCCATACTTTCCTGCCTTATTCTTAGAGCCTTTTTTAAACAATGGAATATTAGCTACCCTCCAATATTCCAGCACCTCGGCCATGGCTAGGGATGTTTTAAATATTTCTGCTAGGGCCCCTACAATTTTTGCACTAGCCTCTCACAGGTTCTAGGGATTTATCCACCCTAATTTGCGTCAAGAAAGCAAACACCTCCTCCTCTGTAGTCTTTATAGGGTCCATAACATCACTGCTGCATTGCCCCACATCTATACACTCGGTGTCCATCACCAAATAAACAGAGGCAAAAAATCCATTTAAGATTGCTACCATCTCTATCGGCTCCATGCACAGATTACCACTTTGATCTTCCAGAGGACTAATTTTGTGCTTTGCAATCCTTTTGCTCTTTATATATCTATAGAAGCCCTTAGGACTCTCACCTTGTCTGCTAGACCAACCTCAGCTTCTTTTAGCCTTCCTGATTTCCTTCTTAAGTGCATTCTTGCATTTTTTATACTCAAGTACCTCATTTGCTCCTGCCTGCCTATACCTGTCAGGCACCTCCTTTTTCTCAACCAGGGCCTCAATATCTCTCAAAAACCAAGATTCTTAAAAGCTGTTACCCTGGTCTTTAATTCTGACTGAAATACACAAACTTTGCACTCTCAATTTTACTTTTGAAGGCCTCCCAATAACCAAGTACAACTCTGCCAGAAAGCGACATATCCCAATCCACACTTAAAACACTGGAGGAACTCAACAGGTCAGGCAGCATCTACGGAAAAGAGTTAACAGTCGATGTTTCGAGCTGAGACCCTTCTTCAGCACTGAGAGGAAAGGGGGAAAATGCCAGAATTAAATGGTGGGGGGTGCGGGGGAAGAGCGGAAAGAGGCTGGTTGGAAGGTGATAAGTGAAGAGCACATGACTGAAGAGTTGGAGGGCAGCAGATATCACACAGGGGAAGCAGTGAGAGAGGGTTTCACTGAAATCCCATCGAAGGAAAGATGTAAACTTCTTCAGGGTAGGCGTCCTTTGATGTGACTTCGCAGTGGAGTAGTAAATCATAATAAAAAGAAAATCTGCAGATGCTGGAAGTCCAAGGCGATACATACAAAATGCTGGAGGAACTCAGCAGTCAAGCAGCATCTATGGTAAAGAGTAAACAGTCGACGTTTCTGGAAAGTGATAGGTGAAGAGCACACGAAGAGTAGAAGGCAGCAGAGATTAGAGGGGGAGCAGTGGGAGTGGATTTCCATCATGGTGACAAGCCTCCTGAACATCACAGACATCTTCAAAAGGCAGTACCCCAAAAAGGCAGGATCTATCATGAAGGACCCTCACCATCTGAGACAAGCTGCCTCCTTATCACTACCATCAGGGAGGAGGTACAGGAGACACAAGACCCACATCCTATGTTCTAGAAACAGTTTCTTCCCCACTGCCATCAGGTTTCTGAATGGTCCATGAACATATTACAAGGAAAGAGCTAAATGTGATTCCTCCTTGGTACATGCTAAAATAAATGGAAGTCCGTAAGACAAAATGGTGTTAGCTTGGAATAGGATTGTTTTGAAAAAGTACAAGAGAACTAGTCCACTAAAGGTTGTGACAAATTCAAGGGAGTTCAAGTCTGCAGCCATAATAGTGGATAATAGTGAAAATATGTTTGTCTGGGCTAGAGGTCATAAGAGATAAAGTTGGGGGGGGTGGGGAGGCTGGTACCATTTAGCGATGGAAAAGTACTAGTGTGAGAGGTTTTGAAGGATATAAAAAGGGTCAATTCCTTTGCGAGTTAGATTTAGAGAAGAACGAGCTTTGTCTTTGACTAAGTCATGACTGGTGCTAATGCTACAAGCTGGAGAAAGCAGACAAGTATGTTGAGTAAGGGTTTAGAGTCTAGAAAGTGGGAAAGGCTGCATGAAGTTTGTTGACATTCTGCAAATCAGCAGGTTTAGTGGATAAGTATTATTTTGATTTCTGTACTGCTGATACTGTAGACATCTGTTTTTCTTTCTGAATTGTGTTTGTGCTAGTTCTAAAGGTGTTTACTGGTGGCCCTGATCATATGTGCAGTGTCTCCTTTGTTTGTGAATATATCTGTGGATGTCCCGAGTTGAATCAAAATATACGGAACAAGTCTCAAAACAATTTTCATTACACACGTGAACACAACACCATGGTGGGGTAGCGGTTAGCACAATGCTGTTACAGCTTGGGGTGTTAGAGTTCAGGGTTCAATCCCAGTGTCCTCTGTAAGGGGTTAGCACATTCTCCTCATGAAATGTTTGGGTTTCCCCTGGGTGCTCCAGCTTCCTCCCACAGTCCAAAAACATACAGCTAGGTTAGTGGATTAATTGGTCATTGTGAATTGTCCTGTGATCAGGCTGGGGTTAAATTGGGGGTTGCTGGTGGTGTGGCTCCACACTATCTCCAAATAAATAAAACCTCTCCAGCCCTCTTTCGCACTACTTTTTAAAAATATTGTAATTACAGTAATCTGTTATGCCTGCACTGCTCACATGAAACAACACATTTCATGATTTAATTCAGTGATTCTGAACTTCACTGGCTCCATAAATCAGTAATACGTAAGCTGTCAAACTCACCCAGGAATGACAGCCAACAGCAGTGTCCAATCCCCCACCTCCAGTGAAAACAGTGTGAAATCCTGAGATTTGATCACTTTGAGTAGACCTATTCCTGCGGACTTCGCAGATTTAGTCACAAGTTGCTGACTCACAGGAAACACTCAGAATTAAAACTCAGAGAGTCAGTGGTTAAACACATCTGGGAAATGCAGGAGGAAACAGTCCTAAGTACATCAGACACTCTCTTCCGTCCCACAGCACTCATTTCTCCCCTTACACCATCTTCATTCACCCCACCAAGCCTCCCTCTTCCAGCCCATTCCCCAGCCCTCAGACTGCCCTCATTCCTCCTAATACTCCCCTCCCCCATCCAGCCAACTTTGAACTTCCCTCATAGACCCACATCACCCAACCCTCCCCAACACTTCACTCACCCCTCCCCCATACACTCCCAGCCCCTGGCCTGCATTTCACCCCCGGCCCTCAATCACCCCTTGTCCCCACCCTGCACACCTCCCCCGGCCCTCACTCACCCGCTGCGCCTTGTCCCAAACCTGGTTGAGTTTGGCAATTCTAAATTCGTTCCCCGTCTTCCCCGCCGTGGCTGCCTCCTCGTTCTTGTACCGAGAGTACTTCTCGGCCGCCTGCGGCCGGACCACCATTAATCCACCCGCCAGCAGCATCCACCGCAGAAAAGTCACCGCCATCGCTCCCAATCTCCCCTTCCGTCACCACGGCAACCGGCACCCCAAAACAATACGCATGCGTCCGATGATCGCAAAGCTTGCTGGGCTACCCCTGGAACTACAATTCCCATTGCGTCTTGCGCTGTCAGACAGCGACACCAAGAGGTGAGGGTGGATATTGTACCTCCAACATCTACTTTGACCAGTGGGTCCTTGGAGATTCATCTCCAGCCCTGGGGTTACCACAGACCCGGGAGACGAACATCGCGCAATGGGCAGCACCAGTAAGATTGATAAATTGATTATCTACTGTAACATAGAACAACACAGCATGGGAACAGACCCTTCATTTGTGCTGACGATGATGCCAAATTAAACTAATCCCATCTGACTGTAACAAATGATCCCCATCTCTTCGTTCTCTACATATTCCTGTGTCTAACAGCTGCCACTATCGTGTCTACTTCCACTAGAAATCTTGGCACTGCATTCCATGCGCCAATCACTCTCTGTGGAAAAATCTTAGTCCCGCACACCTCGAAGGGCCGAATGGCCTAATTCTGCTCCAATGTCTTACGGTCTCAAACATATGCTCTCTAGTGTTTTACAGACCCAGCCCAGGATAAAGATTCTGGCTGCCTACCCTCCCCATGCTCCTCACAATTTCGTAAATTTCTATCAGGTGTCCACTCAGCTTGCAACACTCCAAAGAAAAAGGTGGTGAATCTGTGGAATTTATTGCCACAGTTGGCTACGGAGGCCAAGTCATTTAAAATAGTCGATTTGTGTTAGAGATTATGGAGAGAATGGGGTTGAGTGGGTTAATAAATCAGCCATCAAGAGCAGTCTCAATTGCAGAATGGCACAATTCTGCTCCTATATCTTAAATATCTCATGGTCTTAAAACAACTCAGGTCTGTCCAACTTTTCTTTATAGCTAATACAGTGCTCTCTAACCCAAGCAGCATCCTGGTAAATCTCTTCTGCACCCTCTTCAAAGCCTCCACATCCCTCCTGTAATGGAGAACCAGAACTGCACACAACACTCCCAAATGCACCGTAACCACAGTATATCCTCGTACATGGGGAATTGATAGATCTTGGAGGAGTCGATGGGAATGTGGAGAGCATAACATATACTGTAATTAGTGTGGCATTTATGTCAGTGGGCCAAATGGAATTATTTTGGGTGGTAGAACTTTATGACTCTATAATAAAAAGGTCCATTAATAACTACTTAATTATCGCCCATTATGCCTGCTGGTGTTTAGGGCAGCGATCAAGGCTCTCCATCCTTGGCGGTGTTCTGGACTTCCTTCATTGAGTTAGTAGCTTCCTCTCGGTTTTCACTACTGTCAGCCATACAAGTCCTGAATGGAGACTCAGGAATACCGTCACACTCAGATGTACAAGGATTCTTCATTGCTGTTTCCATAAAAATTTTGTTTGACCCGTCAGGTTTGTTAGCCCTTGAACTTGGAGGACTGATGGACCACTCTTAGTCAGGTTTCTACCCTTGGACCTGTTTGACATGGGTGACCCTACCCAGAGCCAAAGCACAAAGCCCTGACTCCAGCCAACATAGCTCTCCAGGTCACTGAGGCCATGATAAGGTTGTAGTCCTCCTGGAGGAATAATAACTGAATTCCCGTGTGTTCTCTTCAATGCAGTGTAGAGGGGAAGCTGATCAAAGGCTATTTTCAGTCGAGATATTAGATTGTCTGCTTCCACAGAATGAAAATGTCACTAGTGAGACCAGTTTTTATTTTCCGTCCTTGCTTGATACTGAACTATGCAGACATCTAAAAATCAAAATAGTATCATGGCATTTAAGTATTTAGATGAGCATCTGGAATGCTATAGCATAGAAATTTGATTTGGAATTGGTTCATTATTATCACATCTACAGAGGTGTAGTGAAAAGCTTGTCGTGTATACGATTCATACAGATCACATCATTACACAGTGCATTGAGGGAGAACAAGGTAAAACAATAACAATGCAGAATAAAATGTAAGAGCTACAGAGAAAAATGGAGGCAGGCAGTAGGTGCAAGATCATAACGAGGTAGATTGTGAAGAGTCCATTTTCTCATAGTACAGAAACTATTTAATAGTCTTATAACAGTGGGATAGAAGCTGTCCCTGAGCTCAGTGGTTATGTGCTTTCAGGCATTTGTATCTTCTGAAGATGGGAGAAGGGGGAAAGAGAGAAACTCCTGGCTGGGTTCTTTGACAACGCTTCCTAGAAGTAAAAGACATAAGAGACTGCAGATAAGACCATAAGACATAGAAGCAGAATTAGGCTCATCAAGTATGCAAAACCATACCATAAAGGCTGATTTATTCTGCCCCTCAACCCCATTCTCCTGCTTCTCCCCATAACCTTTGATACCCTTCCTAATCAAGAACCTATCAACATTTGCTTTAAATAAACTCAATAACTTGCCCTCAACAGCCATCAGTGATAATGAATTCCGCAGGTTCACCACACTCCGACTAAAGAAATGTCTCCTCATCTCCTCATCTGTGTTCTAAGGGGACATCCTTAAGATGGTTGAACTTGGAGCATAAATTTGGATGAACTCAGCAGGTCAGGCAGCACCTTTGGGGGCAAACCTTTGATGTTTTGGGCAGGGTTTTTTTTAAAAAGAGAATTTAATTGGCAGGAAGATAATTTTACTGATGATAGGAAGGGAGCAAATGACTGTGACTGAAAAACAAAGTGCTGGTGGAACTCAGCAGGTCAGGCATCATCTGTGGAGGGAAAGAGACAATAAACATTTCGGCTTGAGGCCTTTCATCCTACCTTCTTCATGCCATGGAGCCTTACCGTTAACCGAGGGGTCCATGGACCCCAGGTTGGGAACCCCAGATCGAGACTGAAAGGTAGAGGGGAGATAGTACAGAGAAGTATGTATGTGGGAGGGGATTAGACAGGGGATGGAAAGTGATAGGTGAGAAGGGGTAGATGGGCAGATGGAACCAGGTAGGTGTTAGAGAGGGGCTGGAAGGTGATAGGTGGATCCATCTGAGAAGTGGTAGATGGGCAAATGGAGCCAGGTGGGGGGGGGGAAGGTGGAGATCATGTCAGGGGCTGGAAGTGATAAGTGAAGGCAACATAGGTTTGAAGATAATGAATGGAATAAGAAAGGACAAGTGGAGGTAGATCATGGCATAGAAGGTTATGAATGTATTACTGATTTATGGAGTTATCTAACCATTTATATATTTATTTATTCAGCGATAGGGCATGGCTACAGGCCCCAACAACCCAATCATCCCGTGCTACCTAATTACACCCTATCTATCTATGCCCCTCATGATTTTATTCACCTTTGTAAGGTCACTCCCCACCCCCCCCCCACCCAGACTCCTTCACTCCAAGAAATAAATTCCTAGCCAGCTGGACTCAGGCTGTCAGAAGGATAGATATAACAACAGGAACTGAGTCAGTGTTAGATATTACATTAGTGTCTAATACCTTGGCTGGCATTAGTAACTGGGGAGTTTGGACTGCTTCAACAGTAGGCAGTGATCACTACCCAGTTTTGTGTTCAGTGGGTGAAAGAGTTGAAGTAAGACCAGGTGGCGGAACCCCAAAGTGGGTGTTTGAAAAAGCTGATTGGGGTAAGTTCCAGAAGTTGAGTGAAGAAGGGTTGACAAAGATTGATATTTCTGGAAATGTAGATGAATTAAACAGTCAGGTGACTTCAGCAATTATCAGGGCAGCAGAAGGATCTATACCTAGGAGTAAAAATAGGATGAATAGAAAACTGGTACCATGGTGGACAGAGGAATGTTGTCAGGCTGTAAAAAACAGAAATAAAGCGTTCAGGCTAATTAAAAGAACCCATAATATGCAGCATTTGGTTCAATATAAGAAAGCACAGGCAGTGGTGAGAAGAACTATACGTCAAGCTAAAAGGGCAAGTTGGAGGAGTTTTTGCGACAAGGTAGGAAGAACAACACCAGTGGGAGAGATATGGGGAATGATTAAGAGGATGGGAGGAGATAGAAGGGAATGGGAATATCCAGTAATGATATCTGAGGAGGAAACTGCAGTCTCCAGTAGGGATAAGGCTGAGGTCATGGCCAAGTCATTTGTACTGATACACAGTTCAGAAAATTTGTCTGAAGAAGGGAGAAGAGGAAGGGAAAGAATAATGAGCCAACACCCAGGTGTGTTAAGCAGGAGGGAAGGAACAGATGATATAATTGATGATCCATTTACATTAGCAGAAATGGTGAGAGCAATAAAGAGATCGAGACCAACCTCCCCAGGGAAAGATCTGATATGCTCTGTGGTGCTAAAAAATCTAGAAGGAGTGCTCTTGAAGTTGCTGCATTTTTATAACAGAGTGTGGGAGGAGGGAAGATTACCAAGTGCATGGAAAGAAGCAGTAGTAATTCCAATAAGGAAGCCTGGCAAGGATCTGTCAAAACCCACTAGGTACAGACCAATTGCATTAACATCAAGTAAGATAATGGAAAGGATGATAACAGAAAGGTTATCATATGAGCTTGAGAAAAGGGGAATGCTGGCAAGTTATCAGAGTGGTTTTAGAAAAGGAAGGAATTCCATGGACTCAGTGATTATGTTAGAGACTGAAATAAGGAAGGCCCAGGCAAATAGAGAGTCAGTAGTGGCAATGTTCTTTGACATTAAAAAAGCCTATGATATGATGTAGAAGGAAGGATTATTAATTAAACTGCACAAGATGGGGGTTGGTGGGAGAGTTTTTAATTGGATTAAAGATTTTTTGTTTGGTAGAAAAATTCAAGTTTGGATTGGATCAGAATTATCAAAACAGTACATAGTGGAAAATGGCACACCTCAAGGTAGTGTGATTAGCCCATTACTTTTCATGATTATGATCAATGATGTCTTCACAAAGGTACCAGTGGATATAGGTAGGTCACTGGTTGCGGATGATGGGGCCTTGTGGAAAAGAGGCAGGAACATGGACCATATAATCAGGAAACTACAAGAAGCAATTGATGAAGTGGTGGAGTGGGGTTATGATTGTGGATGTAGATTTTCAGTAGACAAAACTCAGACTGTATTTTTTACCAGGAAAAGAGTTGAGGTAGGGAAGAAGTTAAGGATGTATGGGGTTGAATTAGAAGGGGTTGCATCATTTAAATTTCTGCGAGTTATATTTGATTCACGATTAACATGGGCAGACCATATCAGGAAAGTTGAGGAGAAATGTAAAAAAGTAATAAATGTGATGAGATGTTTGACTGGTAGGGAATGGGGAGCAAGTTGTTCAGCTTTGAAGAGAATGTATGTGGCTTTAGTAAGATCTGTATTGGATTATGGAAATATAGTATATGGATCAGCAGCTAGGTCTCTTATAAGGAAACTGGATGTGATTCAGGCTCAGGCCTTGAGAGTGTGCAGTGGGGCTTTTAAAACGTCACCAGTGTCAGCCCTACAGGTAGAAATGGGAATAATGCCTTCGGAACTAAGAAGGATGCAACTGATGGCAAACTACTGGGCTAACTTGCAGGGGCACAATGATTCTCACCCTACTAAAGGAGTGTTGCAGGAGTGCTGGGAAAATGGGAGGTTTCAGAGGGATACCTTTAGTCGGGTAGGGAATGATATCGCAAAAGAATGTGGAGTATTTGATCTGAGGATAAGTCCTTCAGTAGTTTATCCGGTTGTAGCTCCATGGAAGCTTGTATGGCCTGACATAGACTGGCATTTGTTAGAGGTAAAAAGGAAAGAAAGATATAAAACAGATTGGTAAATGCATTTAACTGTCATGTGATGGAAAAGTATAGTGATTATACTCACATTTATATGGATGGTGCGAAGGAACCTGAAACAGGAGTGACAGGGTTTGGGGTGGTAATACCAGCAAAAGAAATTGGAATCAGCAGAAGAACATCTAATAAGTTAGGGGTGTTTACAGTGGAGATGCTGGCAGTGTTGGTTGCGTTGCAATGGGTGCAGAAAGCCAGACAAGCCAAAGCATTGATATGTTCAGATTCATCCTCAGTTCTAGCAAGTTTATGGTCTTTTCACACAAACAGTCGGCAAGATGTACTTTATGAAGTCCTTCAGTTAGTTACAAGAATTGCAAATCAGGGAGGTCAGGTAAAATTTCTATGGGTTCCAGCACATGTAGGGGTGAAGGGGAATGAGAGGGTGGATGAGTTGGCAAAGAGGGCGTTAAAGAAAGAAAATGTGGAAATGCACATTAGTATCAGTAAAGCAGAGGTTAAGTGGGTAATCTGGGAAAAAGTCAACCGAATGTGGCAAGAAAGATGGGACAGGGAGGGGAAAGGGAGGCATTTATATCAAATACAAAAGAGTGTTGCAGTTACTAGGGTAGGTAATGGAAACAGAAGAGAGGAAATTGTGTGGACTAGGTTAAGGCTGGGGCATTGTGCATTAAACAAAACATTGAAAATGATAGGGAAACACCAGACAGGATTGTGTGAGGAACGTCAGGAAGAGGAGTCAGTAGAATATGTAGTTCTGAGTTGCAGGAAGTATGGGATACAGAGAGAGATGATGAGAATTAAATTAAGGGAGTTGGGGGTGCAGGAATTCACATTAAAAGGGTTGCTGGGCATGGGTGAGAGAGCACAAGTCCAGGTATTTTTAGCATTTTTAAGGGGTACAGGGGTTTTTTATAGAATATAATGAATAAACAGGAATAGGATACTAGGATGGTCAAAGATGGGAGGGTGAAGTGTAGGTTTGTGTGTGTGTGTGTGAGTGATTGGGTGAAGGGATTTAGAATGTATGTCTAGTGCACATTCTGGAGCAGAGGGTGGCGGTAATGCACCATTAAGCTGGATGCCAACCGCCGTAAAACAAGATACACACAGACAGACAGACTCTGGCTGTCAGCCCTGGGAATTTAATTTTGATGGGGAAGAGCTATCAGGTTGGGTAAGAGGGATAAGTCCTCTCATGGGAGCATTGAGGTACACCAAGAGCGCCGATGAGACCTCATTTCCAAAAGATCCTGCCGCTGACAACGTCGCATGTCCTTAGGGTAAACACGAGATTCTGCAGATGCTGCAACAAACAAAAATGCTGGAGAAACTCAGCAGGTTGGGCAGCATCTATAAGACCATACTGCAGGAGCAAAGCTAGGCTCATCAAGCTGATTTATGATCCCTCTCAACCCCAGTCTCCTGCCTTGGAGTGGAATAAACAGTCAACGGTTTGGGCTGAGACCCTTCATCAGGACCAATCAATAGAAACATAGAAAATAGGTGCAGGAGTAGGCCATTCGGCCCTTCGAGCCTGCACCGCCATTTATTATGATCATGGCTGATCATCCAACTCAGAACCCAGCCTTCCCTCCATACCCCCTGACCCCTGTAGCCACAAGGGCCATATCTAACTTCCTTTTAAACATAGCTAATGAACTGGCCTCAACAGTTTGCTGTGGCAGAGAATTCCACAGATTCACCACTCTCTGTGTGAAGAAGTTTTTCCTAACCTCGGTCCTAAAAGGCTTCCCCTCTATCCTCAAACTGTGACCCCTCGTTCTAGACCTCCCCAACATCGGGAACAATCTTCCTGCATCTAGCCTGTCCAATCCCTTTAGGATCTTATACGTTTCAATCAGATCCCCCCTCAATCTTCTAAATTCCAACGAGTACAAGCCCAGTTCATCCAGTCTTTCTTCATATGAAAGACCTGCCATCCCAGGAATCAATCTGGTGAACCTTCTTTGTACTCCCTCTATGGCAAAGATGTCTTTCCTCAGATTAGGGGACCAAAACTGCACACAATACTCCAGGTGTGGTCTCACCAAGGCCTTGTACAACTGCAGTAGTACCTCCCTGCTCCTGTACTCGAATCCTCTCGCTATAAATGCCAGCATACCGTTCGCCTTTTTCACCGCCTGCTGTACCTGCATGCCCACTTTCAATGACTGGTGTATAATGACACCCAGGTCTCGTTGCACCTCCCCTTTTCCTAATCGGCCACCATTCAGATAATAATCTGTTTTCCTATTTTTGCCACCAAAGTGGATAACTTCACATTTATCCACATTAAATTGCATCTGCCATGAGTTTGCCCACTCACCCAACCTATCCAAGTCACCCTGCATCCTCTTAGCATCCTCCTCACTGCTAACACTGCCACCCAGCTTCGTGTCATCCGCAAACTTGGAGATGCTGCATTTAATTCCCTCATCCAAGTCATTAATATATATTGTAAACAACTGGGGTCCCAGCACTGAGCCTTGCGGTACCCCACTAGTCACCGCCTGCCATTCTGAAAAGGTCCCGTTTATTCCCACTCTTTGCTTCCTGTCTGCTAACCAATTCTCCACCCACACCAATACCTTACCCCCAATACCGTGTGCTTTAAGTTTGCACACTAATCTCCTATGTGGGACCTTGTCAAAAGCCTTTTGAAAATCCAAATATACCACATCCACTGGTTCTCCCCTATCCACTCTACTAGTTACATCCTCAAAAAATTCTATGAGATTCGTCAGACATGATTTTCCTTTCACAAATCCATGCTGACTTTGTCCGATCATTTCACCGCTTTCCAAATGTGCTGTTATCACATCCTTGATAACTGACTCCAGCAGTTTCCCCACCACCGACGTTAGGCTAACCGGCCTATAATTCCCCGGTTTCTCTCTCCCTCCTTTTTTAAAAAGTGGGGTTACATTAGCCACCCTCCAATCCTCAGGAACTAGTCCAGAATCTAACGAGTTTTGAAAAATTATCACTAATGCATCCACTATTTCTTGGGCCACTTCCTTAAGCACTCTGGGATGCAGACCATCTGGCCCTGGGGATTTATCTGCCTTCAATCCCTTCAATTTACCTAACACCACTTCCCTACTAACATGTATTTCGCTCAGTTCCTCCATCTCACTGGACCCTCTAATCAATACACTTAGTATTATACCAGAGGGTTTGTTTGAATCTTTGGTCTTGGGTGAGATGTGGTGGTCGAGACAACGAAGGCAGCTCCTCTTGGTTGGTTCTCGATCCTCCAAAATATTCCGCATAGAATTTAAACTGAGTTTAAATACTCTGAAACACACTGAGGACCTCAGAATTTGTCCATGGATTTCTTCGCTTCAAGGCTCGCTGAGGGGAATTAAGAAATTGGTCTTTATAATCACCATTGAGCGAACCGTCCGTCTCGTATTGACGAGCGCGGATTTTCATTTAATTCCTGTTGCCATAGCGCCGGAACGCAGTCTAAACAGTTTTCGGCGAATTGAGAATGTTGGTGTTTCGGGGGCAGGTTCGAGGCTAGGAAACTCGGGCACACCCACACGAAGCATCTCGAAGGGGGAGACCGATTCTCAGTCAATGTTAACAGCAAGCTGGACCAAAGGTCCCCAGCCACACCTGCGAGAAGAAGAAAAAGTTTGCGGGCAACTCTAGCGGCCATGGACTCTCGGCCGGACGATATTGCCACCCCTTGCCTGGTTCGGGAGGCTCGCCTGCCTCGAAACGAAGACACCGCCACCGCCTCCGACTGCGAGGGCAGGGAGGGGCTGAGGGCGGGCGGGAGGTTCCTCAGCAAGCAGGCGGCCCGAGCCAAATCGTGGCGCAAACCAGACGCAACTGACTGCGATGCGGATGGGGCGGAACTCGGCAAGACCAAGACCAAAGTAAGAGCACTCGGCAAGGGCGCAGGGCGAGGATTACAGTCCCTCAGCAACGGCTCACGTCCCCTCCTCAATGAAAAATTGTCTTTGCTGTTTGCACGAATTGCAAGATACTTTCCAAACTGGGGCACGTAATAAACACAAGCGATTTTGTAGGTGCTGGAAATCCAGAGCACACACACACAATATGTTGGGGGAACTCAGCAGGCCAGGCAGTAACCATGGGACTGAATTTTCGGTTGAGAACCTTCATCAGGATTGGAAAGGAAGGGGAAGGCGCCAGAATAAAAAAAAGGGTTGGGGGGGGGAGGAAGGAGGAAAGCTAGAAGGTGATAGGTGAAGCCAGGTGGGAGGGAAAGGTAAAGGGCTGGAGACTAAGGAATTTGAGAGTGGACCATGAGAGAAAAGGAAGAACGGGGGGTCAGGGGGAGGTGACATGCTGGTGAGGAGAGCTGGTGAGTAGCCAGAGTGGGGAATAGAAGAGGGAAGGGGGAGGGGAAAATTTACCAGAAGGAGAAGTCCATGTTCATGCCATCAGGTTGGAGGCTACCCAGACGGAATGTCCCAACCTGAGAGGGGCCTCATCTTGGCAAAAGAGGAGGCCATGGACAGACATGTCAGAATAGGAACGGAGATAGAAATTAAAATGGGAAATTCTGCTTTTGGAGCATAGAGCAAAAGTGCTCAAAATCTGCCAAATGTCACTATAGTCTAGCTGCTTTTCTACTGCGTGGGATTCTGTCTTTACGTCTCAAAGTCTTGCATTTGCACCCAGATGAATCGTCTCCAGCTGAAACATTGGTTGTCCACTTTCCCCTCTCCCCCACCCCCGATGCTGCCTGATCAGCTGAACTCCTCCAGTATCTGGTTTGCAGATCCAAATTCCAACCTGCAGTCTCCTTTCTTGTATTCATATAGCACCTTCCATAGTTTGAGGGCATCCTTTTACCCAGCATAGACCAAGTGCTGGGGTGAATGGGATTAGCACCTGATAGGTACTTGATCAACAGTATGGACTTGATGGGCCAAAGAGCCTGTTTGTGTCCATTTCCCTGCCTGACCCGCTGAGTTCCCCCAGCAGACTGCTCGTTGCTCCAGATTCTATAAGGCTGAGGAGCAAGATTAGGCCATTTGGCCCATCGACTGTGTGCTGTATGGCTCTGCTCTCCTTTCACAGGCTGGTTGTAAGCCAATTTTCTTGTTTGCTGTTGCATAGTAGCAAAAACGTTTAATTTCCACTCAGCAGCGTACTACCAACAGCACTAGAAAACGTGCAGTTGGCAACCTGGGTTCAATTCTGCTTCCGTCCGTAAGGAGCTTGTACGTTCTCTCTGTGCCTGTGTGGGTTTCCTCCCACATTCAAAGGAAGGGGTTAGTAGGTTGATTGGTCATTTGGGTGTAACTGAGTGGCATGGGGCCCACTGGGCCAGAAGAGTCTGTTACAGTGCTGTATGTGTAAATCTAAATCTAAAAATCTCCCGGTTGAGGTGTTTCCCAAGGGATAGATGTCAGCAGAAGCCCCCCACAGCTCCCTCCTCGTGGCGCTGCGGACTCCCGAAATATTGATGGCGTGTCACTTCTGAAGGATGCAACACACACAAAATGCTGGAGGAGCTCAGTAGGTCAGGCAGCGTCTGTGGAGGGTAATAAACGGTTGATGTTTCGGGCTGGTGTCCCACTTTGCACCTTGCCACATGTCGGGGGTGCTGAACTGTCAGAGGTTTCAGCCACTAACCTCGCATTCCCCTTTGTCCTTGGCTAGGCTCTCCCCCCTGGGTCGCCGCTCAAGTGGCCAGAGAAGATCAGGAGCAGGAGGAGCATAGCGTCCGCCTGCAGGAGGTGTGATTGCCGGCTGCCACAGGCGCGGTGGACCAGCAGCTCGGCCAGTGACGAGGATGGCGAGAGCCCAAGTTTTCCGCACCGGCGGCCCAACGCCTCCAAGTTCAGCAAGGTCAGCCCCAACTCCTGTGTCTTCCTGCCTGTGCCCGAGGACGTTTTCATCGAGGACATGCTGTCCACCAGCGCTCATTACACCAGCAACTCTCACCTCAAGTCGATAGAGTACTGGAGCAGTGTGGCTGCAAATCTACCACCGTGTAGAGGATCCTGGAGACCAAGAAGATGTTATTAATGAGAGTTGTTTTTCTTTGTTTTAGAAGGCAAAATACAGTAATCTTTGCAAAATTATTAATTTGAACCCTCCAATAATAAATATGTATTAATAAAATAATATTACTAAACCAACTCCACCTTGCAATGAAACGTCCATTCACAAGAATAATCCCAGGAATGAAAGGGTTAACATACAAGGAGCATTTGTTAGCTTTGGGCCTGTACTCACTGGGGTTTAGAAGAATGAAGGGGGAGATCTCATTGAAACCTGTCCAGTATTGAAAGGCCTAGATAGAGTGGATGTTTCCTGTGGTGGGGGAGTCTAGGACCAGAGGGCACAGCCTCAGAAGACAAGAGGTGAGGAGGAATTTCTTTAGCCAGAGGGTGATGAGTCTGTGGGATTTATTGCCGCAGGTGGCTGTGGAGGCCAAGTCATTGGGTATATTTAAAGTGGTGGTTGATAGGTTCTTGATGAGTAAAGGAGTCAAAGGTTATGGGGAGAAGGCAGGAGTTTGGCATGAAGAGGAGTAATAAATAAGCCATCATGGAATGGCAGACCACACTCAATGGGCCGAAGAGCCTAATTCTGTTCCTGTATTATATGGTCTTCAGCTTGTAAATAAGTGTATGGAATAATAGGAAATTATTCTAAACTGATGACACCAAGATTGGGGGTGTTGTAGACAGCGAGGAAAACGACCAAAGCTTGCAGCAGGATCTGGACCAGCTGGAAAATGGGCTGAGAAATGGCAGATGGAATTTAAAGCAGACAAGTGTGAGGTGTTGCAGTTTGGTAGGACCAACCAGGGTAGATCTTACACAGTGTTCTTACACTGTGTTAGAACAAAAGGGATCTGAGAATACAGGTCCATATTTCGTTGAAGGTGGTGTCATGGGTAGATAGAGTTATAAAGAAAGCTTTTGACACACTGGCCTTCATAAAGCAGTGTACTGAGTACAGAAGATAGGATGTTAAGTTGAAGTTGTATAAGAAGTGGGTGAGGCCTAATTTGGAATATTGTGTGCAGGTTTGGTCGTCTACCTACAGCATAGATGTAAATAAGGTTGAAAGAGTACAGAGAAAATTCTCAAGAATGTTTCCGGGTCTGGAGGGCTGGAGTTATAAGGAAAGATTAAACAGGTTAGGACTTTATTCCCTAGAATGTAGACGATTGAGGGGAGATTTGATAGAGGAACACAACATTATAAGAGGTATAGATATGGTAAATGCAAGCAGGCTTTTTCCACTGAGGTTGGGTGAGACTAGAACTAGAGGTCATGGGTTAAGGGTGAAAGGTGAAATGTTTAAGGGGACCATGAGAGGAAACCTCTTCAGTCAGAGGGTGGTGGGAGTGTGGAATGTGCTGCCAGCACAACTGGTGGACGGGATTTTGATTTCAATGTTTGAAGAGAAGTTTGCATAGTTATATGGGTCTAGAGGGCTCTGGTCCTGGTACAGGTCAATGGGACTTGGCAGTTTAAATGGTTGAGTGTGGACTAGATGGGTCAGGGACCTGCTTTCTGCTGAGTTTTTCATGACTCTGGAGAGCAAGGGAGATTAGTCCAGTCAAATATTCAGAATCAGAATCAGGTTTAATATCGCTGGCACATGTCGTGAAATTTGTTGTCTTTGTGGCAGCAGTACATTGCAGTACATATTAATAGGAAAAAACTGAATTACTGTAAGTGTGTCATTTAATTTAAAATAGTTGAATTAAATAGGTAGTGCAAAAATAAAAATAAAAGTCGTGAGGTAGTGTTCCTGGGTTCAATGTCCACGCAGAAATTGGACAGCAGAAGGGAAAACGCTGTTCCTGAATTGTTGAGTGTGTGCCTTCAGGCTTCTGTACCTCTTGCCTGATGGTAACAAAGAGAACAAGGCACGACCTGGGTGATGGGGATAATCGTGATAAAGATTAGCTTTATTTGTCATGTGTACTTAAAAACATACAGTGAAATGCATCGTTTGTGTCAAAGACCAATGCAGTCTGAGGATTATGCTGGAGGCAGACTACAAGTGTCACCATGCTTCTGGCACCAGCACAGCATGCCCACAGCTCACTAACCCTAGCCTGTACATCTTTGGGATGTGGGAGGAAACCAGAGCACCTGGAGGAAACCCGTGTGATTATGGGGAGAGCATACAAACTCCTTATATCAAGATAGCACAAGGGAAAGGAGGTAACATTGGGGCAGGATGGTGGCTTGGCAGCACAGTCTCGTTACAGCACCAGCAATCACCAATCGGGCCTCGCTTCCTGCCACTGGACTAGATCTTGAGGTCATAGGTTAAGGGTGAAAGATGAAATACTGAAGGGGAATTTCTTTACTCAGAGTGTGGTGAGAGTGTGGAACGAGCTGCCGGTGAAGGAGTGGGTGTGGGTTCGATTTCAACACCTAAGAGAAGTTTGGATCAGTACATGGACAGGAGGAGTATGGAGGGTTATGGTTCAACTGGGAGTTGATGGGACTAGGCAGAATAACAGTTTGGCAATGACTTGATGGGCTGAAGGGGCTGATTTGTGCTGTGGTACTATGTGACTTTATGACTCTGGGTGCAGCCTGCAAGTATAACCATGCACGAGAGAGAATCTGCAGATGCTGGAAATTCAAAGACACACACACACACACACACACACACACACACAATGCTGGAGGAACTCAGCAGGCTAGGTGGCATCTATGGAAAAGAGTAAACATTTTGGGCTGAGACCCTTCATCAGGAATGATGAACCACGCATTGCCTGCCCACAATGTTAAGCAGAACAACACCTACAAAACAATAACAGCAAGACAAGGCCCTCTCCTCTTTACCATCCACTCGGCCACCCACTCACAGACACAGACAGTCTTCCAGCCGAAGGACAGGCTGCCTCCGGGCCTCCAGCCTTGCAGACATTGGGCCTCCGGCTTCCCCAAGACATTCTGCGAGCTTCGTGATGACCTGAGGTTGATGCTGTGGGCCTGCTCTGGGCTTTGTGTCTGCGAGCTCCACAATGTTCTTCTCCGATGTGTGATGACCTGAGGCTGAGGCTGTGGGCCTGCTCTGGGCTTTGTGTTTGCGAACTCTGCAACGTTTTTCTCCGATGTGTGATGACCTGAGGCTAAGGCTATGGGCCTGCTCCAGCTGCTCCGTGCTTCCTGTTTATGGACTCATTTCCATTCTGAATGCTGTTGCTTACTTTTACTGTTCGCATGATTTAAGCCTTTTCCCCCCTCTCTGCACATTGGGTGGTTGTGGGTCTTTTTTTAATGAGTTCTTTTGGGTTTCTTGTACTGTGGCTGCCTATAAGGAGATGAATCTCAAGGTTGTATAATATCTCGGTGGGAGGAGAGAGAAGCAGTGCGCCGCGTGTGCACAGCCCTCCGGTGAAAAATGATATTGTATCCGTTAAATAGGACAATTGTGGACAATTCTGATTTGATGGAGATGGACATGAAAACACAAAGGAACATCTGGAGAAATTTCTGAAACACCCATTTGCTGCTGTCGTTACTGTGCGTTCGGGAATCTTTCGGAGGGAAGGCCTCAAAATCCCCTGCTTTGCCTGCTGTTAGCGATCGAGATGGAGGTCGAATCGTTCGGAAAGAGATGGCGCTCAGTACTCGGTGTCGGAGAGCTGATCGGAGGCTCGAAGTTTTCGGATTACTCAGAGTCGGACCGTGGTCGGGTATGGCAGGGAGAGTTTTTCTTCCTTCTCCCGTCTGCGTGAGGTGTGGGACATTCGAGAGACTTTGAATTTTTACCGTGGTCATGGACTTCTTCATCAAGTTATGGTATTGTTGCACTGTTGTAACTATATGTTATACTTATGTGGTTTTGTCAGTTTTTTCAGTCTTGGTCTGTCCTGTGTTTTGTGATATCATACCGGAGGAAACATTGTATCATTTCTTAATGCATGCATTACTAAATGACAATAAAAGAGGACTGCGTGTCTTCATAATCTAACCATACTTTAATAATAAGTATATTCTGAACTTCCCCAGTGGACTCGCAGACTGATAGATCCAGGGCCCAGCCACCAAGCCTCAAATCAGCCTTTTATCTTCGTCATTGAACTTGGGACTCACCAATAAACTCCAGACTCACTGATGAGGCACAATGACTGAGCTTCCATAGACCTCTGCCTAAAGACTCTCTCCTCACAAACTTCAGCTGAGGCCATGCATCTGTGGAGTCTCCAGCCTGGTGAAATGGCCACTTCACATCAACCCTTTCCAGTAATTTACCGGGTCCTTGTGTGGTCTTATTGAATCACTTCCCTTTTTCAATGGCTGGCACCACCAGCATTCTCTTTGGAGCAAAGACCTGATCAAGGTGTACAACGTTGCTGTGGGCTTCAAACAATAAAGGAGGCAGCTTGTTCCCAAATGTAGGTGGCTGATCAAAATTCAATATTTAATCGAGCTGCATTTAATTTAGTGTCTAATTAAGCCAGCTTAATTTGATAAGTAATTGGTATGATCTCATTTTAATATAAATTAGATTAGATTAGATTAGAATATGAGGACACTCAGTCCTCGTTTATTGTCATTTAGAAATGCATGCATTAAAAAATGATACAATGTTCCTCCAGAGTTATATCACAGAAACACAGGACAAACCAAGACTAAAATTGACAAAAACCACATAATTATAACACGTAGTTACAACAGTACAGAGCAATACCGTAATTTGATAAAGAGCAGACCATGGGCACGGTAAAAAAAAGTCTCAAAGTCCCGATAGCCCCATCATCTCACGCAGACGGTAGAAGGGAGAAACTCTTCCTGCCATGAACTCCAAGCGCCAACAACTTGCCAATTCATTGGAAGCAGCGGACCGCAGCGAACTCTGAGTCCGTCTGAAAACTTCGAACCTCCGACCAGCCCTCTGACACCGAGCACCGAGCACCATCTCTGCCGAGCGCTTCGACCCCGCCCTGGCCACCGAGCAACAAGCAAAGCCGAGGACTCGGGGCCTTCCCCTCCGGAGATTCTGGACCACACAGCAGCAGCGGCAGCGAAGCAGGCATTTCAGAAGTTTCTCCAGATGTTCCTCCGTGCTCTCACGTCTGTCTCCATCAAATCAGGATTGTGCACGGCACCCTACTTGACAAGATATTGAGATATTGAGTTATATTGAGATATTAACCTATGAGTTAATCCATCAACTTTAAATAAATAAATTAATAATTAAAACTGAATAACATAAATTCTTTTAATCCTCCTAAACGCAGAAAAGGTTTTCAAGTCAAGGTTCAAAGTAAATTTATTATCAAAGTACATATATGTCACGATATGCAACCCTGAGATTCATTTTCTTCCGGGCATACTCAATAAAAACAACATGTGAACAGGGACTTGAACCCTGGACCCTCAGATTAAAAGTCTGACGCTCTACTGATTGGGCTCTCTGGGCCCTGGAGTCATAGGCGTATACAGGACAGAAACAGGCCCATCTACTCCCCACTGACCAGAGTGATTTCCTGAGCAAGGGGCAATTGCCCAAACGGGACCGCTTCTTTTCACGTTATATAACAATGGTTTGGATGACAGAATTGATGGCTTTGTGATCAAGTTTGCGGATGATACGGAAGGTAGATGGAGGGGGAGGTCGTGTCGAGGAAGCAGGGAAGTCTGCAAATGGACAGGCAGATTGGGCGCATGGGCAAAGAAGTGGCAGACTGAATATAGTGTAGGGAAGTGTATGATCATGCACTTTGTCTTAGACACATTTATAGAGCTGAGGTGCCTAAGACTTTTGTACAGTACTGTATTTGCCAACGTGGAGTGGAGAGTGAATCAGAATCAGGTTTACTATCACTAGCATGTGACGTGAAATTTGTTAACTTAGCAGCAGCAGTTCAATGTAATACATAATATAGAAGAAAAATAAATAAAATAAAAATAATAAATAAATCAATTACAGTATATGTATTTTGAAGAGCTTAAAAACGTGCAAAAAACAGAAATACTGCATACTAAAAAAAGCGAGGTAGTGTCTGAGGGTTCAAAGTCTATTTAGGAATCGGATGGCAGAGGGGAAGAAGCTGTTACTGAATTGCTGAGTGTGTGACTTCAGGCTTCTGTACCTCCTACCCGATGGTAACAGTGAGAAAAGGGCACGCCCTGGGTGCTGGAGGTCCTTGATAATGGACGCAGCCTGGGAGCACAGGATGTTGGGAATGGTGAGGGTGGAGCACCACGGGAGGGGTAGGAGTCAGGTGGCAGAGAAGGAATGCCAGGCGTGGGGTTTGGTGCGGGTGCAGACACACCCAGCCCTGAGACACCAGGCCAAGTCAGTTGATTCCAAACAATTGTTTTCTTAATCATTACGTAATGTCTCTCTAGTGCTTCCTGCTCTCTCCCCTCTCCCGTCCCCTTTTCCCAATCGTGTTTCCCCTCTCCCTGCCCCCTTCCCACTCTTAGTCCTCAACAGAGACCCAGATCAGAATCAAGTTTATCATCACTCACATTTGTCATGAAATTTGTTTTTTTTTGGCGTCAGCAGTACAGTGCAAAACATAAACTTACCGTAGTACTGTGCAAAAGTTGTAGACACCCTAGCTACATACAAGTGCCTAGGACTTTTGCACAGTACTGTACATTAGCGTCACCATAAACAACCCCTAGACTGGTTTCCTTGTGGGCATTCACAGTAAATCCAAGAGCCATAATATAAGGACCACGCCCAGCAGGATGGACAAACAACTGATGTGTGAAAGACAAAAAACTACAAATACAAAAGAAAAAAATTAACAATGTTAATTAATACAAATTAATATTAACAATATTAAAACAGAATATAAATAATATTGGAACATTTTTAAATGCCTCATTTATTTCAATCTGTCTCTGCTGTACTCGTATAATAGTAAAACACTGAACATATAAATGAGGAATAGCACTCATCCTTTTTCCTTAAATAGTCTGCAATGATTGTTAGTAATTCATTAATCAATGATAACCTCAGATGATTATTACTGATTGAGTCCTCTTTTGGTTGGGGTCAACCATGGATGTTGCAGTCTAGCTGTCTATGTGATACATAGGCCACGCCACGCCACGCCAGTATGATATGGAGTACACGCCATTGCTCATGCAACAGGCTCTGCCCCCTCAACACAGCTGATGAATCCAAAGGGACAGTAGAGACTGATCAACAACAAGACTCAAAATGCTGAGGCCCGAAACGTTGACTGTACTCTTTCCTAGATGCTGCCTGGCCTGCTGAGTTCCTCCAGCATTTTGTGTGTGTTGCTCAGATCTCCAGCATCTGCAGATTTTCTCCTGTTTCTGAGTAGAGACTGATGCAGTTTTTCACCAGTGGCATTGCAGGAATTGCTAGTCAGTTAGACTCAATGTAGGACTGTCTTAGGGAATCAAGCTCTGGACTTTTCCTTGGTCAAGGTTTACTCCCGAAGCTTTCCCCATGAGTGGGTACAGCCTCAAGGCAGTGGATGGTTGGGATCAGAGTTTTCCTACTCAGAGGTGAATTGTCCACCTTGGCTGCTGAGCTCCATCCACCCAGAGCGACTCATTTTAAGGCACCGGTAACCCACCTTTGCCCCTTCTCCTGTCAGTAGAAACAGTTCCACCAGCCTTAGTAACTCAGCCATATGTGAAGGCCAGGAGCTGGACTTGGTTGTCAGAGGCGACTTGAGCCACATGCCAATGGGAGCATTTAATAGGTAGAGGGAGCTTATCCCCACTATCACCCCCTGCTATGACTAAGGAACCATTTTCCAATTAGTAATAATACTTAGAAGATTATTGCCAATTTGAGCATATGGTCTCAAAAAGGTTCACCACTTGTGTCTAGGAAACACTTTTTCTGGCCCCAGGTATTTATAGAAACCATAGAAACCATAGAAACTACAGCACAGAAACAGGCCTTTTGGCCCTTCTTGGCTGTGCCGAACCATTTTCTGCCTAGTCCCACTGACCTGCACACGGACCATATCCCTCCATACACCTCCCATCCATGTATCTGTCCAATTTATTCTTAAATGTTAAAAAAGAACCCACATTTACCACCTCGTCTGACAGCTCATTCCATACTCCCACCACTTTCTGTGTGAAGAAGTCCCCGCTAATGTTCCCTTTAAACTTTTCCCCCCTCACCCTTAACCCATGTCCTCTGTTTTTTTTCTCCCCTTGCCTCAGTGGAAAAAGCCTGCTTGCATTTACTCTATCTATACCCATCATAATTTTATATACCTCTATCAAATCTCCCCTCATTCTTCCACGCTCCAGGGAATAAAGTCCTAACCTATTCAACCTTTCTCTGTAACTGAGTTTCTCAAGTCCTGGCAACACTCTTGCAAACCTTCTCTGCACTCTTTCAAGCAATACACATAAAAGTTGCTGGTGAACGCAGCAGGCCAGGCAGCATCTCTAGGAAGAGGTACAGTCGACGTTTCAGGCCGAGACCCTTAGTCAGGACTAACTGAAGGAAGAGTGAGTAAGGGATTTGAAAGTTGGAGGGGGAGGGGGAGATCCAAAATGATAGAAAAAGACAGGAGGGGGAGGGATGGAGCCAAGAGCTGGACAGGTGAGAGGCAAAAGGGATACGAGAGGATCATGGGACAGGAGGTCCGGAAAGAAAGACAAGAGGGGGGGAACCTAGAGGATGGGCGAGGGGTATATTCAGAGGGACAGAGGGAGAAAAAGGAGAGTGAGAGAAAGAATGTGTGTATAAAAATAAGTAACAGATGGGTACGAGGGGGAGGTGGGGCATTAGCGGAAGTTAGAGAAGTCGATGTTCATGCCATCAGGTTGGAACTCTTTCAACCTTATTGATATCCTTACTGTAATTTGGTGACCAAAACTGAACACAATACTCCAGATTCAGCCTCACCAATGCCTTATACAACCTCATCATAACATTCCAGCTCTTATACTCAATACTTTGATTAATAAAGGCGAATGTACCAAAAGCTCTCTTTATGGCCCTATCTACCTGTGACGCCACTTTTAGGGAATTTTGTATCTGTATTCCCAGATCCCTCTGTTCCACTGCACTCCTCAGTGCCTTACCATTAACCCTGTATGTTCTACCTTGGTTTGTCCTTCCAACGTGCAATACCTCACACTTGTCTGTTGTATTATTTCCTTCTATTATTGTTGTATTTTTATTATTGTATTATTGTTGTGTTATTCCCTTTTGTAAGCTTCAAGACCTTTAATACTTTAATACTTCCTCTTCATAATATTGATAAGTTTCATTGAAGACCTCTGCCATCTCCTGTGTGTCCACATATAGATGACCAGACTATTCCTTAAAGGGACTTACTCTGTACTTAGATACCTTCCTGGCCTTCATATACTTACGGATGTACAGTATATTCAGTGACTGTATGTTTGTGGTCTTGAGCTGCTGTAGCCCATCTGCTTCAAAGTTTGATGTTTTGTGTGTTCAGAGATGTTCTTCTGCACACCACTGTTGTGACGTCTGGTTACCTGCGTTACTGCCACCTTCCTGTCAGCTTGAACCAG
Organism: Mobula hypostoma; assembly: GCF_963921235.1. NCBI lineage: Eukaryota > Metazoa > Chordata > Chondrichthyes > Myliobatiformes > Myliobatidae > Mobula > Mobula hypostoma. Next base: position 187,561,243 of record NC_086101.1, on the reverse strand, counting down.
TCTGCCCATTCTTCTCTGACCTCTCTCATTAACAAGGCATTCTCACCCACAGGACACAGCCACTCACTGATGTTTTTTGTTTTCTCACACTATTCTCAGTAAATTCTTGAGATTGATGCATGTGAAAATCTCAGGAGATCAGCAGTTTCCGAGATGTTCAAACCATCCCATCTGGCACCAATGATCAATCCACAGTCAAAGTCACTTCAGATCACATTTCTTCCCCATTCTGCCATTTGGTCTGAACAACAACTGAGCCTCTTGACCATGTCTGCATGCTTTTATGTATTGAGTTGCTGTAACATGATTGGCTGATTCGATATTTGCATTAATGACCAGGTGTACAGGTGTACCTAATAAAGTGGCAACTGAGTGTAGCGCAGTACAGCACAGGAAAGGCCTTTCAGCCCACAATGTTGTGCCAAACTAATCTCATTGGTAATCAAATGTCCAACTAAACGAATCTCTTCTGTCTACACAATGTCCCTATCCCTCCATTCTCGGCACATTCAAGTATTTAAAGATTGGCTTAATTTGTCACAGGTACGTTGAAACATATAATGAAATGAGCTGTTTTGTATCAAATCAGATCATGGGGATTGTGTTGGGGGTGCCAACATAAAATGCCCAGAACTTGTCCTACCTGTATGCTCTGGAATGTGGGAGGAACCTGCAGCACCCGAGTGAAATGTTTGTGGTCATAGGGAGTATGCACAAACTTTGTGCAGACAGTGGAGGGGATCGAACCCCGTCTGCTGATCTCTGGTGCTGTACAGTGATCGTGCTAACTGCCTCGTTGCCATGCAACCCACCGGGCTATCTAAGAATCTCTGGGAAGCCTCTATCTTCTCTGCTTCCACCACCACTCCAAGCAGCATAGTCCAGGCACCCACCACTCTCTGAGCAAAAACCTTGCTCTGCACATCTCCTTTGAACTTACCCCTTCTTACCTTAAATGCATGCCCTGTGGGATTAGGCATTTCAACTCTGGGAAGAAAATACTAGTTGTCTACCCAATCTACAGTGAGCCTCCCACAATCTTAGAAACCTCAGACCTCTATCAAATCTCCCCTCAGTCTCCAATGCTCTAGCAAAAGCAACCCAGATTTGTCCAGCCTGTCTTAATGGCTCATAAACACAAGAGATCCTACAGATGCTGGAAATCCAAAATAACACACATAAAATGCTGAAGGAACTCAGCAGGTCAGGCAGCATCTATAGACAGGAAAAAGCAGTTGGCGTTTCAGGGGCCAAAAGTCTTTATCAGGACTTATAGCTGGTACCCTGTAATCCAAGCTGCACCCTAGTTAACTTCTTCTGCACCTTCTCCAAAGCCTCCACATCCTTCCTATAATGTGGCAAGCAGAAGATGTTCATTTATGCTATAATTGTGATGGGCATCATAACTGAGCTGATGGATATTCATCTGGATATTTGTATTCATGCTGCTGTCTGAGGGCTCTGCACAAATTGCCCCAACCTGGTGATGACCCAGAGCGGCCTCACCAGGCAGACAACCTTTGCCAACTCATCAGTCCAGTGATACACTCAGACACAGGCAATCCCTTGTTACAACAGTTCAGGTCACGGAAATTCCCCCTCAGAATTTGTTGCAGCAAATTCTGAGATATGGAATACAAATATGTCCTGTCTGAACTTGTTCAACTCTTCCAACTACCACCACCCAGCCTTTTACTTCAACCCCCACTCCTTCCCTGCCCACTCACCTGCCATCTTGTACTCCTTCCCCTCCCTCCACCTTTCTATTCTGACCTTTGCCCCTTCTTTTCCAGTTCTGATGAAGCGACAATACTTTGATTTAACATCCCCTTCCAGAGATGCTGCCTGAATTGCTCAGCTCCTTCAGCATTTTGTGTGTGTGTTGCTCAAGATTTCGGGCATCGGCAGAACCTTGCGTGTTTGTCATTTTAGTTATTTTTTCCAAACTTGCATTTGTTGATGCATGCCCAGACAATGTGGGTTTGTGTCACAAAAAATCGCATTATTGACTTTTCTGGAAACATAACTCCTCCTCTTGTAATTCAGGGGCTGCCTGTGATTAATCTCTTTGAAGGAGGCCCTTCTATTAGTCAGCCTTTAATCTTTTCTGATTAATGTCCAATCCAAATAATCGTTCCGATAATTCAGACATTTGTCAGCACTGGTTTGCACCTCGACACAAATACCTGTTATAATTGCCGTCAGGCGGTGAGTCAACATGATTATATTAGAAAGAAAGAAAGATTAGAAAATTAGCTTTATTTGTCAGATATACATCGAAACATCCAGCGAAGGCCGGCTGGTGGCGCAATGACATCAGCGCCGGACCCGGGAGCGGAGGTCCCCGGGTTCGAAACCAGTCGGGTCCGCTCCTGAGTACGCTTTCCATCTGTGCCGGGTTGAGTGTTGAGATCGCAATTCGACTTCGTAAAATAATAGGGAAAATACTGCGAAATGTCTGTGTGAGGAGTGATGCGCTACACAGTCAGTCTCTCTCTCTCTCTCTCTCTCTCTCTCTCTCTGTCTCTATCTCTCTCTCTCTCTCTCTATCTCTCTCTCTCTCTCTCTCTCTCTCCCTTGTAAACAGCCATGGAAAAGACATCATCACAGACTCACACATAGATGCGCACACACACGCAGACGCACATGCGCACAGACCCGCACGCACGCAGGTACACGCAAAAAAAACCCATACAGTGAAAAGTGGCATTTGTGACAACAACCAATACTGTCTGAAGATGTGCTGAGGGCAGCCGGCAAGTGTTGCCATGCTTCCGGAGTCAACACGGAAAGGATGCCCACAACTTACTAACCCTGACCAATGCATGTGTCTTCTTCTGGAAAGTGCGAGGAAACCGGAGCACCTGTGGTCATGGGAAAACATACAAACTCTCACAGGCGGCGGCGACAATTGAACCCTGATCGCTAATGCTGTAAAGCATTCCGCTAATATGATGGCAGGATAGGTCATAAAGCGTTATGTTAATATGATGGCGGTCGGTCAAATACGATGGCAGAATATAGTATTAATGGTAAGACTCTTGGCAGTGTGGAGGATCAGAGGGATCTTGGAGTCCAAGTCCATAGGACACTCAAAGCTGATGAGCAGGTTGACTCTGTGGTTAAGAAGGTGTATGGTGCATTGGTATTTATCAATCCTGGGATTGAGTTTAGGAGCCAAGAGGTAATGTTGCAGCTATATAGGACCCTGGTCAGACCCCACTTGGGGTACTGTGCTCAATTCTGGTCGCCTCACTATAGGAAGGATGTGGAAACCATAGGAAGGGTGCAGAGGAGATTTACAAGGATGTTGCCTGGATTGGGGAGCATGCCTTATGAGAATAGGTTGAGTGAACTCGGCCTTTTCTCTTTGGAGCAACGGAGGATGAGCAGTGACCTGATAGAGGTGTATAAGATGATGAGAGGCACTGATCAGGTGGATAGTCAGAGGCTTTTTCCCAGAGCTGGAATGGCTAGCACGAGAGGGCACAGGTTTAAGATGCTTGGAAGTAGGTACAGAGGAGATGTCAAGGGTAAGTTTTTTTATGCAGAGAGTGGTGAGTGCGTGGAATGGACTGCCGGTGACAGTGGTGGAGGTGGATACGATAAGGTCTTTTAATAGACTCCTGGACAGGTACATGGAGCTTAGAAAAATAGAGGGTTATGGGTAACCCTAGGTAGTTTCTAAGGTAAGGACATGTTTGGCACAGCTTTGTGGGCCGAAGGGCCTGTATTGTGCTGTAGGTTTTCTATGTTTCTAACTGCTACGCTGCCATCTGCTCCAATTGATTCTGAGAATTGCTTAATTAAAAAATGATATCCTCAGGGACTTTCAAGGCAGGTTGTTGTGGTGGAGGTCAGCTGTGCCAAAGAATGACATCTTATTCACCTTGTTTTTGTCTCTAGCTTGGACAGTTTTGGTTCCAGAGACCCAAGTACGTTGTCCAGGCTGACTGGCCGCTGGGGTGCTGCGGGACTGCTGCGCTCTCGAGGTGTAACCTTTTGGGTGAAGCCTCACAGTAGGGCATCAGCCCTCACATGTGGACATGGGAGATCTGTGACTCTGTTTTAGGGACTGCAGAGAAGGATAGTCTCGCTCTCATACTACTGTTTAAACACCTCTGCTCCAATTGCCAAAAGCAGAATTTCCTGGTGGCCGACCATTATAATTCCTACCCCCATTCCCATTCTGACAGGTCAGTCCGTGGCCTCCTTTCAGCCATGATGAGGCCGCTCTCAAGTTGGAGGAGCAACACCTCACATTCTGCCTAGGTAGTTTCCAACAAGATAGCATGAACTTCAATTTCTCCTTCAGGTAACTTTTTTTCCCTTCCCCTTCCCTCTCCTTTCTATTCCCCACCTTGTCCTCTAACCTCTTCTACTCACCTGGCTCTCACGTCCCTCTGGTGCCCCACCTCCTTCCCTTTCTCCCATGTTCCACTCTCCTCTCCTATCAGATTACTTCTTCTCCAGCCCTTTACCTTTCCCTCCCAGCTGCCTTCACCTATCACCTTCCAGCTAGCCTCCTTCCCCTCCTCCCATCATTTTATATTGGTGCTTCCCCCTTCCTTTCCAGTTGTGAAAAAGGGTCTTGGCTTGAAATGTCGACTGTTTATTCATTTCCATAGATGCCTCCTGCCCTGCTGAGTTCCTCCAGTACGTGTGAGTTGTAACTGATTAAATATACTTATTGTTGCTTGACAAAGTGGCGCTCAACACATGACCAGCTTCCACTCTTGTGCACACAGTCCAGCCACTTAAAATCTTCGAAGAAAGCACAATATGGACAGAATAACATACACATCAACATAACAACACCGTGGGCCAATGTGATGAGTTCCTAACCATTTTTAAAGTAAATATTTCTAATTGAATTTATTGTATGTTTTATGTACTGCTGCCACAAAATAACAAGTTTGATGTCATATGTCAATGAAAGTAAACCTGATTCTGATTCTGAATGTAAAAATCTTCAGCGAGTAGTGGGCTCAGCCTGATTTATCACATAGAAGAAACACACACAGAATGCTGGAGGAACTCAGCAGGCCAGGCAGCATCTATGGAAAAGAGTAAACAGTCAATGCTTCGGGCTTAGACCCTTCAGCAGGACTTCGGCGGCCCGAAACATCGACTGCACTCTTTTCCATAGCTGCTGCCTGGCCTGCTGAGTTCCTCCAGCGTTTTGTGTGTGTTGCTCAGATTTCCAGCATCTGCAGATTTTCTCTTGTTTGTGTGATGCCAAACCAAGTTATCAGACGATTGATGCTAATGAGAGAGATAAGGGAGACAACGGAGAAACGTTCAAAATGTTAATGAGAGAGGAGAGAGAGATGACGGAAAAGAAACACAATTCAGAATATTGACAGACCGGTTGCTTTGAACCTGAACTGTTTGAAGTTTGATGGACAGGTGATACCCCAGCAGGGGGATGAAAAGAAAAGATTCGCTAAGGCACAGGACACCACGAGATCACGAGATAACGAGACCCTGGAAGAGCGGTGTGCCCCCACAAGTTGGTGGGAATTTAGAGGTCTGGTTCGCGGGAACTGACCATAGACTCACAGGGTGTAAAGGTACGATCGGTGGGAACCTGGTGTGTGTGTCCGCCCTTGCCTGGGTGCCGGATTCACCGCGGAAGAACGGTCGTATCCGATTGGAGGGGTCACAGTCGGTGACCACAGCGGGATAGAAGATATAAAAGGGTCCGCCCGAAACCAACTGTGAAGAACATCAAAGGTCTGCCTGAATCAAATTTGCACCCCCCCCACCTCTGTCCAATGGCACAACAGCGATCACTGCAAACTGTACTAAGCTGAACTGAACTCTGCGTCACCTAAGACTGATCATTTTACCCCTAGACTGCGACAGAGCTTGGTTTGATTCCTATTACCCTAGTTCTGTGTACACGTGTGTATTATCATTGCTAATCTGTTGCATTTATATCCTTACGATTAGAGTACTGTGTTACTTATTTCTTTAATAAAACTTTATTAGTTCCTAGAAATCCAAACTCCAACACATGGTCCATTTCTGCTGATTTGGTAACCCAGTTATGGGGTACGTAACATTTGTTATCACGTAGAAGAAATTGGTTGGGAGATAGTTCAAAGTTCAAAGCAAATTTATTATCAAAGTACAGATATGTCACCATATACAACCCTGAGATTCGTTTTTTTGGAGGCAAACTCAATAATTCCATACTAGAAAAATAACTATAATACAATTAATAAAAGACTACACCAACTTCGGTATTCAACCAGTGCACAAAAGACAACAAACTGTACAAATACAAAATAAATAAATAATAATTAAATAAATAAGCAATAAATATCAAGAACATGATATGAAGAATCTTTAAAAGTGAGTCCATAGGTTGTGGGAACAGTTCAGTGATGGGGCAAGTGAAGTTGAGTGAAGTTATCCCCACTGGTTCGAGAGCCTGATGTTTGAAGGATAATAACTGTGCCTGAACCTGGTGGTGTACGTCCTGAGGCTCCTGTACCTTCTTCCTGATGGCAGCAGTGAGAAGAGAGCATGGCCCTGATGATGGATGCTGCTTTCCTGTGACAATGCCCTCTGTAGATGTGCTCGATGGTAGGGAGGGCTTTACCATGACGGACTGGGCTGTATCCACAACATTTTGTACGACTTTCCATTCAAGGGCATTGGTGTTTCCATATCAGACTGGGATGCAGCCAGTCAATATGCTCTCCACCACACATCTATAGAAGTTCAAGGAATGTCAAGGGCCCTCTATTCTACAAATCTCTTCAGGACCCTTCTATTCATGGTGCAGGTCAGATTCTGATTTATTCATCAGATGTACATCAAGATGTCTAAGACAGCAGGGCATGCTTTGAAGGTGAGAGGGGGATGTGAGGGGTAAGTTTTTTACTCAGAGAGTGGTGGAATGTGCTGCCTGGTATGGTGGTAGAGGCAAATACCAGACATCCCAGCCTGCAAAAAACTCACTATGGGGAGGTAGCACCATCAATTTGCAGGATACTCCTGGAGAGGTGGGTTGTCTGCAATAGAGTAGCTCCTTAGCAGCTAGCCAGCTAGTTTAAATAACGTTAGCTATGCTAATGAACGAATGACACCTGTTAAACTCACCTCAACATGTCTTTTACAGTCTTGACCCTCCATGGGCAATAGAAAAGTCACTGTTGCAAACAGTGCAGCGAGCAACACTGTCGTTATTTTTGACCCCTATTAGGCAGGGGTACACTTTAGGGTAGTCTGGGGTGATGTGCATTTTATATCGTCTTTTTTGGAACACTCTGCCATGGCGTGCCCTCCCTCTCTCTCTCTCTCTCTCTCCCCCTCTCTCGCTCGCGCGCTCTCTCTTTCGTGGTCGCTCTCGCGTTCTCTCTTGCTTTTCTCTTGCTCGCTCTCAAAAAAATTAATTTCCGTGATATTGTATATAATTTGCGGGCATCAGGGAGCCACTATTAATATGCGGGAGACTCCCGGAAGTTCCGGGAGAGGTGGGATGTCTGAAATACATTGGAGGCTTTTAAGAGACATTTGGATAGGCACATGAATGTGAGGAAGATGGAGGGATATGGACTTTGTGTAGGTAGTAAGGATTAATGTTTTGGGGGTTTTTGATTTACTTTTTTGCTGGTTCAGCACAACAATGTGGGCTGAAGGGCCTGTTCCTGTGCTGTACTGTTCTGTGTTGAAGCGTAGAGTGAAATGTGTCATTTGTGTTAACAACCGACATATCCACAGATGTGCGGGGGGCAGCCTGCAAGTGTCGCCATACATTCCAGCACCAGCATGGTACGTCCAGAGTGTTCAGCAGGACAGCAACGGAATGAAAGACAACAACAACAAAAACAAGTCCCTCCCACCAAACCCTTCTCTCTCTCTCTCTCTCTCATGTGCGTGCACACACACACACACACACACACACGCACACACATGCACACACACGCACACACACGCACGCACACACACACACGCACACACACGCACACACGCACACACGCACATACACACACACGCACACACACACGCACACACACGCACACACACACACACGCGCACACACACGCACACACACACACACACACACACACACACCCCTTCATACCTGGGACAGGCTCCTCCAGGCCTCCAGTCCTTGGCCCCGGACTCTCAGACCCTGGTGTGACTTTCCAAAAAGCAACACATCACACTTATCTAAATTCAAGTTTATATTTGTTATTCCTCGGCTCACTTGCCCAGTTGATTGAATTTCCTATAATTTTATGATGACCTTCATTGTCGATGACACCTCCTACATTAACATAATTTTCAGTCTTGTACATTCTCATTCAGATTGTTGTTCTGGTTGACAAACAACAGTGAGGGTGATGTGGACTCCTGAGACAGAGCACTAGTCACTGGCCTGCAGTCCTAGATGCATCAGAGGTTATCATTGACTAATAAATTAGTAACAATCATTGTGACTTTTTTAAGGAAAAGGGATGAGTGCTATTCCTCATTTACATGTTCAGTGTTTTACTATTATACAAAGTACAGCAAAGACAGATTGAAATAAATGAAGCTTTTAAAAATGTTCCAATAGTATTAATATTAATCTTTTAATATTGTTAATATTAATTTGTATTAATTAACATTGTTAGTATTTTTTTCTTTTGTATTTGCAGTTTTTTGTCTTTCACACATCAGTTGTTTGTCCATCTTGCTGGGTGTGGTCCTTATATTATGGCTCTTGGATTTACTGTGAATGCCCGCAAGGAAACCAATCTCAGGGTTGTTTATGGTGACGCTAATGTACAGTACTGTGCAAAAGTCCTAGGCACTTGTATATAGCTAGGGTGTCTACAACTTTTTCACAGTGCTGCAGTAATATTCTGTCTTACACTGTACTGCTGATGCAAAAAAAAACCACGTTTCATGACACATGTGAGTGATGATAAACCTGATTCTGATACGGGTCTCTGTTGTGGTCTGAGAGTGGGAAAGGGACAGGGAAAGGGGAGGAAGTGGGAAGCACCAGAGAGACATTCTGGAATGATTTCTGCAATTGTATGGAGTCAAATGACCTTGCCTGGTGCGTCAGAGCCGGGTGTGTCTGCACCTGTGCCACCACCACCCCCCCACGCTACCACTTCTCTGCCACCTGTCCCAGACCCCTCCAGCTGCACTCCACCCTCGCCATTCCCAACATCCTTTGTTCTGGCCAGATTTACAAACTCGCTCTCTGCTCCATATTAGCGAATACAATACTGTGCAAAAGTCTAGCTCTTTGAATGACTTCTCCATTCTGCAACCAACACCTCTTTATCCGTAGCTCTGAAAATCTTCCTTCTTCACCTAAATTAGGGTGAAAGGCGAACTATTTAAGGGGAGTCTGAGGGTGGTGAGAGTGTGGAACGAGCTGCTAGCAGAAGTGTAGATGCGGGCTCAGTGTAACATGTAAAGAGAAGTTTGGATAGGTACATGGGTGAGAGAGCTATGGAGGGCTACCTGTAGATAGATGGGACTAGGCAGATGACTAGGTTGGTCTGGACTAGATGGGCTGAAGGGTCTGTTTCAGTGCTGTAGTGTTATATGAATCTAGGGATTTAATGAACTCCTTTTTGAACATTACTAATAAACCTCCTTTCTGATTTGAGATCATGACAGTTTGCTGTATGAAAGAAACATGTATTTTCCTGTGGTGCCTCTGGTTATTAACTCTTTGTTGCTGAATACTTGCAGGCCTTGTGTGTACCTGTAGCGTGTTTGAAAGCTGTGCATTTAAATCACGTCGGAGACACAAACACCATGTCCAATTTAGTGTCATAAACGAACCTATTTACTTGAGGTAATATTACTTTATATTTTGTGTATGAGTTATATGTTCTGTGTTGTGCACCTTGACCTGGAGAAACATTGTTTTGTTTGGCCTGAAGACAAATACTGAACGTTTTAGGACAAGCTTTTTCCCCTCTGCCTGGATTTCTGAATGGACAATGAACGAACTTGCACTGCCCCAATATATATATTTTCCTCTTTTTTTGCTATTTTTTCATTATTTATTTACTTTAATTTGTTAGAATATTTCTTATTGTAATTTAAATATTATTATGTGTTGCAATGTACTGCTGCCACAAACAACAAATTTGACGACATATGCCAGTGACATTAAACCTGATTCTATTCTGATACATGTGTATAGTTGAATGCCAATAAACCAAACTTGAACTTTCTTTGGTTGAATTTACTTTGAAGTTGAACTTACTTTGCTTTACTTTGACGGTCTGCATCACTTTTCCCATTGGATTTATCTGCAATAAGGTAAACCTTTCCATTCTCTGATCTAAGGTAAACATTTCCAGTCTCCATTCCACGGTCTTTCAGGAGAATCCCCATCTCTCTGGAGACTAGGACGCTGCCTGGATTAGGAACATGTTTTATCGTCATCGTGGCTATCCCTCGAGGTTGAGGATGATGGTCTTCGTTATGAAGAAGTGGCGCACAGAGCGAAGACGCCTGTGCGTGTATTTGTTTAACGTGTACTTGATATTGCACTCCAAGAAGCACACGATACTTCACAAATCAACCAACTGATTCCGATGGCATGGAAACCACGATGATTGGAGCTGATGGATTTGTTGCAGCCTTCATCCACCTTTTCAGCCGTTGAGTTCGAAGTAACTTCGTCCGCTGTTCCACCGTTGAGGTCTTGGTTGGATTGTTCTTTGCCTGGGACCTCACCCTCGACCTTACCACCATGGGTGACCCTACCAGGAGCATAGCTCCAGACAGCATTGCTCTCGGGATCACAGGACCACACAAGCTTCTCCACCACGACAAGGTGACAATCCACATGTTTTATGAGGATAGGTTGAATGAGCTATGGCTTTTCTTTTTGGAGAAAAGGAGGATAAGAGCTGACTTGTAAATTTACTATAAGTTTACTTTGACTTTGACTTGACCGAGTTGTAGAAGATGATAAGAGGCATAGGTTGAGCGAGCAGCCGGAGACTTTTTCCCAGGGCTGAAATGGGAAATGGGTAATACAAGAGGGCATCATTTTAAGCTGATAGGAGGAAAGTGTAGGGGTATGTCAGAGGTAAATTGCTTTTTTTAGGCAGAGGATGGGTAATACCAAGGGTGGTGGTGGAGGCAGATTCATTTAAGAGACCTTTATTTCATGATATACAGTGTGGAACAGGCCCTTCTGGGTCTTTGAGCCATGCTGCTCAGCAACCTGCTGATTTAACCCTGGCATAATCATCGAATTAACCTACCAACCAGTGCATCTTTGGGCTGTGGGAGGAAACTGGAGCACCCAGAGGAAACCCAAATGGTCACAGGGAAAGGGAGGCAGTGGTGGGAATTGAACCCGGGTCAATAGACAATAGACAATAGACAATAGGTGCAGGAGATGGCCATTCGGCCCTTCGAGCCAGCACCGCCATTCACTGTGATCATGGCTGATCATCCACAATCAGTATCCAGTTCCTGCCCTATCCCCATAACCTTTGATTCCGCTATCTTTAAGAGCTCTATCCATCTCTTTCTTGAAAGCATCCAGAGACTTGTCCTCCACAGCCTTCTGGGGCAGAGCATTCCATGCATCCACCACTCTCTGGGTGAAAAAGTTTTTCCTCAACTCCGTTCTAAATGGCCTACCCCAATTCTTAAACTGTGGCCTCTGGTTCTGGACTCACCCATCAGCGGAAACATGCTTCCTGCCTCCAGCGTGTCCAATCCCTTAATAATCTTATATGTTTCAATAAGATCCCCTCTCATCCTTCTAAATTCCAGTGTATACAAGCCCAGTCGCTCCAATCTTTTAACATATGACAGTCCCGCCATCCCAGGAATTAACCTTGTGAACCTACGCTGCACTCTCTCAATAGCAAGAATGTCCTTCCTCAAATTTGGAGACCAAAACTGCAAATCTCCAGGTGTGGTCTCACCAGGGCCCCGTACAGCTGCAGAAGGACCTCTGCTCCTGTACTCAATTTCCCTTGTTATGAAGGCCAGCATGCCATCAGCTTTCTTCACTGCCTGCTGTACCTACATGCTTACTTTCAGTGACTGATGTACAAGAACACCTAGATCTCGTTGTACTTCCCCTTTTCCTAACTTGACTCCATTTAGATAATAATCTGCCTTCCCGTTCTTACCGCCAAAGTGGATAACCTCACATTTATCCGCATTAAACTGCATCTGCCCACTCACCCAGCCTGTCCAAGTCACCCTGCATTCTCAGAACATCCTCCTCACATTTCACACTGCCTCCCAGCTTTGTGTCATCGGCAAATTTGCTAACCTGCACTGTAAAGCGTTGTGATAACCATTATGGTACCATGCCACCCATTTCAGACAGGCACATGGATGGAAGAACAATGGAGAGTATGTGGGAGGGAAGGGTTAGATTGTCCTTGGTTTAGGTTAAAAGGCTGGCACAACACTGAGGGCTAAAGGGCCTGTACTGTGCGGTTATGTTCCATGTTCTATGTTCACCCATGAAATAATCCCCATAAATCCGCTCTATGTGCTGTCTAGAAACACTGGTGTCCTTCCTAAGTTAAGATGCCCAGCAATACTCACAACACGCTGGAGGAACTCAGCAGGTCGGGCAGCATCTGTGGAAAAGATCGGTCGACGTTTCGGGCTGGAACCCAAAACATCGACCAATCTTTTCCACAGATGCTGCCTGACCTGCTGAGTTCCTCCAGCACGTTGTGAGTGTTGCTTTGACCCCAGCATCTGCAGATTATTTTGTGTTTAAGATGCCCAGAACTTCATACAGTCCTCGCACTAGTGCAAGTTATAGTCCTAAGCCTATCTGATATTCCAAGGTAATAAATCCCATTTGTCAACTGCAGAAAACAAACAATTATCTTCTTGACATTTGAATTAAGAATCCAGTTTTCCCAATTAAACTATTAAATTAGGTAAGCATCCTGCTGGGGCTATGATCTCTTATTAACTGGAAATGTAATGATTAAATTAAGTGAAGTGTATCATTTGTTCCATTTGAATAAGTCTGATGTACCGTTTGCCTTTGGCTAATCAAATGATAGATGAAACGCTTTGCAATAATTGTTTTACAGGGTGTGCATGGATATTTTCAAAGTGCACGTAAACCAGACCGATAGCTCTGTGGATTTAAATGTCGAGGATATTTGTTCTACTTGCCTTCAGCATTCTCTTCAGTCTTCATCCACTAAACCAACTCCCTTTGATCATTTGTCACATGGTGACTTAGAGGACAAACTTTTTGTTTAATTGGACATGGAACAATGGAATGACATTCTATAAACAAGATACAAGATTCAAGATTCAAGTCTATTTATCATGTGTACAGTACTGTGCAAAGGTCTCGGGAGCATATATCCAGCCGCTTCCCTCTGCCACCACGTTTCTGCACAGACAATGAACCCACTGCCTTAATACCTTCTGCTCTCTTTTTGCACTACTTTTTAAAAATATACGGCACTGAGCAAAAGTCTGAGGCACACAGACATAGCTAGGGTTCCTAGGAGTTTTACACTTGTAAACATGGAGCGGAGATTGAGTTTGTAAATCTGGCGGATGCAAAGGATGTTGGGAATGGTGGGGATGGAACGTCGCGGGAGAGGGGTGAGACAGGTGTCGGAGGAGGAGGACTGCCGGGGATGGAGGGTGGGAGTGTGCACGGGCGCAGACACATTCAGCCCTGAGGCACCAGGCAAGCTTATTTGATTCCAAACAATTGCAGAAATGATTACAGAATGTCTCTCTGGTGCTCCCCACTCCCTTCCCCTTTTCCCCAACAATGATTCCCCTCTCCCTGTCCCCTTCCCACTCCCAGTCCACAACAGAGACCCATATCAGAATCAGGTTTATCATCACTCACATGTATCATGAAATTTGTTTTTTTTTTGTGACAGCAGTACGGTGCAATACATAAAATTACTACAGTACTGTACAAAAGTCTTAGGCACCCGAGCCATAAATATGTGTCTAAGGCTTTTGCACAGTGCTGTAGATTGAAAGATACAGTGAAATGTGTCATGTGCGTTAACAACCCACACAGTGCGAGGGTGTCCTGGGGGCAGCCCGCAAGTGTGGCTACATATTCAGATGCCAACATAATGTACCCACGATGCTCAGCAGACCATCACAGAACATAAAGAACAAACCAACAGCAGCAAAACAAGCCCCATTCCTCCTTCCCACCCACACTATGTGCACAGTCCTTTAAACTAGGACACCCAGCCTCCAGGCTCAGACTCTGGCCTGCAGACTCCAGGCTCCGACATCTCCGGCAGACTCACGGAGATATGCAGACTGGGCTCCGGCCAACAGCACCAATTTTTCCAGCTTCAGATCTGACCCCCAGGCCTCAGTCCATGGCACTGATCCCAGGACACTCTGATCATCGAACACTTGGCTGCAAACTCTAGGCTTGCCAGTGACTGGACCAAGAACACTAGGCCTGAAACTCTGGTCTCACCGACTCATGAACCTTGGGGGTGGGTGGGGGGGTCATTAGAATTCGTTCCTCCTGTCGGCACAGAACTCTGACTCCGGACAACTTGGTGAGCTGGGGTGGGGCCCTCGTCCACCTTCTGCTAGAACCGTGGCACAGTGGCATGAGCTGCTCTGTCAGGGCACCAGAAATCCAGGCTTAATCCTGACATCGGTTACTGCCTGTGTGCAGTCTGCCCACTCTCCTCGTCACTGTGAGAGTTTTCCTTTCACATCTCTAAGTTCGATTGCTTTGTTGGCCAAAATAAAATGCTCCGAATGTGAAGGTGAGTAGTAGGATCTTTGAGGAGGGTGGGAAGGGTGTTAGTTGTGAGAATGCGGGGAGAATAAATAAAATAAAATTAATAAATAAGATAAACCTGCAGCGTTTTGTTTGAGTTGCTTGTAGTCACGCGCAGACACACTACTAAAGAAGCACACGGAGGCAGAGAGAGCTGAACTCAGAATGCCTTTATCGATTCAAAATCGCGCACTTAAATCTCCCCTCCCATGGGCCTCTGCGACCCGCGGGGTGGACGTGACGTCAGACCGTCCCGGGAAGGTCCGCCCCGAGTGGGTAGTTCCAAACGTGCTACCGTGTGTCTGCCCGTGGCTCCTGATGGCGGTTCAAGTTCCGTGTGTGCGGGCCGCCTCACCCCCCCCACAGAAACATCCTCTGGGGGAGCGGAGCCCCCAGTCTGTGTGGCTGGCCTTGCCAGCGCAGTGCGGGTACCCTCACTGGTTCCTCAATGTCCAAGTGCGCTGGTTTGAGGTGGTCCACTGTGGGTTCCCGGCCACCCACCTCCACGACACACGTGGCTCCGTTGTGCCAGATCACCTTGAAGGGTCCCTCGTACGGCCGCTGTAGAGGTGACCTGTGCATGCCTCTGCGAATAAAAACATACTCACAGTCTCGGAGGTCTTGAGGGGTGAAGGATGGTGTGGGACCATGCTTGGAGGTCGGGCGCAGTGCCAGGGTTCCTACCTTGTCCCACAGCCTCATTAGCACCGCTGCTGGAGTTTCTTCCGAACCTCAGGCCTCTGGTACGAACTCGCCTGGGACCGTCAGGGAGGCACCGTAGACCAATTCCGCCGAGGTGTTCAGGTCCTCTCTGGGGGCTGTGCGGATACCCAGTAGGACCCAGGGAAGCTCATCTGTCCAGTTGGCACCATCAGGGCCGACTCGAGATGCCGGTGGAATCGCTCTACCAAACCGATGGACTGGGGATGGTACGCTGTGGTGTGGTGCAGCTGGGTGCCCGGGAGCTGCGCCAGTGCTGCCCACAAACCAGACGTGAACTGCGCCCCTCTGTCGGTGGTGATGTCCGTTGGGAGGCCGAACCTGGCGATCCAGTTTGCAATGAGCGTCCTGGCGCAGGACTCAGTGGACGTATCTGCGAGTGGTACGGCTTCCGGCCACCTGGTGAACCTGTCTACCATGGTAAAGATATACTTGGCACCCCGGGGGACTGGCAGGGGGCCAACGATGTCCACGTGGATGTGTTGGAACCTCCTGTGCGTCGGCTGGAACTGCTGGAGGGGAGCCTTCACCTGCCGCTGGACGTTGGCGGTCTGGCAGTGTACGCAGGTCCTGGCCCAGTGTCCGACCTGTTTGCGCAAACCGTACCAGACGAATCTGTCCGCTACCAGCTTGATAGACGCCCGGATGGACGGGTGGGCCAGGTCGTGCAGCGTGTCGAACACCCGGCGCCTCCATGCTGCTGGTACCACGGGTTGGGGTTTGCCGGTAGACACGTCGCACAGGAGTCGATCCGCTGCCGGGCCGATGGAGACATCCTCCAACTGGAGCCCCGAAACGGCGGTGCGGTAAGCCGGGATCTTGGTGTCCAACTGTTGTGCTTCCGCCAGTGCTGCGTAGTCTATTCCTGAGGATGATATACCTACTGAGTGGAGGCAGGGGCGAGACAGTGTGTCGGCGACGGCGTTTTTCTTCCCTGCGATGTGACGGACGTCCGTGGTGAATTTTGAAATAAAGGACAGGTGCCTCTGCTGCCGAGCCGACCATGGGTCCGATACCTTGGCCAGTGCGAAGGTGAGGGGCTTGTGGTCCGTATACACGGTGAACTCCCTTCCCTCGAGGAAGTACCGGAAATGCCGGACAGCCAGGTAGAGCGCTAGCAACTCTCTGTCGAAAGTGCTGTACTTCATGTCTGGTGGTCGTAGGTGCTGGCTGAAGAAAGCGAGTGGTCGCCACTGGTCCTCGATGAGCTGCTCCAGGACTCCGCCGACTGCCTGTCGGAAGCGTCAACTGTGAATGCTGTGGGTACATCGACTCCCGGGTGCACTAGGAGGGCCGCCCTTTGCCAGCGCCTCCTTGGCCTGCTCGAACGCCTCCATGGACTCCGCATCCCATGTCACTTCTTTGGCCTTGCCGGCCACCAGGCTGAACAAGGGTCTCATGATACGTGCTGCCGCCGGCACGAACCGACGGTAAAAGTTGACTACCCTACGAACCCCTGCAGGCCCTTGACCGTGCTGGGCTTGGGGAACTGGCGGATGGCCTGGACCTTGTCCGGTAGGGGGAACTGCGCCATGTCAGTTGACTCTGTGGCCCAAGAAGATCGATCTCCGTCAGCCTGAACTGGCACTTCGCTGGATTGATTGCCAGTCCGTGGTTGCTCAGGCATTGGCAGAGCTGGCACAAATGTGCCACGTGCTCTTGGTGCGAACAGCTGGCCGCCAGGATATTGTCCAAGTAAATGAAAACGAAATCCAGGCTGCGTCCCACCGAGTCCATGAGCCTTTGGAAAGTTTGGGCTGCATTCTTGAGACCGAAGGGCATCCTCAGGAATTCGAACAAGCCGAACGGGGTGATGAGGGGTCTTGGGCACGTCGCCGGGGTGCACTGGGATCTGATGGTATCCCCTGACCAGGTCGATCTTCGAGAAGATGATCACTCCGTGTAGGTTCGCCGTGAAGTCCTGGATGTGAGGTACTGGGTATCTGTCGGAGGTTGTGGCGTCGTTGAGCCTTCTGTAGTCTCCACACGGCCTCCATCCTCCTGTGGACTTGGGCACCAAGTACAGCGGAGATGCCCACGGGCTGTCTGAGCGGCGTACGATTCCCATCCCTTCCACCTTACGGAACTCCTCTTTGGCGAGGTGGAGCTTGTCGGGTGGGAGCCTGCGAGCTCGGGCGTGCAGCAGTGATCCTTGTTGTGGTGCTGCACGCCGTGCTTGGGGTCGGGGTGACTATGGGGGGGGGAATTCCGCCAACACCCTGGCGAATTCGTTACCAGAGAGGGTCACGGAATCCAGGTGGAGGGCCGGTAGCTTGGCTTCTCCGAGCTGGAAAGTCTGGAACGTCTCGGAGTGGACCAAACGCCGGCCTTTTAGGATGACCAGGAGGCAGTTGGCTCGTAGGAAATCTGCCCCTAGTAGTGGTTGTGACACCGCTGTCAACATGAAAGTCCAAGTGAAACGGCTGGACCTGAAATGCAGTGAGATAGTTCACGGGCCGTACGTCCGAATACTGGTGCCATTTGCAGCAGTGAGTTCGGGGCCTGGGACTGCGTTACGAGTGTCCATGTTCGAGGGGGGGAGTACGCTGACTTCGGCCCCGGTGTCTACCAGGAAGCGCCACCCGGAGTGTCGGTCCCAGAGATACAGGAGGCTGTCTCGGTGGCCAGCCATCGTAGCCATTAGCGACAGCTGGTCCCGGCGTTTCCCGGAAAAGCACATGGCGGACGGCAGCGGCGCACGCCTGAGTCCCACCTTTGGTGATAGAAACACCACTGTTCCGAACTTTCGACTATTTCCCCCGTGGGTCTTGACGGCTTCAGTTGCGGGGCCTGGGCTTTGGGGCGCACGATCCTGGCTAGGCCAGTGGAGGCTGCTCCACGTTGCTTGCTCTGCCAAAGGACGTCTGCTTTAGCTGCGACCCTGCCTGGGTCGCTGAAATCCTCACTCGCGAGGAGGAGGCGAATGTCCTCTGGCATTTGCTCGAGGAGCAACTGTTCAAATAAAAGGCATGGCTTATGGCCGTCCATGAGCGCCAGCGTATCATTCATGAGCTCGGAAGGCGTGCGATCGCCCAGGCCGTCCATGTGTAGGAGCCGCGTGGCCCGTTCACGGCGGGAGAGGCCGAAGGTACGGATCAGGAGCGCCTTAAGCTTAGTGTAGCTGTCCTCCATTGGTGGCTGGCGTAGGAAGTCGATGATCCGGCCTGACGTCTCCTGGTCGAGCGTGCTGACCACGTAGTAGTACCGCATGGCGTTGGCTGTAATGTCTCTGATATTGAACTGGGCCTCAGCCTGCTCAAACCAAACGTGGGGCTGAGTGGCCCAGAAAGTCAGGAGCTTCAGAGAGACCACGCTGTGCGAGTTGTTCGAACTCATGGCTGGTCGCTGAGTCGCCGGCTCCAGATGCCATCTGGAACGTCGGGGTCACCAATGTAGTCGTGTAGTCGTGTCTGCCCGCGGCTCCCAATGGCGGTTCGAGTCCCGCGTGTGCGGGCCGTCACATGCTCAAGATTTCCAGTATCTGCAGGATCTCTCGTGCCTCTGGTGAGCTGAAGTTCTGTTTTGTGGTGTACTTCCAGTGAATTCCAACAGAGGGAGCCAAGACTTAATTGTTCACACTTGCATCTGACCCCGAGACCCAAGGTTTAAAGTTCAAAGTAAATTTATTATTAAAGTATGTATATCTTGCCATAAATTGCCTTGAGGATATTTTTCTTGCAGTCACTTACAGGAAAAGAAATACAATACAATTTTATCAAAAATTATACATAACCGATCACTGAACGCCAGGCCTCGAACTCCAGAACTCCCAACGGTGGGGACCTGAATATTAGGCTATGATGTTTTAAACACAAGAGATTCTGCAGATGCTGGAAATCCAAAGCAACACACACACACACACACACACACACACACACGCACACACACACAAAATGCTGGAGGAACTCAGCAGGTCAGGCAGCATCTATGGAAATGAATAGATAGTCGAAGTGTCAGGCTGAGACCCTTCTTCAGGTCTGAGAGGGAAGGGAGAAGATGCCAGAATTTATTTATTTAGAGGTTCTGAGTGGAATAGGCGCTTCTGGTCCATCAAGTCCCGCCCACCCAGCAACCCCGACAGCCTCCGATTTTTTTTATAGGGATCCGTTAGTCTCATGAGACCATGGACTTGCGCCTTGGAAGGTTTCCAGGGCGCAGGCCTGGGCAAGGTTGTATGGAAGGCCAGCAGTTGCCCATGCTGCAAATCTCCCCTCTCCACACCACCGATGTTGACCAAGGGAAGGGCATTAGGACCCATACAGCTTGGCACCGGTGTCGCAGAGCAATGTGTGGTTAAGTCCCTTGCTCAAGGACACACACGCTGCCTCAGCCAAGGCTCGAACTAGCAACCTTCAGATCACTAGACGAACGCCTTAACCACTTGGCCAAGCGCCAACACAGCCCCTAATTTAACCCTAACCTAATCACAGGGCAATTTAAAATGACCAAATTAAATCTTTGTTAGGTCTTTGGGCTGTGGGAGGAAACAAGAGCCCCCGGAGAAAACCCATGCATTCCACGGGGAGGGTGTACAGACTCCTTAAGGAGGATGCCTCTCTCTGCCTCACCTGGTAGGGCTGTTGAGGACCCTGCATGGTGGTGAGTGAGGAGGGGACAAGTGTTGCGGGGAAAATGGATTTTTTTGGAACTGGAATTTGAGCGCCACATGTTCCGAGATCCAGTGAAAAGCTTGTCCTGCATACTGTTCATACAGATCAGATCATTAGACAGTGCATCGAGGCAGAACAAGGTAAAAGAAAAACAAGTGAGAAGCAACTGAGAAGGTACAGTTCAGGTAGACAAAAAGGTGGAAGACCATGATAGTAGATTGTGAAGCCGAGACTCCCTGTTAAACGAGGGAACCATTCAACAGCAGGGTTTCAGCTGTCTTCGAGCATGGTGGTGTGTGCTTTCAGATTTTGTAGATCTTCTGCCCGATGGGAGAGGAGAGAATAGAGAATGGGGTGTGTGAAATGGAAGAGCTGTGGGTGAGGGCAGTGTTGATGGTGGAGGAAGGAAAGCCCCTCTCTCTTAAGGAGGAGGACATCTCATTAGTTCTGACATGAAAAGCCTCATTCTGAGAGCAGGTGAGGTGGGGTGATTTTCTAAAGGGGGAGAAAATTCAAAATCAGGGTTGCAAATGGATCTCAGTGTACTTGTGCAGGATTCCCTAAAGGTGAACTTGCAGGCTGAGTTGCTGGTACAGAAGGCAAATGCAATGTTGGCATTCATTTGGAGAGGACTAGGATATAAGGGCAAGGTCGTGATGCTGAGGCTTTATAAGATATTGGTCAGACCACACTTGGAGTGTTGTGATCAGTTTTGGGCCCCTTATCTAAGATATTGAATATGGTCCAGAGGAGGTTCACAAGAATATTTCCAGGAATGGAAGGTTTTTGATGGCTCTAGGTCTGTACTCACTGGGTTTAGAAGAATGAGGGAAGGGGGAGTCCCATTAAAACCTATTGAATATTGCAAGGCCTGGACAGAGTGGATGTGGAGAGGATGTTTCTTCTGGTGGGGGAGTCTAGGGCTCGGTCACCACCTCCCTCCCCTTTCTTGATCTCTCTGTCTCTACCTCTGGAGATAATAGACTGATGTCCAATTAAAAACCCACTGACTCTCAGCGACCTAAACTATAACTCTTCCCACCCTGTTACTTGTGAAAACGCCACCCCTTCTCTCAGTTCCTCTGTCTCTGCTGTTCTCAGGATGAGGCTTTTCATTCTGGAGCTAATGAGATGTCCTCCTTCTTCAAAGAAAGGGGCTTCCCTTCCTCCACCATCAATGCGGCCCTCAACCACATCTCTTCTATTTCACACACATCTGCTCTTACCCCATCCTCCCACCATGCTACCAGGGATAGGTTTCCTCTTGTCCTCACCTACCACCCCACAGGCCTCCACGTACAGCACAAAATTCTCTGTAACTTTCACCATCTCCAACAGGATCTCACCACCAAGCACATCTTTCCCTCCCACCCCCTCCACTTTCTGCTTTCCACAGGGATCACTCCCTATGCGACTCCCTTGTCCATTTGTCCTTCTCCACTGGTCTCCTTTCTGGCATTTATTCTTGCAAGTGGAACAACTGCCACAACTGCCCCTACATGTCCTCCCTCACTACCATTCAGGGCCGCAAACAGTCCTTCCAGGTGAAGTGACACTCCACCTATGAGTTTGTTGGGGTCATCTTCTGTATCTGGTGTGGCCTCCTATATGTGGGTGAGACCTGACGTAGATTGGGAGACTGCTTCGCCAAGCACCTATGCTCTGTTCACCAGAAAAGCAGGATCTCCCAGTGGCCACCCACTTTAATTCCACTTCCCATTCCCATTACGACATATCAGTCCACGGCCTCCTCCGCTGTCAGAATGAAGCCACACTCAGGTTGGAGGAGCAACACCTCATATTCCATCTGGGCAGCCTCCAACCTGATGGCATGAACATTGACTTTTCTAACTCCTGTTAATTTCCCCCCTCCTTCTCCTTCACCATTCCCCACTTCCATTTCCCTCTCGCACCTTATCTCCTTACCTGCCCATCACCTCCCTCTGGTGCTCCTCCCCCTTCCCTTTCTTCCGTGGCCTTCTGTCCTCTCCTATCAGATTTCCCCTTCTCCAGCCCTGTATCTCTTTCACCAATGGACCTCCCAGCTCTTTACTTCACCCCTCCCTCTCTCCCGGTGTCACTTATCACCTACTTCTTTGTCCCTCTTCCTCCCCTTCCCCCACCTTCTTACTCTGACTTCTCATCTTTTTTCTCCAGTCCTGATAAAGGGTCTCGGCCTGAAACGTTGACTGTTTATTCCTTTCCATAGATACTGCCGGCCTACTGAGTTCCTCCAGCACTTTTTGTGTGTTACTTTGATTCCAGCATCTGTAGATTTTCTCTTGTCTGTGGAATTCATTGCCACGGATGGCTGTGGAAGCCAAGCCATTGAGTGTATCTAAAACAGAGTTTGATAGTTTCTTGGTTAGTTAGGGTGTCAAAGACTACCAGAGAAAGCAGAAATATGGGGTTGAGCGGGATAGTAAAGCAGACATGATGGGCTGAGTGGCCTAATTCTGCTCCTATCTCTTATGGTATTATGGATTGGGTCTTTGATTATGCTGGCTGCTTTACTGAGGCAGTGAGAAATGTAGACAGCGTACGTGGAAAGGAGGCTGGTTTCTGTGATGTGCACAACTCCCTGCAGTTTCTCGCAATGATGGGCAAGGCAGGTGCCATACCCAGCTGTGATGCACCTGGATAGGATGCTTTCTATGGTGCTGCGATAAAAATTGTTCAAGTGCAAGTAAACTTATTATCAAAGTACCTCTATGTTACATTCATGGCTCCATCTGTCTAAGTAGACAATAGATACACCCGGTTTAGGACTCAAGTGACCTCTCTGGGGTGCAGACCTGGGCGATGAATATGGAGAACCTGGGCTGCCCAGACATCGAGATCCCCCTCTCGGCCTCGCAGATGTGGTCCAAAGCAATGCAAAGCAGTACATTTGGCATCAGCTTGGCTGCAGGAGCTGCCGGGAGGTGTCGTGATACGTCATCCAACCGCCTTAGGGGCTCCACTCGGGATCTGTGTAGGGTTTATTCCTTAGCCTTCTCTTCTCCCGAAGATACCCACAAGGCAGTGGGGTCCATAACCCTGGATAGGGGCCCATACCGGGTACTGTCAGCCGGAGTCAGCTGAGCCCAGGACTCGTGTAAGGCAGGGGTCGTCACGCCCTGTAGTAGTGACATATGGAGCCACTACCCACTACCCATATGTTACGTAATCTCCTCCATTTCACATACTGCCCTGAGATTCATTTACTTGCAAGCACAAACAGGAAAAAAAGGTATTCAATAGAATTTTCTGAATAACTATATATAAACAAAAACTGACAAATAGCCTATGTGCAAAATAAGACAAGGTGCAAATATAAAAATAGCACTGGGAACGTGCGTTGTGGAGAGCCCGTGAAAGTGAGTCTGTAGATTATAGGTTAATTTCAGAGTTGTGGTGAGTGAAGTTACCCAAGCCAGTTCAGGAGTCTGACAGCTGTAGGGTAATAACTGGTCCTGAACCTGGTGTGTGGAGCCTTAAGCTCCTGTACTTCCCTCCCAACGGTTTTACTGAAGAAGAGGGCATGACCTGGATGGCGGTTGTCTTTAATGGCCTCCTGCGGCATTGCTCCACGCAAGTGTGCTCAACTGAGGGGAGAGCTTTGCCTGTGATGGACTCGGCTGTACTGAGGAGATTTACCAGGATGCTGCCTGGTTTAGAGAGTATGCATTATGATCAGAGATTAAGGGAGCTAGGGTGAATATATTGACTAGCTGTATGACAGCCTGGTATGGAAACACCAATGGGAAATCCTGCAAAAAGTCATAGATACGGCCCAGTCCATTGTGGAAAACCCTCCCCACCATTGAGAACACCTACATGGTGCTTTGTAGCAGGAAAGCAGCATCTGTCACCAGGAAACCCCACTGCCTAGACCATGCTCTCTTCTCTCTGCTGCCACCAGGAAGAAGGTACAGGAGCCTCAGGATCCACACCGCCAGGTTCAGGAACAGTTATTACCCCTCAACCATCAGGCTCTTCAACAAAAGGAGATAACTTCACTTGCCTCATCATTGAAATGTTTTGACAACCAATAGACTCACTTTTGAGGGCTCTTCATCTCATGTTCACAATATTTATTGCTGATTTATTTATTATTATTATTATTATATATTTCTTTTTGTATTTGCACAGCTTTGTCCTTTGCACACCGGTTGAACACCGAAGTTAGTGCGGTCTTGCTTTGATTCTGTTATGGTTACTATTCTGTTATGGATTTATTGAGCATGCCCAGAAGCAAGTGTCATATCTGTACAAACTTTGATAATAAATTTACTTTGATATTGGAATTCAGTAAGAACACACAAATCAGGCACAGCAGGCTACCTGGTTAAACAGTTGCCCTATGGGTCCACTGACGAGTTCAGTCTTGATCTTGGGCGCTACGGACACGACAGGGGCAATTTACCTTGAGCAAATAACATAGTCCTAAAGATGTTGCGGTTGGTAATTTAATTGACCACTGTATATTTCTCCTGGTGCGTTGGTGGAACACGGAACACAGGCACTTCAGCCCTTGGTGTCATGTTCAACTAAATCCAACCAGCTGTACACAATCCATATCCCCCCGTAACCCGGGATGCTCGTTATCTACTGAACAGCTTCGTAAACACCACAATTGTACCTAATTCCACCACTCACCCCCAGCAGCCCATTCCAGGCACCGACAGCTCTTTCTGTAAAAAAAACTTGCCCAACACGTCTCCTTTAAACTTTCCCCCTCTCACTTTAAACCTACACCCCCTAGTATTTGACATTTCCACCCCAGGGGAAAGATCCTAACTGTCTACCCTATCTCTGCCTCTCAAAACTTTATAAACTTCTGTCGGATTCCTGCTCAGCCTCCGACACTCCAGAAAAACAACCCACGTTTGTCCAATCTCTCTTTACAGCTCATACCCTCCAATCCAAGTTCAATTTTATTGTTATCTGACCGCACTTATATAGAACCAAATGAAACAATGTTCCTCCAGACCGCGGTGTACCCACAAAGCATATATCACACACAGCACATAAGAACAAAATAGTATTACAAGATAAGTTAATGAAATATAATTCAAAGTGTATGTTGTGCAGATAAACAGTAAACAGTAAGCAACCCACTGTCCAGTGACGAGGCCTTGGCGGTGCAGGGGATTCATTGGTCTCACAGTCTGAGGGAAGAAGCTGTTACCCAGTCTGACAGTCCTAGTCCTGATGCTCCTGTACCTCCTCCCTGACAGTAGTGGGTCAGAGAGACTGTGGGATAGACGATAGGGATCTTCAACAATACTTCAGGCGCTTCGCCTACAAGGCTTCTGGTACATGTCACAAGTAGAAGGGAGGGAGACTCCGGTGATCCAGGCGGCATTCTGGTGAATGTTCTCTGCACCTTGCTCCAAATCACCCACGCCTTTTCTGTAACGGGGTGACTGGAAATGTACACGATACCCCATCTGCGGCCTGACCACCATTTTAATTGCTGCAGCATGATGGGAATGTGGAGAAAATAGTTCACAGGGGAAATTGTTGCTGGGGGATTAGATTAAACGGTGAGCTGTCATGACATGATGAGCTGAAATAGCTTTATTTTATGTCATAGGGGAAGATGAAATTTGAATGAAGATATTTCCTTTCTCCCATGGCCACTCTCCTCTCCTATCAGATTCCTTCTTCTTTAGCCCTTTAGCTTTTCCACCTATCACCTCCCAGCTTCTTACCTAATCCCCCCTCCCCCACCCACCCACCCACCATCCCCTCAACCGGTTTCACCTATCACATTGGTAATTCTTATTTTGGCTTCTGCTCCCTTCCTTCCGAGTCCTTGTGATGGGTCTGTCTCGGCCCGAAAAGTCGACTGTTAATTCCTCTCCATAGATGCTGCCTGACCTGCTGAGTTCCTGCAGCATTTTGTGTGTGTTGCTCTGAACTCCCACTTACTCCGTGTGAGCTGCTATTCAGTGCTGCATGCAATGTGGAATTAGATATATCGATGATAGAGAGAGAAGTGGAAGTTAAAGATTTTACAGATTAGCTTTTTTTTGGCAGATGTAGGGGCATCGAAACATGCAGTAAAATGCATCATTTGTGTGGAATCAAACCAACGAGGATGGTGCTGGGCAGCCTGCAAGTGTTACCATGCTCTTGGAGCCAACGTAGCATGCCCACAACTCACTCACCCTCACCCATACGTCTCCGCAATGTGGGAGGAAACCACAGTATCCAGAGGAAGCCCAGGGAGAATGCTTAAACCCTTGCAGACAGCGGCATAGTTGAACCAGGGTCACGGGGTCGAAACGTGTCACTTGCGTTAAATAAAATCAGTGAGGATTGTCGTGGGGGCAGCCTGCACTTCATTCATCAGAAAGGGTGAGACGAGGTGACATGCACCAGTCCACACAGAGAGATCAAAAGTGGAGAGAGTGAGCAATTCCAAGTTCCTGGGTGTCAGTATCTCCGAGGACCTAGTATCTCTTGGCTGTGGAGGCCAAGTCTCTGGATGCTTTCAAGAAAGGGATGGATAGAGCTCTTAAAGATAGCAGAATCAAAGGTTATGGGGAGAAGGCAGGAACTGGATACTGATTGTGGATGATCAGCCATGATCACAGTGAATGGCGGTGCTGGCTCGAAGGGCCGAATGGCCTACTCTTGCACCTATTGTCTATTGTCTATTGTCTAATCTGGACACAACACATTGATGAAGCTGTAAAGAAGGCAAGACAGCGGCTACGTTTCATGGGGAGTTTGAGGAGATTTGGTTTATCACCGACACCACTCGAAAACTCTTACAGATGTACGGTTCTAACTGGCTGCATCACCGTCTGATGTTGGGGGAGGGGTCACTGCACAGGATTGAAGAAAGCTGCAGAGAGTTGTTAAATTAGTCAGCTCCATCATGGGCACTAGCCTCCATAGTATCCAGGACATCTTCAAGGAGCGATGTCTCAAAGATGCAGCGTCCACCATTAAGGACCCCCATCACCTAGGACATGCCCCCTTCTCATTGCTACTGTCAGGAAAGAGGTACAGGAGCCTGAAGGCACAGGCTCACTGATTCAGGAACTGCTTCTTCCCCTCTGCCATCTGATATCTGAGTGGACATTGAACCCATGAACTTCTGATTCTGAAACTTAGCTTACCCAGAACTTACGAACCTTAACAGTACATCTTTGGATTGTCGGAGGGAGTCCGAGCAGTTACGGGGCAGAATGTACAAACTCCTAACAGACAGCAGTGGGAATCGAAGCCCAATTGGCGGCTGCTGGCTCTGCAAAGGGATTGTGTTCATCACTCGCTACCGACTCTAACAGCGTGGGGCATGGCAGGAAAGAAGGCGGAAGATAGACTGCGTGGAATGGCCTTCTGTGCGCCATTGTTTGTAAATGATGGGGGCCCTAAAATAAACGGAAGAATAGAGGTGAGAGCAAGCCGTGAATAAAACATGAAGCGATTGCCTGCACAGTGAATTCAGAGGTGATTATACTTCAAGGTGCTTCAACCAACCGCTGACATGAACATCATCCTGAACAATGGACTGTGAAAAGCATTCGAGCTGATGGTTCTGGCAAGGAGGGTGAACTTTGCCTGAGGATTAACGTTTATGGTGCTGTTTCAGTTTTGCTAATTAGCACTGACACAGTGTGATCCGTGAAAGCTGAAGATCTCATCCTCCCCGAGGGCAGGCTGATACTGCTCTTGCACCTCTGTTGATTGCCAAACGCAGTTTTCATAAACCTGAATCAGAATCAGGTTTAATATCACCGGCAGCTGTCGAGAAACTTGTTAAGCAGCAGCAATACATAACAATAAAAATTGTGAATCACAGCAAGAAGTATGTATATATTTAAAAAGTTAAATTAAATAATTAGTGCAAAAAGAAGAAAAAATAAGTAGTGAGGTGGTGTTCAATGTCCATTCAGAAATCGGGTGGCAGAGGAGATGAAGCTGTTCCTGAATCGCTGAGTGTGTGCCTTCAGGCTCCTGTACCTCCTCCCTGATGGTAACAGTGAGAAAAGGGCATGTCCTGGATGCTGGAGGTCCTTAATAATGGATGCTGCCTTTCTGAGACACTGCTCCCTGAAGATCTCCTGGGTACTTTGTAGGCTAGTACCCAAGATGGAGTTGAGGACATGATCTGGGTGATGGGGGTCCCTAATGATGGATGCTGCCTTTTTGAGGCATCGCTCCCTGAAGATGTCCTGGGTGTTGGGGAGGCTGGTGCCCATGATTTAGCTGACAGAGTTCACAGCTTTCTGCAGTTTATTTTAATCCTTTGCAGAGGCCTCGCACTCTCCCCCCCCCCACCAGACAGTGATGCCACCAGTTGGAATGCTTTCCAGGGTATATGTGTTGAAATGTCTTTGGCGACAACCAAATCTCCTCAAATTCCTAATGAAATATAGCTGCTGTTGTGCCTTCTTAGTAATTTCATCGATGTGTTGGGCCCAGATAGATACTCAGAGATGTTGTCACCCAGAAACATGATCCTCAGAATCAGATCTTTTATCACTGACGTAAGATTTTAACCAACAAAGATCCTCAAGATCTGTAGACTCTGTTGTGTTTGCGACGTGAAGTTTGTTGCTTTGCAGCAGCAGTTCGGTGCAAGGGCATAAAAGTTGCTATAAATTACAAAGCAAACACATTGCAACAAAATGGAATAACGAGGTAGTGTTCATGGTTTCATGAACGATCAGAAATCTGATGCGAAGAGAGCTTGTGCCGGATGTGAGTGAGGTCCTTCTCTCAGAATAAAAATCAGAGTCAGGATGAGAGTCAGAATCAGGTTTATTATCACTGATATCTCATGAAATCTCCATTTTCCTTTCTCATCCCATCAATGCAGGTTGGTAGGTTAACTGGTACCTGTAACTCACCCTGAATGTGAATGTGTAGATGAGTGTTGGAATCTTCAGGGTTTACCCCAATCAGAAGCCCTGGATGAACCACGAAATCTGGAACGTGCTGAGGGCCAGATCAGAGGCATTCAAGTCTGGGGATCAACAATGTTGCAAGAGGTGAGGTATGATTGCTGGAAAGCCATCTCTCGGGCCAAGTGGAGATTCTGGACTAGACTGGATTCAATGAGGGATGCTTGACAGGTTTGAATGCTATAGCCTCCTACAAAGCTAAGTCTCGTGTCATGGGGACAGCACAGCTTCGCTTCCAGATGAGCTCAATGCCGTCTATGCTGGCTTTGACCTCTAGAACAGATAGGAACCATTGTGCAGCCCCACATCTCTTGTTGATCCTTTGACCTCAGAACCTGAAGGTGATGTGTGGGTTACCTTCAAGAGGGCAAATCCTAGAGGAGCATCTGGTCCAGAGGGAGTACCTGGTCAAGTACTGAAGACCTGTGCCGGCCAACTGGCTGGTGTGTTTGTGGTGATTTTCAACCTGTTGCTTTGATAGAGTGTGGTACCCACCTGCTTCAAGCAGGCTTAAATCCTACCAGTTCGCCAGAAGAGCATGGTAACCTTCCTCAATGACTATCACCCAGTGGCACTTAAATCCACAGTGATGAAGTGTTTTGAGAGGCTGGTGTTGAAGTATATCAGCTCCTGTCTGAGTGCCAGCTTGGATCCACTCCAATCTGCCTAACAGAACAGCAGGTCTACAGCAAATGCTATCTCATTGGCTCTTTACATCTGCACAGCAAAGATATACAAATCAGGATGTCCTTTATCGACTACAGCTCAGCATTTAATACCATCATCCCCTCAAAACTAATCAGTAAACTCCAAGATCTGGGCCTCAATACCCACTTGGGCAATTGAATCCTGGATTTCCTCACTTGTAGACCCCAGTCATTTCAGATTGACAAAAAGCATCTCCTCCACAATCTCCATCAACACAGGAGCACTGCAGGGAGGTGTGCTTAGCTCCCTGCTCTACTCGCTTTACACCTATAATGGTGTGGCTAAATTTGCTGGTGATGCTGTTGTGGGCTGTATCAAAGGGGGTGATAAATCAGCATACAGGAGGGAGACTGACTGGTGTCATAAGAACGACCTCTCACTCAATGTCAGCAAGACCATGGAACTGATGTCGACTTCAGGAGAGGGAAACTAGAGGTCCATGAGCAAGTACTCAATGGAGAATCAGAGGTGGAGAGGGTCAGTAACCTTAAATTACTGCATGTCACTATCTCAGAGGGCCAATTATATAAATGTAATTGCAAAGGAGGCATGACAGTGTCTCTATTTCCTTAAGGGGACTGCCGAGATTCAGCAAGTCATCAAAAACCTTAACAAACATCTATAGATGTGTGGTGGGAAGTGTACTGACTGGCTGCATTATGGCCTGGCAGGGGAACACCAATTCCTTTGAGCAGAAAATCCTCCAAAAGGTAGTGGATTCAGCCCAGTACATCACGAGTAAAACTCTCCCAAACATTGAGCACATCTACATGAAACATTGCCATAGAAAAGCTACATCCATCATCAAAGATCCTCACCACCCAGGCCATGCTCTTTTCTGGCTGCTGCCATCAGGTAGAAGGAATAAGAGCCTCAGGACTCCCACCGCCAGGTTCAAGAACAAAAGAGGATAACTACACTCATTCTATTTCTGGTGTACCTACAACGATGGTCTCACTTTAAGGACTCTTTATATTGTTATTTCATGCTCCCATTATTTATTGATATTTATTTATACCTGCATTTGCACAGTTTGTAGTTCATTGATCCTGTTTACATTTACTATTCTATAGATTTGCTGAGAATGCCGGCAGAAAAAAGAATCTCAGGGGTGTATGTACCCTGAGATTAAATTTTACTTTGAACTTTGAACATTTTGAACGTTGAACCTGGGGGGAGGTTTACCCACCTACACTAACGCTGTGCTGTATGACTCTATGACAGTCCATTCTGTGCGTTGCTTGATTCTGGTTACCTCAACAGGAGTCCCACTGAACAGTGCTGAGACAGAGCGGCTGACGTCTCTCTAATCACCACTGAAAGAAATGCACCCTGTCCATCCTCCCCAGCCACTGTGACACTCAACCAGTAAATTCAGTTTAAAACATTATTATTCTGATCAAATTTACTGCTTTGCAGTGACTCAGTCTTAGCAATATTGATTTGCAGAGTCACGGAAGGATGTCAGCTGCATTAAACTGAACCAAACAAAAAGAAAATGAAGGTATTGCATTTTGTTTTCTTTGCAATGTGTGATGAAACTTTTAACACATTCAGATCCCTCTATCATTAACCCTCTTTAAAGTTCAAAGTAATTTTATTATCAAAGTACATCTATTCAGTATATACAACCCTGAGATTCATTTTCTTGCGGGCATTCACAGTAAATCTTTAATCGAATAATAACCATAATAGAATCAATGAAAGTCTGCACCCACCTGGGTGTGCAATGAGTGTGCAAAAGGCGAAATACTGTGCAAATACAAAAAGAAAGAAATAATAATAAATAAGTAATCAATAAACATTGAGAATAATAGCGTAGTAGTCAGTGCAACATTTATTGCACCAGTGATCACTGATCGGGGTTCGCTTCCTGCCTCTGTCTGTAAGGAGCTTGTACTTTCTCCCTGTGGCTGAGTGGGTTTCCTCCTGGTGCTCCAGTTTCCTCCCACAGTCAAAAGACGTATGGTTTATGATGCATCATCAATAACTCCAAAAGACTGGAAGTAGGGTAAATACTGAAAGGCTTTTATTAGCAGTAAAATGTGACCTCCACCATGCTGAGCGTCTGCCCCTGGACTGAGAGGAGGAGCAATGGCGCAATCACCTTTATTCAGCGGTCTGTGGGAGGAGCCACAGGGGCAGTCAGCAGAGGAGCGTGTCCAGACAGCTAACCCAGTTACAACATATATATATGGTTTACCACAGTTTAGGGCCAGTAATTTGTGGGAGTGCTCTGTTCACACTGCAAGCACAGCGACACTTGTGAGCTTCCCCCTGCATACCTTCAGAACGTTGGTTGTTACACGAATGACACATTTCACTGCATGCACATGTGACAAACAAAACTAATTTCGTCTTTAAAGAGTAGTCTCACCAATGTCTTGTTCAACTGGAACGTTGTATACTGACTCATCGCCCTATACTCAGTGCCCTGAGCGATGAAGATCAGCATGCCAAGAGCCTTCTTCAGCACCCTGTCCACCTGTGCCAGTTTAGGGGAAGCATGTTCTTGTCCTCCTCAGACTTGATGTTCCATAGCACTCCCCAGAGTCTGGCCTTTCACTGTATAAGCCCAATCCTTGTTTGACTTCCCAAAACGCAATACTTTTCATTTATCTGAACCGAGTGTGATTTGCCAAACTTCGGCCTACTTACCTACCTAACCAAGATCCCTCTGTAACATTTGACAGCCATCACTTTCTACTCCACTACCTGTGTCAGTATCATCTCTTAGCTTACTAACCATATCTTATACATTCACATCCAATAAAGAACAGCAAAGGTTCTACCACCAACCCCCGAACCACAACACTAGTCAAAGGCCTCTAAACTGAGAAACAACCTTTGAACATTAATCTCTGCTTCCTTAATGAGCCAATTATGATTCCACCTAAATATTTCTCCCTCAATCCCATGTGATCTAACCTCCTAGATTAGCCTGCCAGGTGGGACTTTGTCAAAGGCCTCGCTTAAGTCCTGTTACGTACCCCGTAACTGGGTTGCCAAACCAGCAGAAATGGATCACTCAGTTGGAGTCTGGATTACTGGAACTAAGAAAGTTTTATTAAAGAAATAAGCAACACAGTACTCTAATAGTAAGGATATAAATGCAACAGGTTAGCACTGAATAAACACACATGTACACAGAACTAGGTTAATAGGATTAATCAAGCTCTATCGAGGTCTAGGGGTAAGATGTTCAATCACAAGTGACAGAGTTCAGTTTAGTTCAGTTCACAGCAATCGTTGTTGTGCCGTTGAAGAGAGAGAGAGAGAGAGAGAGAGAGAGCGAATGCTGATATTCAAAATCGGATTCAACAGACCTTTGATATTTCTCGCAGTTAGCTTTTGGGTGAGCCCTTTGTAATGTCTTCTGAGGTCACTGACTGTGACCCCTCCGTTTTCAGATATGATCGTTCCTCTGCGGTGAACCCGGCACCCAGGCAAGGGCGGACACATACCAGGTTCCCGCCGATCCGTACCTTTCCACTCTGTGCGTCTATGGCTGGTCCCGTGACAAGCCCTCCAAAACTCCCACCGACTTGTGGGGGTGCACCGCTTCCAGGGTCTCGATACCACGTGGTGTCGTGAGTGGTGTCTCGTGTGGTGTCTGTTGCCTTAGCGAACCCGTCCCTTTTTATCCCCCTGTTAGGGTATCGCCTGTCCATCACTTCAAACAGTTCAGGTTCAAAGCAAACCAGTCTTAACAATACCCAGACCGGTGTCTCCTTCCGTTAATCTCTCTCGTCTCTTCATTAACATTTCCAAATGCTGCTCCATTGTCTTTCTTATCTCTCTCCTGAAGACAGGTGGCAGATCAACTGTTGATCCCACTGGTGATAGCACAGGACAGACAACATCTTAGTCTATGTGTACTTTCGTCACAGTCCATATAGACAATGTCAACTTCTTTACCCCTTTGAAAAAGTCCATGAAATTTGTCAGACATGATTTCCCTTGCACAGAGCTGTGCTGACTACCCCTAATTTGACCTTGCTCATCCAAATGTCAATAGATTCTGTCCCTCAGAATCCCCTCCAGTAACTTATCCACCACTGATGTCAGGCTCAGCAGACTGCAGTTCCTCATCCTGCCTTTACTGCCTTTCTTTAGTAATGGTACAAAATTAACCACCCTCCAGTCATCTAGATCTTCACCAGAGGTTAAGTATGGAGCAGGTATCTCTACAGGGCCTCCACTATTTCTTGCATAGCCTCCCACAAAGTCCAAGGATGCACTTTGATCAGACCCTAGTGATTTAATCTCCTTAATTTCCTTCAAGGCTGCTCATATTCTGTCTCTAGAAATTGGCAATCTAAGACATCATCACTCATTTCTTTTTCTCCAAAGTAAAAACTGATGACAATTATTCATTCAACTTCTTGCCCATTCCCTAGAGTATAGCTCCACCCATAGATGACCACGGTGACCTTTAAGGGGTTTGTTCTAACCCTGAGTGGGTGACCAATGACTTTGATCCCGCCAGTATTAGGATTCCGGAGTTTTTGACCAACCAGTGAGCCTTGAAGTTGCGGGTTCTCTGATTGCTTAACTCTGAAGAGTGTGTGCCCTCCTGCTGTGGAAACTCACGGGCATGCTAATCCTGTTTGTTTACTCCCAGGGAGGACATGGCTGGGAATAACCCTTCATCACAGCCTGATGTGTTTATGTGGCAATTGGATCATCCATGGATGGACTGATCTGTCTGGATGGCATGGAAACAAATCTTTTTCACTGTCTCTCAGTACATGTGACAAGGGTAAACCAATTACCAATTCACCTCAATAACTTCATATAAAATGGCTTTCTCATTTATTACTGGTGGGATGTGATGAGGTGATCTTTTATCACCCAGTCCAGGTTGCTTTGCAAGGGTGGTAGTCACGGTACCCATGCTGTTCGAACATAAACATAGAGCAGTATTGCACATTATAGGCCCTACAGCCTTGACCTTTACTAACATTTTCAACTTACCCTAGGATCAATTCCCCCCCACATAGTCCTCAACTTTTCTTTCTATTGTTACGTAACTGGCAACAATGAATATCAATTGAGTCAGGTTATATAAAAACAACCAAACATTTATTAAACACTGATAAACAATAAAAAAGCACAAACGAAAACCTATGTGGCCATTCCACAAACCGCCACTCAGTACTAGTTCTTTTAAAGCGATAAATGTGAAAACAGTTCTTAAAGCGGTAAAGTCAAACACAGTTCTTAAAATGGTAAATTTGAAAGTCCAAGAAATTTATACAGTTAATTAGGAGAGACTTCTCTGGAGAAGGATTTCTTCACAGACGTGACTTTCCTGCTGGTTCTGTCCAAAGGATTCACGACGAAGGAAATAAATGGCTTAAAAACAACTGACCTTTCTTCCGACGAGCAAATCCTGCATGAACAACCTTGCTCTTTTGGCAGGAGTTATCGTTCTAGCTGGAAAACTAAACTGCATCACTGGGGTCTCCCTTTTATATACCTGTTGAGGACAGGTCATCATGTGACCTCACATCGGCAGGAAAATTACATCAGGTGACCTCCAACAAAAAAACCCATTACATCATGGTCATAAGACAGTCTCAAGATATCCATGAGGTATGTGACACTATCCTTGTGCCTATCAAAGAGTCTCTAACATATCCCTAATATATCAGATTGAGGTTCATTTATTTATCATACGTACATAGCGACACAGAGTGAAACGCATCGTTTGCGTTAACAAACGACACAACCTAGGGCTGTGCTGGGGGCAGCCCGCAAATGTTGCCACACATTCCGGTGCCAACAGGGCATGCCTACCATGCTCGGCAGAGCAACACAGCACACAACAAGCAACACAACAACAACAGCAAAACAGAGCTCTTTCCTCCCTCCCACGCATGCATATACACAGTCTTCCAGCACCGGGACAGACTGTTTTCAGCCTTCAGCATCTACTACCCCTGTCAGTATCAGCTTCTACCACCAACCCTGGCAGGGCATTCCACACACCCACTACTCTCTGTGTTAAAAGAAAGACTTATTTCTGACATCCTTCCTAAATGTTCCTCCGCTCACCTTAATTGGATGTCCGAATTTAGTTTCTATCTACTGGCGTTTAGGGCAGCAATGAAGGTCCTCCATCTCTGGTGGCGTACAGGGTCTCGTCCATTGTGTCACTCTACCCTTTGACCTGTTTGGCATGGGTCACCCTACAAAGAGCCAAGGCATAAAGCCCTGACTCCAGCCAACGTAGCTCTCTGGGTCATTGAGGCACACAGGCCCCCAAACCATGACAGGGTTGTGGTCATCCTGGATCTAATTTAATATATGCTGTTTCATTTCAATTTAAGCTAACTGCTGTGACTTAGTTGGCACACAGTATCAATATCCTTGCTGCAACATCAGTATGAATGAGGCTTCATAATAAATGATCCAGATGAAACGTGCCCTCCTACCAGGTTCACTCACATCATATGATATCACTCATAGTTTCCTGACCCATCCACATTCATGACTGAACCTCCCACTGAAAGAACTAAACCAAATTTACTGTTTGATGAAGAATGGTCCAATAAAAATGAGCTTTTTCTATGGACTGATTAAATCTTACTGGGGCGTGGAGAGAGTTTATATTAATTAGCTGGTATGAGTCACACTTTGATTGAACTTGATCATTTCTCAACTCAAGACTGGTTTTGTCCTTAAAGGTGGCAATTTCAAAATGCTGGTGTATCTTGCAGAGAGTTCTAAGGTTATACAGCAAGGAAGCAGGCCCTTCTGCCCAAATTGTTCCTCCTGACCAAGATACCAATTTAAGGTAGCTCCATTTGGCTCATATCCCTCCAAACATTTCCTATCCATGTACCTGTCCCGATCTCTGTAACACATACAAAATGCTGGAGGAACTCAGTAGGTAAGGCAGCATCTTTGGAGAGGAATAGCGAATCGATGGTTCGGCCACCTTCCTCCTTGAGGAAACAATGATTTATTCACGTGATGTTCCAACTCTGGTTCCTTAAGGTTGTAATAGCTAGGGGTGGTAGGGAGGATAAGCTGCCACTACCTATTAAATGCTTCCTGTGATGTGCAAATCAAATAGACCCTGACAACAAAGTCCAACTCTTGGCCTTCACACGTGGAGAAGATGGGAGAAGATGGCGACGCGACGCAGCTCGCAGCAGCCACTCCGGTGGTGATGCCTGTTATTTGTCAAGTAGGGTGCTGTGCATAATCCTGATTTGATGGAGACAGACGTGAGAGGACGGAGGAACATCTGGTGAAACTTCTGAAATGCTTGCTTCGCTGCTGCTGCTACTGTGTGGTCTGAAATCTCCGGAGGGGAAGGCCCCAAGTCCTCGGCTTTGCTTGTTTCTCGGCGGCCGGGGCGGGGTCGAAGCGCTTGGCAGAGGATGGTGCTCGGTGCTCAGTGTCGAAGGGCTGGTTGGAGGCTCGAAGTTTTCGGACGAACTCAGAGTCCGCTGCGGTCGGGTGCTTCCAATGGTGCTGCATCGGCAAGTTGGCGGCGCTTGGAGGTTCATGGCGGGGAGAGTTCCTCCCTTCTACCGTCTGCGTGAGATGATGAGTCTATCGGGACTTTGAGACTTTTTTTTACTGTGCCCATGGTCTGCTGTTTATCAAATTACGGTATTGCTTTGCACTGTTGTAATCCTGGTTTGTCCTGTGTTTCTGTGATATCATCCTGGAGGAACATTGTATCATTTTTTAATGCATGCATTACTAAACGACAATAAACGAGGACTGAGTGTCCTCATAATCTAATTATCTAAAAAATCTAAATCTTTTGTTTCTATTGACAGGAGAAGGGGCAAAGGTGGGTTACTGGCACCTTAAAACCAGTCGCTTTGGGCAGACTGAGCTCATTAGCCATGGATGGCAGCTCATCTCGGAGAAGGAAAACTCCGATCTCAAACTTCCGCTGCCTTGCAGTTACACCCACTGATGGGGAAGACTTCGGGACTAAAGCCCGACGGAAAAATCTGGAGCTGAAGTCCCTTAGGCAATCCTATGTTGAGTTCAATGCTGACTGGTAACTCTTGTGACACTGCTGGTGCCAAACTATATCGTCTCTGTGGTTCCTTTGGATTCTTCAGATGCGTGGAGAGGGGGAGCTTGCTACATGGGAAACAGCTCGCTCTCCATATCGTAATGCCCAGGTCTGCGTACCTAGACAGCTGGGATGCAATATCCCTGGTCGACCCTGACTGACGGAGGCCTCAGATCCCACCTCTCCTTTTATATGTTCGGTTTCAAGAAACCTTGAGTGTCAACCACAATTCGGGGAATTGTGCAGCCTTTGCTGTTGCAGATTCGTTGAATATTTTATGAACTGCTTCCTGCTCTTGCGCGAGTCTCTCTGAAGAGCAACAGCTTTGGCTGGACCGGTGAAGCTGATGAACTGACAAGTGAAGCTCATAGGCACAGTCAAAATCCCTTGTCAGCTCTCTGATGCATGCCTCTGGAGCCGGGGTTATTAACCTATTTTATGCCATGGACCCCTTTGACAGTCCGGTGAAGCCTATGGACCCCTTCTCAGAATAATGTATTAAATATATAAATAAATCACACAGGATTACAAAAGAAACCAATTATGTTGAAATATAGTTGTCTAAATAATACTGTGGTTGTTGCCTACATTCATAATGGAATACACCATCATCATTATCATTATGTGCCGTGTTATATGATGTGGGTGATCATGGTCTTCCATCTGTCTTTAAAACCCCTTCATGCTGTTATTATTCTTATTCTTTTTTCTATCCTAAAGTTACAGAAGGCGCTGGCCTGGAGGGCTATGAACGACATGAAGGAA
Source organism: Mobula hypostoma (assembly GCF_963921235.1). Lineage (NCBI taxonomy): Eukaryota > Metazoa > Chordata > Chondrichthyes > Myliobatiformes > Myliobatidae > Mobula > Mobula hypostoma. The sequence goes on along the minus strand of NC_086101.1, from coordinate 187,522,714 downwards.
ATCTGGAAGTCGAACCTGACCAGAGAGATTAAAAAGAGGATTTTCATAGCAGTTGTAGAGTCCATTCTCACGTACGGATGCGAGACGTGGACACTCACCAAGACGATGCGAAAGTCTCTAGATGGTTGCTATACACGAATGCTCCGGGTGGCTCTTGATGTGAGTTGACAACAGCACATGACGAACGTCGAGCTCTATGACGATCTACCGATGCTCACCACTAAAATCGAGGCGAGAAGACTGCAACTAGTGGGGCACTGTCTACACCACCCCGAGCTACCTGCCAGCCTAGTCATCATATGGGAGCCCAAGCACGGGAGGATGAACCCTGGGTGCCCTCCCAAGACTATGGTCAACACGCTCCTAGAAGACAGGGTCGCAGCTAATGTAGATGAACTGAACACACTGGGATGAGGGAGAGGGAGAAGTGGAGAGTCCGTCATTGTGCCCAACGCCAGCCCCCTAGGCCTGAGTCGACGTAGCAGTAGTGGTAGTTTTTCTATCCATGACCACGAGTGATCTTGGCAAATTTTTCGGCAGAAGTGGTTTGCCATTGTCTTCTTCTGGGCAGTGTCTTTACAAGACAGGTGACCCCAGCCATTATCAATACTCTTCAGAGATTGTCTGCCTGGCGTCAGTGATCACATAACCAGAACTTGTGATATGCACCGGTTGCTCATACGACCATCCACCGGCTGCTCCTGTGGCTTTACGTGACCCAATTAGGGTCTAAGCAGGTGCTACACCTTGCCCTATGGTGACTTGTAGGCTAGTGAAGGGAAGGAGTGCCTTTGATAGACATGTATCTCCACCCCACCGCCCTTTTGGACGACGGGTGACATTGAATACATGAGAATTTGGGTTTTGGTGATTCTGTTGAACATAATAAACTGATGGACAAACTCGAAAAAAGGATGGCAGGTCTCCTAGCTTGATGGTGGTGGTGGTGGTGGTGGGGGAAAGGGGCGACAGAGATCCCATGAGTCTGGACAATAGTTCAATACTTGGCCAGTCTGAGGTAAGTCTGACTTTTAAAACAATGCAATAGCTTTTGCTTTCAATACTGATATTAGTTGTAACCCTGGATTCATTTAATAACTAGAATTCCCCAGCTGCTGGAGTGGGATTGGAACTCACGTTGCCCCATAAATAACCTAGAACTCTCCTTCTTGAAGATAGAGATTAGTTTGATTTGTCACTCGTACATCAAAACATCAAACCAGAGCGAAGTGCGTGGCCCGTGTCAATAACCAACACAGTGTGAGAATGTGCTGAAGAACTCATTACATCTTCTCAACGTTATCCCCAATGAGAATAACCTAGCTTTGTCACTCTATCCTTGCAGCAGCGTCCCTTGTTCCTCAGATCTGTTCCATTAAATCTCTCCTGTGTCCTTCACACCCTCAAGTGAGATGACCAGAACTGGATTCAATTTTACGTAGCCTAACAAGTGATTTCTATGTATTTGGTACAATGGTAGAATGGTTTGGGATAAATTCATTCAGCTTCACTCACCCCAACACTGAACTGTTCCCACAACCTGTGGTCTCAGCTCAGAATCAGAAACAGGTTTAATATCACTGGCGTAGGTCATAAAATTTGTTGTCTTGCCACAGTAGTACATTGCAAGGACTCTTCATCTCATATTCTCTATACTTATTGCTTGTTTATTTACTATTATTTTCTTTGTTTTCTTTTTCATTTTGTATTTGTACAGTTTGCTGTCTTTTGCACATTGTGTAGTCTCTTTATTGATTCAGTTGATTGTGTTCCTTTGTATTTCCTGTGAATGCCCACAAGAAAATGAATCTCAGGGATGTACATGGTGACAGATAGGTACTTTGATAATAATATACTTTGAACTTTGCTCTCGTTAGCCTCTGCTTTAAATTCAAGACTCAAGACTGTTTATTGCCATTCTTCAGTACACGAGTATAAAGGAGAATAAAATGATTGTTACCCTGGATTCGATACAACATAAAAACACAATAAGCATAAAGAACACAAAGAAAACACACAATAGATATAAATGTAAAAGCAATTTTATAAAACACAATGTACAAGTTGACTGATTGTATGGACATAAAGTGGTGCTCGGTAATGTGTATGTGGTGGTGCTGGGTGGGAGGTGTTGATCAGCTTGGGGAAAGTCATTGTTTGTGAGTCTAGTGCTCCCTATGCCGGCTGATGGCATAGTGGCATCAGCGCTGGACTTTGGGATGGAAGGTCCCGAGTTCAAATCCATCTGGCTCCCATGCACGCTTTCCATCCGTGCTGGGTTGAGCGTCGAGCTAGCCACTCCACCTCGTAAAAAAGAAATTGCCTGCTACGGAAACATCAGCAGCAAAAAGCTGATGGCCTAAGCTCTCTCGCGATTTCTTTCTTTTTTTCTAGTGCTTCCTGGCATGGATGCAGCTGAGTGGAATCCTTCATGATATCGCCAGCCTTTTTTTGGCGCCTTTCCGTATATATGCCCTTGGTGGCGGGTGATACGCTGGGGTAACTTGCCGCTGCAGAGCCCTCCCGTCCGCCGCATTGCAGTTTCCGTATCACTCAGCAGTGATGCAGCACGTTAGGATGCGCATCTGACTAAGGGAACCAGGAATACGCAACAGGTGGATGCCAAAGATCATGGAGTGAGGCTCAATGTGTTAAAGAATGATGGGTTGAAATGTATGCAAGTTAAAATGTTCCATTGCTGTGGAAACCAGAAAGCAAGGACAAGATACAAGTGTAGGAGGTTAATCTAATAGTCAAACCAATGCCAGTAGTACATCCAAGAATATATTTAAAATTTGATGGATTTAGCAATGAAGTATATTGTAATTCTTATTAAACCCAAAATTCTTGAATATTATTCCTAATTAAATGGATCATAACTTTATATTTCCAGTTCTGTCGCTCACCTGTACAATTAGTTTCATTTCTTGGAGCTGGGATTTGACTCGAATATTGGACAACTCTTCTCAGCCACTGCCATAGTCTCGTCTCCATCGCTACACTGAAGGGGAGAGCTCCATTTCATCGTCACCCCAAGATCCAGCGACTCCCACACACCCGTGTTTGGTAACGAATGGGTAGGTGCAGGTAAAGGCCCTTTTCCACTAATCTTTCAGACATCCCTCTTTTTCTCCATGGATGCACTGAAAGTGGCGGCAGGAGTTGGCTATTTCAAAGTTCAGGGTATATTTATTACCAAAGTGTGCATACCGTATATAACATCGAGATTCATCTTCTTGCAGGCAGCCACAAAATAAAGAAACACATTAATAACTCATTAAAAAAACCTAAGCTACAAAGACCGTCACACACCCAATTTGACAAGGAGAAGAACAAATTGTGCAAACAATAAATAAAAGTAACAAACAGAACATGAGAGAACAAAGTTCCTGAAAGTGAATCTGCAGCCACAGAACCAGTTCAGTACTGCAGCCGGTCTAGGAGCCCAGTGGCTACGGAACTACGCCATGCAGCCAGTTCAACAATGAGGAGAGTTCCAATGGCTGCAGACCACAGTCACAGAGTCAGTTCAGTGCTGAAGGGAGTGCCGATGGCTGTAGCCCACAGTCACAGAGTCAGTTCAACACTGAGGCTAGTGCTGATGGCTGCAGGCCACAGCTACACAGTCAGTTCAGTGCTGAGGAGAGTACCAATGGCTGCAGGCCACAGTCACAGGGTCAGTTCAGTACCAATGGCTGCAGGCCACAGTCATGGGGTCAGTTCAGTGCCGACGGCTGCAGGCCACAGCTACACAGTCAGTTCAGTGCTGAGGAGAGTACCAATGGCTGCAGGCCACAGTCACAGGGTCAGTTCAGTACCAATGGCTGCAGGCCACAGTCATGGGGTCAGTTCAGTGCCGACGGCTGCAGGCCACAGTCACAGGGTCAGTTCAGTGCCGACGGCTGCAGGCCACAGCTACACAGTCAGTTCAGTGCTGAGGGGAGTGCTGATGGCTGCAGGCCACAGCTACACAGTCAGTTCAGTGCTGAGGAGAGTACCAATGGCTGCAGGCCACAGTCACAGGGTCAGTTCAGTACCAATGGCTGCAGGCCACAGTCATGGGGTCAGTTCAGTGCCGACGGCTGCAGGCCACAGTCACAGGGTCAGTTCAGTGCCGACGGCTGCAGGCCACAGCTACACAGTCAGTTCAGTGCTGAGGGGAGTGCTGATGGCTGCAGGCCACAGCTACACAGTCAGTTCAGTGCTGAGGGGAGTACCGATGGCTGCAGGCCACAGTCATGGGGTCAGTTCAGTGCCGACGGCTGCAGGCCACAGCTACACAGTCAGCTCAGTGCTGAGGGGAGTGCTGATGGCTGCAGGCCACAGTCACAGGGTCAGTTCAGTGCTGAGGCAAGTAAAGCATTATAGAGCAGTGAGCTGAACATCAATTCGTCCTTCGCCCTTGGCTTCAACGCCTTGATCATTTTAATCTGGGTTGGCACTTAAATTGTCTAAACTAAGCTTGTTTTGCTCTCAGGCCAATGGCCCACTGCTTTGATCCGGCTTGAAGTCAGCTCCAGCAATGGCTGCCGCATTCACAGGAGTCCAGTTCGCTGAATCCTTCAGGATAACACAAGCCGCCCGGTTTTCTTGAACAGGTTCCATGGCGTTTCTTTGTTGCGTGGCTGCCTGCGGGAGGGCGAACCTCAGCGATGTATTCTGTATGCATAAATAATAAATGTATTTGGAATCTTTGAATTATACAGAATGTTCAAAAACACATCTCCCAAAGGGGATTTACAGGCTGCAGGTTGCAGTGATCGTAGTTCAGAAAAAGTGTAATGAATAGAATAGTTAGTAAATCAGAAACACGAGAAAATCTGTTAGATGCTGGAAATCCAAAGCGACACACACAAAATGCTGGAGGAACTCAGCAGGTCAGGCAGCATCTGTGGAAATGAGTATACAGTGGACGCTTTGGGCCAAGACTCTTCGTCAAGACGATGCGTGGTGGGAGGAGGGGAAGGAGACTGGCTGGACTTGTTTGCTACTTGCAAAGCATCGCCATATCTCACCAGAACCATCTTTGTTGAAGACCCCTCGAGCAGATGTTGGAATCTGGAGCAACAAAACATCTGCTAGAGGAACTCAATGGTTCAAGGATCAAAGGACCAGCTTTAATCACCATACTGTATATACCCAGTGCTCTCTTTATTAAGTGCCTCCTGTACCTAGTACAGTGGTCACTGAGTGTATGTCTGTGGTCTTCTGCTGCTGTAGCCCATCCACTTCAAGGTCAGACATATCGTGCATTCAGAGATGCTCTTCTGCACACCACCGTTGGAACGTGTGGTTATTTGGGTTACTGTCACCTTCCTGTCAGCTTGAACCAGTCTGGCCATTCTCCTCTGACCTCTTTCATTAACAAGGCGATTTCACCCACAGAACTGCCGCTCATTGGATGTTTTTTGTTTGTCGAACCATTCTCTGTAAACTCCAGAGACTGTGGCTGATTAAATAACTGCAGTAATGAGCAGGTGCATGGGTATACCTAATTAATTGGCCACTGAGTAGATATTTAACTTTTTGCTTGGATTTAACAATGGCTTTTATTTCAGTTCTCATTAAGCCCAAAATTCTCTAATGTTCAATGGTTATTATGATTATGAGGACATGCAGTCCCCTTTTATTGTCATTCAGTAATGCATGCATTAAGAAATGATAAAATGTTTTTCCAGAATGATATCACGAAAACACGTGACAAACCGACTTAAAAACTAACAAAAACCACATAATTATAACATATAGTTACAACAGTGCAAAGCAATACCATAATTTGATAAGAACAGACCATGGCATGGTAAAAGTCTCAAAGTCTCTCGAAAGTCCCATCATCTCACGCAGACGGTGAACCTCCAGCGCCGCCAACTTGCCGATGCAGCAACCTGGAAGCATCCGACCACAGTCCGACTCCGAGTCCGTCCGAAAACTCCGAGCCTCCGACCAGCTCTCTGACACCGAGCACCGAGCACCATCTCTGCTGAGCGCTTCGACCCCGGCCCCGGCAACAGGCAAAACGCAAAGCCGAGGATTTGGGGCCTTCCCCTCCGGAGATTCTCGATCGCACAGTAGCAGCGGCAGCGAAGCGGGCATTTCAGAAGTTACTCCGGATGTTCCTCTGCGCTTCTCACGGCTGTCTCCATCAAATCCGGATTGTGCACGGCCTCTAGTTACACATAATCGATATTCATTCGGAACGGCCGCGCGTGCTGCGTCGCGCCGCCATCTTCTCCTCCCTCCTCATTTCTATTTACTATCAGAGAATGTATACAGTATACAACCTGAAATTCTTACTCTTCACAGACAGCCACGAAATAGAAGGAAGCTCCAAAGAATGAACGACAGAAAAACATTAGAACCCCAAAGCCCCTCCCTTTCCCCGCCCCTCCCGTGTACAAGCGGCAGCAGAGCATCAACACTCCTCCTCCCACTTGTTCCAGCAGGAAGCTCTAGTGCTCAGCACCCACCGTGCAAGCAATAGTAAAGCACCCGAAGAGAGATCATGGTCTGGAGTCCATCAAAAACCACTATTCACCAAACAGTTCGACATGCCACAGGCTCTCTCTCTCTCACTAACAAGGAACGCAAATTTGACTGGGAATCAGTAAAAGTCATGGCACAAGCAAACAGGTGGCATGTAAGAGAATTCCTAGAAGCATGGTTTTCCACGAACAATTCTGTAAACAGACGTGTGGGCAACATTCCAGACCACAACGCACCAAGTTGGCCACACAACCAATCAGTGACATATTTCCTCCCTCAATTACAACTGAGTTTCCGTAATGATGACCAATCAGCTGATTGAAAAGTATGTAAACTCCAAGCGTTCAGAGGACACACTGTGCACAATCAGCAGCACACTGAACAGTATCTCCTCATATGGTGACGAAACGTTTGCAAGTAAATTGCTAAGATTGGCAAACAACTCAATCCAATCACCTACCACCCGAGCTACACGTTTTCTGAATTATTTGCAAAAGGAGAAACATTTGAAAGATGGAAAAGGTACATTGACTTGCACCTACCCATTCATTACTGAATTCCAGTGTGTGGGAGTAGCTGGATCTTCAAGTGACAATGAAGCAGAGCTCTCCCCCTCAGTCCAGCGACGTAGACGAGACTATGGCAGTGGGTGAGCAAGAGTTGTCCAATATTTGAGTCAAATCCCAGCTCCAAGAAATGAAACTAATTGTACAGGTGAATGAATGAATGAATGAATGAATGAGTGAATGAATGAATGAATGAATGAATGAATGAATGAATGAATGAGTGAATCAATGAATGAATGAGTGAATGAATGAGTGAATGAGTGAATCAATGAGTGAATGAATGAATGAAGGAATGAGTGAATGAATGAGTGAATGAATGAATGAATGAATGAATGAATGAGTGAATCAATGAGTGAATTAATAAATGAATGAATGAAATTTATTTTGGTCAGTACAAACATAACAAAAAGCATCATTTTCAATGATGATTTCATAGGACAAAATTACAACAAAAAACATGGATATCCTTTAAAACAGATGGAAAGGGTGTAGGCTGAAGCTACAGCTTATTATGCCTACCCTTATTTATACGACAACAGGTGGGGACAGAGCTGGGAATATGAGTTGATAATCCATTTAATTAGGAACTAAGATGGTGCCAGAGGGGTGACCTCTTTGAGCTCATCTGCGAAAACAGCTTAAATTCCTCTGTTTACTGTTTCTTTTCCCCCTTTTCAGGGTGGTTGGGGTCCTGTTGGAGTCCATGATCTACAGCTGCTCTCACACTGTGATTCTTCACGGTGACGAGTTCCCGCTCCTGGAGCTCGCCCACCGGTCGCTTTCGATATCTCCAGGAGCGCCTGGAAGTCGCTTGTCTTCGGGGTACGCCCTTGTGCGGCCCTGTGAACTTGCTGGTGTCGCCAACTGAAGCAGTGTGGGAGATCAGAACATCGAGACAGCGGGTATGGCTGTTGGAGGCCTCTGCACTCAAGCAATCGCTCTCTCTCTCTCTCTCTCTCTCTCTCTCTCTCTCTCATTGGGGGTGGGAGGAGAGTCTGCCGGTCTCAAGTCAGCTGAGTTTGAATAAGTGTTGCTGCAGACTGTAACATCGAAACAGTGAGCCATTGGTTTCCTCTGTCACTGTGGAAATGGAAGGGGTGACACCTATGGCTTGGTTCATACTTTCAGAACTTCATACAAAGATACCTACAAGGTCAATAACACACCAACCAAAAAGGGAATAAGCTGGTACATTTGAAATATCTTGGAAATGACGGCCTGACTCCTCCAAGAACATAGAATTTCTGTCATGCATAAGCCAACAGCAATATTGAGAAGAGTACTTTGCAGATCAAAAAATGAACCAAGCTATTGGACAAGACCAATGTGGTCCACAAAACCCAATGCCAGGACTGCAGCAAATATTCCATTGACCAAACTGGGAGGAAGCCATCAACAAGGCTCCACGAACATCAACTGGCTGTGATACAGCATGACCAACTCTCTCTCGTCTCTACACACGAAGACCAAGAAGGGCACAAATTGGACTGGGCATCAGTGAAAGTCATAGCGCAAGCAAGCACACAGCATGCAAGAGAATTCCTAGAAGCATGGTTTTCTGCAAACAATTCTGTAAACAGACGTGTAGACTTTGATCCTGTTTATGAGCCAATGTGGACAAAATTCCAGACCAGAGTGCATGAAGTTCACCATGCAACCAATCAGTGACAAGATTTCCTCCCTACATCACAAATGAGTTTCCATAATGACAGCCGATCAGTTGATTGATAAATATATAAAGGCCAAGCATTCGGAAGACACACCATACTTAACAGCGCACTGATGATGTCTCCTCGTATGGTGATGAAACGTCTGCAACTAAGTTCCTCCTTTTCTCCATGGATCCATTCCCAAATTTTCCAAGTCTGCCACGCATCGAAAATAGGAGCAGAGTTCAAAGTTCAAAATAAGTTTATTATCAAAGTACAGATAATACCACCATGAGATTCAATTTCTTGTTGGCATTCATAGTAGAACAAAGAAATACAATAGACAATAGACAATAGGTGCAGGAGTAGGCCATTCAGCCCTTCGAGCCAGCACCACCATTCACTGTGATCATGGCTGATCATTCACAATCAGTACCCTTTTCCTGCCTTCTCCCTATATCCCTTGACTCCGCTATCTTTAAGAGCTCTACCTAACTCTTTCTTGAAAGGATCCAGAGAATTGGCCTTCTCTGCCTTCTGAGGCAGAGCGTTCCACAGAACCACAACCCTCTGAGTGAAAAAGATCTTCCTCAACTCCGTTCTAAATGGTCAACCCCTCATTCTTAAACTGTGGCCTCTGGTTCTGGATTCCCCCAACATCAGGAACATGATTCCTGCCTCTAGCGTGTCCAATCCCTTAATAATCTTATATGTTTCAATAAGATCCCCTCTCAGCCTTCTAAATTCCAGAGTATACAAGCCCAGTCGCTCCAATCTTTCCACATATGACAGTCCCGCCATCCCGGGAATTAACCTTGTGAACCTACGCTGCACTCCCTCAATAGTAAGAATGTCCTTCCTCAAATTTGGAGACCAAAACTGCACACAATACTCCAGGTATGGTCTCACCAGGGCCCTGTACAGCTGCAGAAGGACCTCTTTGCTCCTATACTCAACTCCCCTTGTTATGAAGGCCAGCATGCCATTAGCTTTCTTCACTGCCTGCTGTACCTGCATGCTTGCTTTCAGTGACTGTTGAACAAGGACACCTAGATCTCGTTGTACTTCCCCTTTTCCTAACTTGACACCATTCAGATAGTAATCTGCCTTCCTGTTCTTGCTACCAAAGTGGATAACCTCACATTTAGAAATGAAATACAAAATACAAAAGAAAATACTGACCAATGTGCAAAAGAAGACAACCTGCGCAAATACATAACTACAAATATTAATAATAATAACTAAATAAGTTAATAAATAATACTGAGAACATGAGTTGTAGAGTCCTCGAATGTGAATCCATAGGTTATGTTCAGTGATCAGTTCATTGTTGAGGAGAGTGAAGTTATCCATCAGGTTCAGTGTCTGGATGGTTGAAGAGTAATAACTGTTCCTGAACCTGGAGGTGTGGGACCTGAGGCTCTTGTACCTCATTCTCGATGGTGGCAGTGAAAGCATAGCCTGGATGGTGGGTGTCCTTGATGATAGATGCTGATTTCCTGTGGCAGTGATGTGCTCAGTGGCGGGGAGGGCTTTCCTCTGAGATGGACTGAGCTGTATGCACCACTTTCATAGGGATTTCCATTCTTGACTATTGGCATTTCCATACCAGGTTGTGATACAACCAGTCAGGATACTTTCTACTGACACAACAATTGTAGACCGTATCTCGGGTAATGATGAGTTTGAGTACAGAGAGGAAATTAAGAACCTGGTGGCATGGTGTGAAGACAATAACCTATCCCTCAACATCAGCAAGACGAAGGAATTAGTTATTGACTTCAGAAGGAGTAGCGGACCGCACGACCCAATTTACATCGGTGGTGCGCAAGTGGAACAGGTCAAAAGCTTTAAGTTCCTCGGGGTCAATATCACAAATGACCTGACTTGGTCCAATCAAGCAGAGTTCACTGCCAAGAAGGCTCACCAGCACCTTTACTTCCTGAAAAACTAAAGAAATTTGGCCTGTCCCCTAAAACCCTCACTAATTTTTATAGATGCACCGTAGAAAGCATTCTTCTAGGGTGTATCACAACCTGGTATGGAAGTTGTCCTGTCCAAGACCGAAAGAAGCTGCAGAAGATCGTGAACACGGTGCAGCACATCACACAAACCAATCTTCCGTCTGTGGACTCACTTTACACCGCACGCTGTTGGAGCAGTGCTGCCAGGATAATCAAGGACACGACTCACCCAGCCAACACACTTTTCGTCCCTCTTCCCTCCGGGAGAAGGCTCAGGAGCTTGAAGACTTGTATGACCAGATTTGGGAACAGCTTCTTTCCAACTGTGATAAGACTGCTGAACGGATCCTGACCCGGATTTGGGCCGTACCCTCCAAATATCTGGACCTGCCTCTCAGTTTTTTTGCACTACGTTACTTCCCATTTTTCTATTTTCTATTTATGATTTATAATTTAAAATTTTAATATTTACTAATTTTAACTATTTTAAATATTTTTAATATTTAATATTTGTAATCCAGGGAGTGTGAAGCGCAGATTCAAATATCGCTGTGATGATTGTACGTTCTAGTACTAATTGTTTGGCGACAATAAAGTATAAAGTACTGTGCATCTATGGAAATCTGTCAAAATATCAGATGACACGACAAATCTGTAAAGGCGTCTTTGAAGTAGGCTATTTGACCCTTCAAACCGGACCTACTCCATAGTTGGAGACAGCAGATACTGGAATCTGGAGCAACAAAACATCTGCTAGAAAGACCCAACGGTTCAAGGATGAAGGTTCAACTTTATTCACTATACACATTTACATGTGTTCTCTTAGGAATTCGTGTGTTGGCCAGGGTACGACAGGCAATAAAAAATTATGACAATTATAAAGAATAAAGAATTATATAAAAATAAGATGGAGGTTAAAGTATGGATATGGAACCTGGAATCGGGTTTATTTAGTTCTGCCGAAGGGTTTTGGCCCGAAAAGTCGACTGTACTCTTTTCAATAGGTGCTGCCTGGCCTGCTGAGTTCCTGCAGCATTTTGTGTGTGTTGCTCAAATATATTATTATCGACTTCTGTTGTGAAGTTTGTTGATTTGTGGCAGCAGTACTGTGCAGTACATAAAATATACAATAAATTACAACAAGAAATATGTTAAAAATTAAAGAAGTTGTACAATAAGAGAGCAAAAATAGTGAGGCAGTGTTCATGGGTTGGTTCATTGTCCATTCAGAAATCTGGGAGCGGAGGAGAAGAAGCTGTTCCTAAATAAAACAAAATGGAATAAAATATGCATAAAGATGTAAATACCAGCATGTATTTAGAATGGAAACAGCATTATAAACAGTGGTTTAAAGTGTCTACAATGCAGTGACGTGACAGGGGTAATGGAGGCAGGGGGGTGAGCTACCTCGAATGGTTGATCAGATGAACTGTCTGGGGGAAGAAACTTTTAAGGTGTGAAGGTTTTGTTTTGTGAAAGCCCTAGAGTGCTTTCCAGAAGGGAACTTTTGGAAAATGTAGTTTGCAGGAAGGCACATACAAAATACTGGAGGAACACAGCAGGTCAGAAAGTAATGAACGCTGTTTGTTCCATTCCATAGATGCTGTCCGACCTGCTGAGTTCCTCCAGCATTTTGTATGTGTTACTCTGAATTTCCTGCATCTGCAGAATCTCTTGTGTCTATTTCTGCAGGGCGGGTAGTGTCCACAATTACCACTTCTTTGTCCAGGACACAGACAAGATCTGCAGTGATGGTTGACGGCAGTCAATGACCTTTTCTTCTGACCTACAGAATAACCCAAAACTTTGTCAGTTCCTTCCCCATCCCACCACCACTGTGTTCCTCAGCAGGTTTTCGTTGTCTCAAGACTCGGTCCTCTGTGCTGGATCCTCATAGCGCTCACTCTCCCATCTTTCCAACTTGTCTGCCTCTGCTCTAAACATCTAACCTTGGACTTTCTTTGTTCAAATTGTTCTTGTAAAGAAATTTCACGTAATTTGTTTTCTTGCGAACATTGTGTACCTGATGCTATGTGTCTGTGATGTTGCTGCCAGCAAATTTGTCATTTCATCTGTGCAAACGTGTTTTGTGCACCTGACAATAAACTTGGCTTTGACTTTGAAGCTAGCTCCCACAGTTCTCTTGGGAGGTAATTCTAGAGACTCAACATCCACTGCAGGAAGGGATTTCTTCACTCAGAGAGTGGAAGAAACTGCCTATGCCAATGGTGGATGTGGTTTGATTTCAACATTTAAGAGAAGTTTGGATAAGTACATGGTTGGAAGGGGTGTGGAGAGCTGTGGTCCAGGAGTAAACTGGTGTGACTAAGCATGTTAATTGTTTGGTACAGATTAGATGGGCTGAAGGGCATGTTTCTGTGCTGTGATGCTCCCTGAATGAAGAAGTTCATCCTCTAGTTCCCCTTTAACATTTTACCTTTCACACTTAACCTATGATCTCTAGTCGTAGTCTCACCCAAACTCAGTGGGAAAAGCCTGCTTGCATTTACCCTACCTACACCGCTCCAGATGATTTTTGTTGCTTGGTTTCAAGTTGTTGAGTGAGATGAAGGAACCACTGTGGTTGACTCAATAGCCTCCTCAGTTCAAGGGCAATTGGGGATGGGTAATCAATGCAGGCGTCACTCAACACGCTGTCCACATATAAAGTTCAAAGTAAGTTTATTATAAAAGTACGTATATGTCACCACATACAACCCGGAGATTCGTTTTCTTGCGGACATAATAAGTTCAATAACCAAAAGAGAAACAATGTAAACCACACCCAACTGGGTGGACAACCGGCGTACAAAAGAAACAAACTGTACAAGTACAAAAAAAAAGCAATAATTATTGAGAACATGAAATGAGAAGTCCTTGAAAATGAGTTCATAGGTTGTGGGAACAGTTCAGTGATGAGGCAAGTGAAGTTGAATGAAGTTATCCCCTCTGTTTGAGGAGCCTGATGGTTGCAGGGTAATACCTGTTCTTGAACCTTGTGGTGTGAGTCCTGAGGCTCCTGTACCTCCTTCCTGATGGCAGCAGCGAGAAGAGAGAGTGACCTGGGTGGTGGGGTCCCTGATGATGCTGCTGTTTTCCTGCCACAGTGCTCCATGTAAATGTGCTCAATGGTGGGGAGGGCTTTACCCGTGATGGACTGGGCCATATCCACTACTATTTCTGTACAAGGGCAGAGTTGCTTCCACACCAGGTTGTGATACACTCCCCACCACACATCTATAGAAGTTTGTCGAAGTTTTATGTGCCATGCCGAATTTTCACAAACTTCTAAGGAAGTAAAGGCGCTGTTGTTCTTTCTTCATAATTGTACTTAGAACCTGGGCTCAGGACAGAGCCTCTGAAATGGAAACACTGAGGAATTTAGAGTTGCTGACCCTCCACTCAAATGCCCTGATGAGAACTGACTCACGGTCCTCCGGTTTCCTCCTCCTGATGTCAGTAATCAGCTCATTCGTCCTGCTGACCTTGAGTAGGAGGTTGTTGCTATGGCACCATTCAGCCAGACGTTCAATCTCCCTCCTCTCAGACGATTTGTCACCACCTTTGATTTGCTCAACAACAGTGGTGTCGTCAGCAGACCTGAATATGTCATTGGATCTGTTTTTAGCCACACAGTCATGAATGTCAAGCCAATAGAGCAGGGGGGCTAAGCACACAGCCTTGTGGTGCACCTGTGCTGATGGAGATTGTGGAGGAGATGGCATTGCCAATTCAGACTGACTGGGCTCTGCAAGGGAAGAAATCAAGGACCCGATTGCACAAGGAGGTGCTGAGAGCTAATTGATTAATTTTGAGGTGTTGATGGCATTGAATGTCAAGCTGTAGTTGTCAAAGAACATCCTGAAGTGTGCCTCTTTGCTGTTCAGATTGTCCAGGGTTGAGAGAAGAGTTGATGAAAGGGTATCTACCATGGACCCTTGTGCTGGTAGACAAACTGAATCCAACACGCTGGACGAACTCAGCAGGTCGGGCAGCATCCGTGGAAACGATCAGTCAACGTTTCAGGCCGGAACCCTTCATTAGGACTGCTTCCCTCTTCAGTCCTAACGAAGGGTTCCAGCCCGAAACGCTGACTGATTGTTTCCACGGATGCTGCCCGACCTGCTGAATTTGTCCAGCGTGTTGTAAGTGTTGCTTTGACCCCAGCATCTGCGGAGTATTTTGTGTTTACAAACGGAATCCGAGGTGCTTCTCAGGCAGGAGTTGATATGTTTCATCACCAACCTCTTAAAGCACTTCATCACAGTGGGTGTAAGTGCTACTGTATGATAGTCATCGAGGCAGGCTACTATGTTCTATTTAGGCACCTTGAAGCAGATGGGTACCTCAGACTGCTGAAGTGGGAGGTTAAAGACCTCAGAGAACACTCCAGCCAGTTGATCAGCACAGGTCTTTGTACTCGGTCAGGTACCCTGCCTGGCCCAGATGCTTTCCGTAGGTTCACCCTCCTGAAGGATATTCTCACGTCAGCCTCACAGGGTCACTGGGGGCTGTGGGACTTCTTGATAGACCATAAGATATAGGAGCAGAAGTAGGCCATTTGGTCCATTAAGTCTGCTCTGCCATTCAATCATGGGCTGATCCAATTCTTCCAGTTATCCCCACTCCCCTGCCTTCTCCCTATACCCTTTGATGCCCTGGTTAAGCAAGAACCTAATTGAAACCTAGTTGTAACATGACATCCCAACCCTTGTACTCAATGCTTGATTTGGACACCGCCTCCTTCTGGGCAAGACCATTGACAACTGACCACTACACAGACCCAGCAACAATCCAGTAATAGAGTTCCTATGATGGTTTCTCCATGCTTTGGTAATCAAAGGCATTGAGCTCATCTGGAAGCAAAGCCATGTTGTCACCAAAGTTGCTTGATTTAAGTTTGTAAGGGGTGATAACATTCAAGCATCTCTCACTGATTCAAGTTTAGTCCAGAATTGCCTCTTCACCCATGAGATGCCTCTCCAGAGATTGTATCTGGACCTCCTGTAACTTTCTTGTTTGCCACACTTGAATGACTTTGATCAGGCTTTCAGCCTTGTCCTGTACTGTAGATCGCATGGTTCATCTAGGGTTTGTGGTCGGGGGAATACTCTGAATGATTTTGTGGATTAGTATGTATTAGTACGAACTGTGTGCAGTTTTGGTCTCCTTATTTAAGAAAGGATGTGCTGACGTTGGAGAAGGTACAGAGAAGATTCACTAGAATGATTCCGGGAGTGAGAGTGTTAACATATGAGGAACGTTTGTCCGCTCTTGGACTGTATTCCTTGGAGTTTAGAAGAATGAGGGGGGACCTCATAGAAACATTTCGAATGTTGAAAGGCATGGACAGAGTGCATGTGGCAAAGTTGTTTCCCATGATGGGGGAGTCCAGTACAAGAGGGCATGACTTAAGGATTTGAAGGGCGCCCATTCAGAACAGAGATGCCAAGAAATTTTTTTAGCCAGAGGGTGGTGAATCTGTGGAATTTGTTGCTACGGGTGGCAGTGGAGGCCAAGTCATTGGGTGTATTTAAGGCAGAGATTGATAGGTATCTGAGTAGCCAGGGCATCAAAGGTTATGGTGAGAAGGCGGGGGAGTGGGACTAAATGGGAGAATGGATCAGCTCATGATAAAATGGCAGAGCAGACTCGATGGGCCGAATGGCCGACTTCTGCTCCTTTGTCTTATGGTCTTATGGTCTAAACAAATAGCCATCTAAACTAATCTCTTCTGCCATCTCAATGTCCACATCCTTCCATTTTCTTCACATTCAAGTGTCTATCTAAATGCCTCCTGAAAGTCCCTATTGTATCAGTCTCTACCACCAACCCAGGCAGCACATTCCAGGCACTCAGTGCTCTGTGTAAAAAATCTGCCCTTTGCAGCTCCTTTTAAATTACACACTCTCACGTTAAATACATGCCCTCTGGTGTTAGACATTTCAACCCTGGAAAAAGATTCTCTCTACTCTATCTATCCCTCTCATAATCTTATAAACCTCTATCAGATCTCCCTTCTGCCTTCACTGCTCTAGAGAAAAAATCCTCTCGTTATAGCACATGCCCTTTGATGCAGGCGGCATCCTGTACAGCTATATAAGACCCTGGTCAGACCCTCTTGGAGTACAGTACTGTGCTCAGTTCTGGTCACCTCACTACAGGAAGAATGTGGAAACTACAGAAAGGGTGCAGAGGAGATTTACAAGGATGTTGCCTGGATTGGGGAGCATGCCTTATGAGAATAGTTTGAGTGAACTCGGCCTTTTCTCCTTGGAGTGATGGAGGATGAGAGGTGACCTAATAGAGGTGTATAAGATGATGAGAGGCATTGACTGTGTGGATAGTCGGAGGCTTTTTCCCAGGGCTGAAATGGCTATCACGAGAGGGCACAGTTTTAAGGTGCTGGGGAGTAGGTACAGAGGAGATGTCAGGGGTAAGCTTTTTACGCAGAGAGTGGTGAGTGCGTAGAATGAGCTGCTGGCGACGGTGGTGGAGGTGGATACGATAGGGTCTTTTAAGAGACTCCTGGACAGGTGCATGGAGCTTAGAAAAATAGAGGGCTATGGGTAACCCTAGGTAATTTCTAAAGTAAGTACATGTTTGGGCTGAAAGGCCTGTATTGTGCTATAGTTTTTCTATGTTTCTATGTGTATCCTGGTGGGAAACTTGCTCATGGGAACTTAAATAGAAAAAAAAACCATTTCCTTTCCATTTAAGTTCCCCACAAGCAAAGTTTGAGAATTTTTATCATTTTTTATTACTGATTGGATCCTACCTTCTTTAGTCCCATTGGGATTTATCACAGATTTCACTAATGGGTCCCTGCCACCCTTTACAAGTCTTTCAACCTTGCCGTATCTGCCACAGTGCACGCTCTATTCTGATGCCTCATTTGCTGCAGACAGCATCTTTAATGCTGCGTGTAACAAAGCAATTTCAATGCTTCAGAGCTGATAGGTGCAACACCTGAATGATTGTAAGTCATCTAGATTTCCAAAGCTGTCTCATTTGAATTAAAAACATACCACACACATTTGGAGTCTACGGCTACATGACTCTACGACCATCTGGCTCCTGAACCAGTGTGAGTAACTTCACTCACCCCAATCCTGAACTGGTTCCACAACCTATGGACTCACTTTCGTGGACCCTGCAACTCGCGATCTCAATAGTATTTATTTTTGATGCTTCTGGCGGAAATCTGTTCAAGAGGGAGCTGCGCTACATGAGATCAACCTCCGCTGCGTCGCAGAGAGCAGGTGACAGCTGCGAAAGGAGAGACTGAACAACTAAAGACCCAATCACTGAACACAACCACCACTTACTCTCGGCCACACTGCACCGGAATATGAGGATCCTCTATCCGCCTCTCCAGCCACCTGGGGACCCAGCAATAGACAACCCCTTAGGAGAACATCCTACCCATCTTGAGTGATCGCACGACTATTCATTATTTATTTATCTATTTACCTATTTATTTAGTCACTCACTCATTTATTCATTCATCTTTCTATCTATTTTTGAAATGTATTTTTATTTTAACATATCTCTGTTTGCACTCTGGTTGTCAGTCTGTGTGTGTAGTTTTTCACCGATTCTATTGTGTTCCTTTGTTCTACAGTGTATGCCTGCAAGAAAATGAATCTCAGGGTGACGTACAGAATTTGTACCTGGACCCGCAGGCAGCAGAACTGTGACCTCCAGAGACGCTCTGTTCCCAAAAAAGAATAAATTAGAAATAATTCTCATCAGTTAGTCTACAACGATGTTAAACTCGGCGTACTATGCTGGAGGAGCAAATTGCTGCTGGTCTTGAGCCTGGAATAAAAGCGGGGAATCCTCAGCAGGTCAGACAGCATCTGCACAGGAAGAAACAAACGATGCTTTCAAAGATAAAAGATAGATATTAGCTTTATTTGGCACATGTACATCGAAATATACTGTGAAATGCAGCAAAGACAAACACAGTCCAAGAATGTGCCAGGGGCAGCCCACAAGTGTTGCTAATTCTAACCTGTACATCCTTTTTTTTGGACTCTGGGAGGAAACCAGAGCACCTGGAGGAAACCCATGCGATCACGGGCAGAACGTACAAACTCCTTACAGGCGGTGTTGGGAATTGAACCCTAATTTCTGGCGTTGTAAAGCATTACGGCAGTTACTACACGTCCGTGCTGCCCTTCAGGCCAACAACTTACTAAAAAACAAAACAGAGGATTGGGCTCCCATTTCCTCAGCTGCACTCCTGATTATTATCTACTCAACGGGAGGTGTCTTCAGAGATTACGGCGAATTTGAAAGGCTCCCATCACCTGAAACATGTTAAGCTGGTTTTTTTTGAGTCACAGATCTGCTGTCAAACTTACTCAGTATTGCCATTACCCTTGTCTTGTACAATCATGTGGGCTCTCATCGGGCAGGAGGTACAGAAGCTGAAGTCCCATATCACCAGGTTCAGGACTAACTCAGAGCTATCAGATTCTTAAATTGACCTGCACAACCCTGATCTGCCCTTGACAACAGAGCACAACAGACTACCTATTGCATTACTATGCACTTGCCTCAGACTGAATTTTTGCATAGTCTTTTTCTTCACTGTCTTGTATCATTTATGTAATTTGTGTTCTGGGTGCTGTCAATGATCTCTCCCATCTGACAAACTATTTCTTTGATCCCCTACCATCGGGACATAGCACTAGGACAAGAACTGTCAAACAGCTTCCACCCCCAGGCCGTGAGACTACTGAACTCCCTGCCACCACCAAGCACTGTATTTGTCAACGGGGAGCAGAGAGCGGGTTTGTAAATCTGGCGGGAGCAAAGTAAGTTGGGAGTGGCGAGGGTGGAGTGCCGAGGGAGGGGTGTGGGACAGGTGGCAGAGAAAGAGTGCCGGGGTGGGAGGTAGCATGCGAGCAGACACACCCAGCCTGAGACAGCAGGCAAGATCGTTTGCTTTCAAACAATCGGTTTATTGATCATTACAGAATGTCTCTCTAGTGGTTTCTGCTCCCTCCCCTCTCCCTTCCCCTTTTCCCACCTGATTCTCCTCTCCCTGTCCCCTTCCCACTCTCAGTCCACAATAGAGAACCAGATCAGAATCAGGTTTATCATCGCTCACAGATGTCATGAAATTTGCATTTTATTTTTGTGGCAGCAGTACAGTGCAACAAAAGTCTTAGATACCCTAGCTATATACAGTACATGTGCCTAAGGTATTGCACGGTACTGTAATTTTTAATTTATTTGTGGTAATATTACCTTGTGTGTTGTGTGTGAGTTATATGTACTGTGTTGTGCATCTTGGTCTGGAGGAATGTTGTTTCGTTTGGTGGTGTACATACTTACGGGTGAATAACGATAAACTTGAACTTGTCTGAATCTTACATGTATGTGCGGCTGCTGCAGGCAAGGTAACTATCCCTGACCGCACTCGTGCATGTGTTAATAGACTCGACTTGGCGCATGCATATACATTTTAATTATTTATTTAGAGACACAACAGGCTCTTTCAGCCCAATGAGGCCTGCCACCCAGAAACCCACCTGCTTAACCCCGAGCCCAATCACAGGGCAATTTACAATGACCAATTAACCCACTAGCTGGTACTTCTTTGGACTGTTGGAGGAAAGCAGAGCACCCGCATTGTCATGGGGAGGGATGTGCAACTTCCTTACAGACGGTGAACTCTGAACTCTGACACCCTGATCCAGCGTGTTGGATCAGGCATCCAAATGGAAACTAAATCAAAGGCACATCATTATCATTTCAAAGCTTTAAGAAAACTTTTTAAAGTGTACTTGATCCTCAGAAGATATCCGCAGATTTTTTTTTTAAACTTTGAACTTTTATGATATGGGGGGGGGGGATTGAAACCTATCAAATATTGAAAGGCCTGGACAGAGTGTACATGGAGAGGATGTTTCCTCTGGTGGGGGAGCCTAGGACCAGAGGACACAGTCTCAGAATTGAAAGTCGCCCATATAGAACAGATATGAGGGAAAATTTCTTCAGCCAGGGTGGTGAATCTGTGGAATTCATTGCAATAGACAGCTGTGGAGGCCAAGTCATTGGGCCTATTTAAGGCAGAGGTTGATAAGTTCCTGATCAATCTGAGCATTAAAGGTTATGGGGAGAGGGCAGGAGACTGGGGTTGAGAGGGATAGTAAATCAGCCATGATGGAATAGAGGAGCAGACCTGATAGGCCAAATGGCATAATTCTGCTCCTATGTCTTATGGCCTTATAAATACAGTTAAGTAGTGAACAGCTTTGTGGTAATCGCTACGCTACCGTGGCACCCCAAAGTCGCGCACACAACCTCTGAGGTGACAGTGACGGCTACAGCAAGTGCTCTCCTCTTGATCTTGTTCAGTGATCAGTGCATAGAGATTTGAACCCATCTCTCCACCTTCTCTACCCCCACCATTACAGCAGCGACCTGTTCACTGTCTGCCTCTGTCAATGGGCCAGCTTGTCCACATGGACCCTCCATCTGTGACAGTCCGTGTCCACCATAATCTTTGTCCAATGACAGGCCTGTCGCATGCCTGACCGAGTTCAACAAGCCAGTTACCCTTCTGTGTGTGAAGAGGCTGCACAAGAAGTGTCCGCCTCCACCTTCGCCCTCTACTCCCTAATCCTGGATCTAGCTAGCTCCCTTCTCTGCCTCCACCTGAATGGGAGGGGCCAGCTCCCAACACAGTACAGATTCCAGCACGCCCATGGAGGCCTCTCCCACACCACCTCAGCGTCTCCTCCCCTGGCGACTGCAACACAGGACCCCAAGGCCTAGGCCTAGTCCTTGTCCCAACCGAAGCAACGCAGCTCTCCTGTGCTGGTCTCGCCAATGAAGCAGTGAGCTGGGCCTGCTGTATTCTATGTCACTCATGACCAACAGGGTCTTGCGATCATTATATTAATAGCACTGGCATCTGCCACGGCATTTGTAGTTTTGCGGCAGCTGTACGGTGCCATACATAACAATACTATAAATTACAATAAAAAATACTGTATATATAAAAATTAAATAAGCAACGCAAAAAGATCAAAACTCCTGAGCTAGTGTTCAGGGGTTCATTGTCTTTTCATAAATCTGATGGCGGAGGGGAAGAAGCAGTCCTAAAACATTGAGTGTGTGTCTTCAGGCTCCTGTACCTCCTCCCCGATGGTAGCGATGAGAAGAGTGCATGTCCTGGGGTTCGTTAATGATGCCTTTTTGAGGCCTCGGATGTCGAGGAGTCCTCAACGCTGGGGAGGCTGGTATCCATGATGGAGCTGGCCGAGCTAGCGGCCCTCTGCAGCTTTTCCCGATCCTGTGCAGTGGCCCCTCCATTCCAGATGGAGATGTAACCAGTTAGAGTGCTCTCCACGGTACATCTGTAGAAAACTGGTGAAATACCAAGTCCCCTTAAACTGTTAATGAAACAGAGCTGCTGTCGTGCCTTCCTCGTAACTGCATCAATATGCTCTCTTGTGTTTAAAAGAAGCAAACTGTCGTACCTTGCTTTTTCAAAATTGTTCATTCATATCACAGTTTTACTGGGATTATCTCTGATGAAATTAAATGTGGAATGAAATACAACAAATAGATCAGCAGGAAGATGTAAATGAAAGTTGGTTAAATTGCACTTCTTGGTCTGAGACAGAGGACAGTGTTCATATCATCTGAATAATTACCTGAAAGCAATTTCTCTTTATGACTTAAACAACAGGAATTCTGCAGATGCTGGAAATTCAAACAACATACATCAAAGTTGCTGGTGAACGCAGCAGGCCAAGCAGCATCTATAGGAAGAGGCGCAGTCGACGTTTCAGGCCGAGACCCTTCGTCAGGACTTCGAAGGGTCTCGGCCTGAAACGTCGACTGCGCCTCTTCCTATAGATGCTGCTTGGCCTGCTGCGTTCACCAGCAACTTTGATGTATGTTTCTCTTTATGACTGTTGGAAG
Organism: Mobula hypostoma; assembly: GCF_963921235.1. NCBI lineage: Eukaryota > Metazoa > Chordata > Chondrichthyes > Myliobatiformes > Myliobatidae > Mobula > Mobula hypostoma. Next base: position 187,500,103 of record NC_086101.1, on the reverse strand, counting down.
ATAATTTCTAATAACACACACAACTCTTCTAGAGCAACACATACGAAAATGCTGGAGGAACCCAGCAGGTCAGGCTGCATTTATGGAAATGAATACAGTCGATGCTTCGCTCCGCGACCCTTCATCAGGGCTGGAAAGGAAGGGGACAGAAGCCAGAATAAGAAGATGTGGGTTGGGAAAGGAGGTCAAGCTAGAAGCTGATTGGTGAAACAAGGTGGGTGGGAGAGGGGGCAGGAAGTAAGAAGCTGGGAGGTGATAGGTGGAAAAGGAAAATAGCTGGAGAAGAAATCTGATTGGAGAGGAGAGTGGACTATCGGAGAAAGGGAAAGAGGAGGGGCATCAAGGGGAGTTGATAGGTAGGCGAGGAGAAGAGTGGGGTATTGAAGAAGAGGGAAGTATTGAATTTGCTAGTCAATTTATCTTATGGGGGCATTAGATAGGAGTGGTAGCAAGTTTAATCGGCAGGGCTGTGTGTGTGTGTGTGTGTGTGTGTGTGTGTGTGTGTGTGTTAGCTTATTTGCCAGTCATTGATTGGCCTGTGTGAAGGATGTGGCTGCTCTTTCCCATTGGTTGGTTTGCGATTCACAGCACTCGTTTGTGATCTGGGCGCCTCGGGGGTATAAGAGTAACAAGTTCCAGGGGCTCGATCTCTCCCCTTTATCTCCAGGGCCCGATTCAGGCTGAAGTCACGAGCAGCACTGAAGGACCATTGAGAAAGAGTGTTGCAGACAGCCAGTCCCCCACGCCTGTTTAGTTAAGTATTCATTTGTGGCGTGCTTCGTTGTCAAGTCCTATAATTTGGAGAGATTTAATGGAGTATCTGTTAAATTAAAGGGTGTCTGAATGTTCAGCATTGTAGTTTTCTATAGATTAGGGCAGCTTAGATGAGCACTTATTCAGTTAGATGTCACTGTTCATTGATAACGCGCCCATTCGCAATCTGTGTCTACTGTTTCACTCACTGGATCCTCGAATCTGCCTCCTCGCTGACTATTGATGAGGGTCGGGAGAGGATGGGAGTTGAGATTCTGACTCTGTCCACGTACTGATCAAAAACATGACTAAAAAAGGATAAAATATCCCCAAACTCTTCATCAGAATCTGTCCAGACCGAAACAGATACCGAGACAGAACGGGTGACTACATTGTTTGCAAGCTCTTTGTTGTTTTTTTTGCATGAACAAAGTAACAAGGGTGGAGCCATAAATACAAAATTTCTTATCAAAGGTAGTAAGTCTCAACTATAACAGACGACTGTTGTTTGCAAGTCTTCTGTCTGCTTGCAAAAGCTATAAGGACAGAAATAAAGCAGTAATTCACTGAAGGCAGTACATCTCATCTATACGGACGACTGTTTGCAAAATCTTCTGTCTGCTTGCAAAAGCCAATGAACAGAAATGAAGCTATAAACACAGCATCATTCATTGAAGGCAGTATTTCTCAACGATGGCTGGTGGGGTACCAAAGTCAAGTCAAGATTCAATAGACAATAGGTGCAGGAGTAGGCTATTCAGCCCTTCAAGCCAGCACCACCATTCACTGTGATCATGGCTGATCATCCACAATCAGTTTCCAGTTCCTGCCTTATCCCCATAACCTTTGATTCCACTATCTTTAAGAGCTCTATCCATCTCTTTCTTGAAAGCATCCAGAGACTTGGCCTCCACAGCCTTCTGGGGCAGAGCATTCCATATATCCACCACTCTCTGGGTGAAAAAGTTTTTCCTCAACTCCGTTCTAAATGGCCTACCCCTAATTCTTAAACTGTGGCCTCTGGTTCTGGACTCACCCATCAGCAGGAACATGCTTCCTGCCTGCAGCGTGTCCAATCCCTTGATAATCTTATATGTTTCAATAAGATCCCCTCTCAGCCTTCTAAATTCCAGTGTATACAAGCCCAGTCGTTCCAATCTTTCGACATATGACAGTCCCGCCATCCCAGGAATTAACCTTGTGAACCTACGCTGCACTCCCTCAATAGCAAGAATATCCTTCCTCAAATTTGGAGACCAAAACTGCACACAGTACTCCAGGTGTGGTCGCACCAGGGCCCTGTACAACTGCAGAAGGACCTCTTTGCTCTTATATTCAATTCCTCTTGTTATGAAGGCCAGCATGCCATTAGCTTTCTTCACTGCCTGCTGTACTTGCATGCTTGCTTTCAGTGACTGATGTACAAGAACACCTAGATCTCGTTGTGCTTCCCCTTTTCCTAACTTGACTCCATTTAGATAATAATCTGCCTTCCTGTTCTTACCACCAAAGTGGATAACCTCAAATTTATCCACATTAAACTGCATCTGCCATGCATCTGCCCACTCACCCAGCCTGTCCAATTCACCCTGCATTCTCATAACATCCTCCTCACATTTCACACTGCCACCCAGCTTTGTGTCATCTGCAAATTTGCTAACGTTACTTTCAATTCCCTCATCTAAATCATTAAAATATATTGTAAACAGCTGTGGACCCAGCACTGAACCCTGCGGTACCCCACTGGTCACCGCCTGCCATTCCAAAAGGGACCCGTTAATTGCTACTCTTTGTTTTCTGTCAGCCAGCCAATTTTCAATCCATGTCAGTACTCTGCCCCCAAAACCATGTGCCCTAATTTTGCCCACTAATCTCCAAGGTGGGACTTTATCAAAGGCTTTCTGAAAGTCCAGGTACACTACATCCACTGGCTCTCCAAGGGAGAACCTGCAGATGCTGAAAATCCAAGCAACACACACAAAATGCTGTATGAACTCAGCAGGCCAGGCAGCATCTATGGAAAAAAGTACAGGTGACATTCAGGCCGAGTCCCTTCGGCAGGACTGGAGAAAAAAAGATGAAGAGTAGATTTAAAAGGTGGGGGGAGGGGGTGATTGGTGAAACCTGAAGGGGGCAGGATGAAGTAAGTAGCTGGAAGTTGATTGGTGAAAGAGATACAGAGATGGAGAAGGGTGAATCTGATAGGTGGGGACAGAAGGCCATGGAAGAAAGAAAAGGGGGAGGAACATCAGAGAGGGAGGTGATGGGTGGGCAAGGAGATAAGGTGAGAGAGGGAAAAGGGGATGGGAAATAGTGAAGGAGAAGACGAGGAGGGGGGACATTACTGGGAGTTCAAGAAATCGAAGTTCATGCCATCAGACTGGAGGCTACCAGATGGAATATAAGGTGTTGTTCCTCCAACCTGAGTGTGGCCTCATCGCGACAGTAGAGGAGACTGTGGATGGACATAGCGGAATGGTAATGGGAAGTGGAATTAAAATGAGTGGCCAATGGGAGATCCCACTTCTTCTGGCGGGCAGAGCAAAGGTACTTGGCGAAATAGTCTCCCAATCCATGTCGGGTCTCACCAATATACAGGAGTCCATGCCAGGAGCACTGGACACAGTATTTGACCCCAACAGACTCACAGGTGAAGTGTCGTCTCACCTGGAAGGACTGTTTGGGCGTAGATTGTTTCACCAAGCACCTACGCTCTGTCCACCAGAAGAAGTGGGGTCTCCCAGTGGCCACCCATTTTAATTCCACTTCTCATTCAGCCAACCAGAAAAGGCCCCTTTTATTCCCACTCACATTGAGAGGCAGTGGATGTCATTTACGTGGATTTTTAGAAGGCATTTGATAAGGTGCCACACATGAGGCTGCTTAACAAGATAAAATCCTGTGGCATTACAGGTTCAGGAGGATTATTCCAAGAATGAAGGGGTTAACATATGAGGAGTTTTTGGCAGCTTTGGGCCTGTACTCACTGGAATTTAGAAGAATGCATGGGGATCCCATTGAAATCCACTGAATGTTGAAAGGACTGGATTGGGTGGATGGATGTGGAGAGGACGTTTCCTATGGTGGGGTTATCCAGAACTAGAGGGCACAGCCTTGAAATGGAGGGGAGACCGCTTAGAACAGAGGAAAGGAGGAATTTTTTAGCCAAAGAGTGGTGAATCTGTGGAAGGCTTTGCCACAGACTGTGATTGAGGGCAAGTCCGTGGATATATTTAAAGCAAAAGGTGGAAGTTGATAGATTCCTGATTGGTCAGAGCATCAAGGGAAACAGTGAGAGGGCAGGTGTAAGGAGTTAAGTGGGATCCAGGATCAGCCATGATGGAATGGTGGAACGGACTCGAAGGGGTGAATGGGCTAATTATGCTCCTATGTCTTATGGCCCTTGATGCACAAAACTATTGTGCCATGTACTGTGGAACTGAATTGAATTGACTTTATTACTTACATCCTTCATATACATGAGGGGTAAAAATCTTTATGTTACGTCTCTGTCTAAATGTGCAGTGTGCAATTCAGTTTGCGTTTGTGATGCATGGACCGTCTCTGCGTCACGCACAGATAACAATAAATTTAACTCAGTGGCCACTCTATTAGGCATCTCCTGTACCTAATAATGTGGCCACTGAGAGTATGCTTGTGATCTCTTGCTGCTGGACTTCAGCCACTTCAAAGCTCGATGTCTTGTGCTTTCAGAGATGCTCTTCTACACACCACTGTCGTAACACGTGGTTATTTGAGTTACTATTGCAGACCTGTCAACTTGAACCAGTCTGGACATCCTCCCCTGACCTCTCTCATTAACAAGGAAACATATTGGAAGTCCTTTGTCCTTTCTGAGTCAAGGCCCTGTAACTCCTTCAAGGGAGTTCTCAAAGGCTGGTTACCACCATCTGCTTGAGGGCAATTTAATTAAAGTTCAGATTTTAAGATGAGCTTTATTTGTCACAGTTACATGTGTAAGATGGCACCAACGAACAGTGTTTCCGAAGGTGACATCCTGCAGACAGTGCACGAAATGACTTGTTTTACTTCTTCTGCTTTCATCTGTGATTCCACTACTGCAAACCTGTGATTTACACTTTCCTGGTGCGCTTCTGGGCTAATTGAGCAGTCTGTCACTTTGTTGTCTGTGGGGGAGTTTGGTGAAGTTGGGAGAGGACTGTACAACTTGAAGGCCTGGAAGCCTAGTGACTTGGAGGAGGGGCACAGGCCCATGATGGACTCCATTGTTTCTCTCTGATTGAGGCGTCGAGCAAGGTTGAAATCGATGAGGACGAGAGCAGTGGGCGGCAGGTGTTTGGTGCCCTCTCCCTTTCGCTCGCTGCTGAGCGGGCAAAGTGCAGGAGTCTTGGGATCCACATTACAAGGATTAACTGGGGAGGCTGTGGAGTCATTTTGGGGGACTTTGGGGTTCATCTTGCACGTGTTCCCGGGTTCTGATGATTTTTTTTGCTCTTTTTGAGCAGTTTAATTGTCATAGTTTGGGGCGCTTTGGTGAAGAATGCTTTGCTCTGTGGCTTGCGCTGGTGTCACACTATCAGCGTGACACTGAACTGAATACTGCTGGTTTGATGTTTGATATTCTACGTGCTGTCCACTTACTTTTGGCCGTTTGTGCAATGGGTGTCGCACGTCGGGTGTTTGACGTTTCCTTGAACAGGTTCCATGGTATTTCTTTGTTTCGTGGCTGCCTGTGGGAGGGGTGAATCTCACACGCTCTGACAATAAATGTACTTTGAATCTTCGAAACACTGAAACCCACAGTGAACTGCGCCATTTGCGTCAAGGGCCAACGCAATCCAAATATGTGTTGGGGGCAGCCCACAAGTGTCACCATGCCTCCGGCACCAACATGCCCAGAACTCACTAACCTCAGCCCGCACGTCTTTGGGATGTGAGAACTAACTGGAGAACCCAGAGAAAACCCACCTGATCACGGTGAAAACGTGAACTCTCCTTACAGACAATGGTGCAGTTGAATCGCGATCGTTGGTGCTGTAACAAGCCGTTCCCAAAAGATGCATAATAAATACCAGAAACACCCATATCCGACAAGATACTGCAATTAAACGAAGTATGGCAATGGTAGAGTGAAGGTTTACTTGGGAAAGGGGATTAAGGTGAATTTATTAGTCAGCTGATGTGTAGAACTTGTAATGCACGTTAAAGCAACCTCTGTTGCCATGGTTACCACTCAGCAAAGCAGCTGACCTCGCCCTTTAGAAGAACATTAACTATGCAGCCTGAAAAAATAATGGAAGTCAGGTTAATGCATTCCAGATTAAGAACGTTCTTCACATCCTGCGTGTCTTCATTAACCAAGCGAGACTGATGCGGGAAGACAAGTTAATGAAGCTTCAGATGACAACACATCGGACCACCTCCATCAATGGCGCGCGGTTCACTTTAAGATATGATATCAATACATTGTTGTACCACACACAAGCATAGTTGCGAACTTCAATGCCCTCAACAAAGGATGTTTCAGCTCTCATCTTGTTGATGTGCTTCTGTAAGAAGTTGGAGAGAAAACCTTGCAAACAACAGTCACCTGTACAGTTGAGAATTATTGCCTTTCAAGGATGAATGATCAACTTTATTCAGCATATACATTTACATGTATTAGGAATTTGCTGTGGAGTGCTGGCATGACATGTAATCAGGAACAGCAACATTCAACAATTATAAGGAACAAAGAATTACATAAAAATATAGAGGGTGGATATGGGTTAAAATGTGCATAAATAAATAAACATCAGAATATATTTACAACGTAAGTGGCATTATAAAAGGTGATTCAAAGTGTAGTGCAGTGACTGAATAATAGGTGAGGGGTGAGCTGACAAAACTGGAATGAGTAGAGCATAAGATACTGGAGCAGAATTAGGCCATTTGGGCCCTTGATGATAACATCAACTTTCTAGGGAAAGAAATTTTTAAGAAGGTGCTCAATAGCTCTATAGTGCTTTCTTGAAGGAAGCTTTTCGAAAAGGCATTAGTAAATGGTTAAAAATAAAGATTAAAGATTAGCTTTATTTGTCACATGTACATTGAAACATGCAGTGAAGTTGGTCAAATGAAATCAGTGAGGATTGTGCTGGGGAAGCCCACAAGTGTTGCCACGCTTCTGGCACCAATGTAGTGTGCCCACGACTCACTAACACTAACCGTATGGATTTAGAATTTGTGAAGAAACCGAGTCACTGAAAGGTCATGGGAAGAATGTACAAACTCTTCATGGACAGCGATGGGAATTGAGCTCTGATCTTATAGCTGGCTCTGCAAAGCATTGCGATAAAAAGATTAAATGAAGTAATTAAAAATGAAATGGGATTAATGTTGGGCTAATATGATGGTGACGTTTAGTGCTAGGATCAATTTCTGTGCTGCATTCCTCTCTAAAAACTTGGAGAAACTGAAATAAAGACAGAAAATGTGTGAATACTCAAGGGGTTAGGCAGGGAGAGGAGGAGTTAAATTTTTGGGGTGGTGACCTTGAGATAATAGAAGACATTTCAAGTTGCAGGGGAGAGGGAGGGGTAGGGAGTATGACCGAGATGTTTGTGATAGGTTAGAAACCTCGGCCTGGTCATGGTCCGTACTCTAACACTAACATTCACTTTTTTTCTCTCCACCACTCCCTTCCCTGCAGCTTTGGATCAATGGCTTTCCCTGGTTCTGAGAAAGGGGTCATTGACCAGAAAGATTACACTCAGTTTTTACTTTATTAGACACTCCCTGTCACACAAACCTCCGACCCCCATGAACTGGAGGAGGGGGGCAGCCATTGTACACATGTAGTTGTTAGTCATAATTGTTAACATAGTAAGTGTGCACTTACACTCCTGCACCTAATAAAGTGGCCACTGAGTGTATGTTTGTGGTCTTCTGCTGCTGTAGCCCGTCAGCGTTTTGATCATTCAGAGATACCCTTCTGCAGATGACTGTTGTAACATGTGGTTATTTTGAGATATCGTGGGTTGGGAAGGTGCTGGTAGAGGTGGTAGGTTGGGATGTTGCTGGTGGAGGTGATGGGTTGTGAAGGTGCTGTTAGGGATCGTGGGTTGGGAAGGTACTGTGAGATATCATGAGTTTGGAAGGCACTGTCAGAGCAATTTCAGTGAGTTGCTGCAGATTGTCCTGTAGATAGTATCTAGTGCTGCTACTGTGTGTCATGGTGGAGTGAGGGACAGTTGTGGATGGGGAGCTGAATGAGTGGGCTGCTGTTTCCTGCAGGGTATTGCGCTTTTTCAGGGTTGTTGAACTACCTTCACCCAGACAGGATTATCAGATTCAGATCAGGTTATCCCATGTACGTGGAAACATTTGGTGAAATGTGTTGTTTGCATTAACAACCGACACACTAAAGGATGTGCCGGTGTCAGCCCATATGTGTCGCCAAGTATTCCAGCATCAACATAGGGTCCGCAAACAATACAGAACACCACAAGTAACAAAGCAATGGCAGCAAAACAAGCCCTGACCATTCCTCCTACCCATCCACTCTTGACTTGAGCCTTGTAGATATTGGTGGGGCTTTGTGGAGTTAGGAGGTGAATTATTCACCACAGAATTTCTAGCCCATGATCTTCTTTTGCTATTTTGATGTCCTCCTGATATTGTCTCATTTTTTCCTCTCAGTATATATTTTGAAGAATTAGACCAGATCATGACCTGAATCCTTGAGCTTCTAACTATGGAGCTCAGGGAAGCCAACTTGTCACTTAGGGCAAGCCGATGGACAAAGATGCTGAGGGAGACAGAAGAAACTGCAGATGCTGGAATCTGGAGCAACAAAGAAGATAGCAAGGGTATTTGTGGAGGGAAATGGACGTTTTACATTTTGGGTCAACGCTTTTCATCTTGACTGATAGATTTGAAAGGTAAGGCAAGCCCTGCAGTCAAGGCCCAAAGGTCAAATCCATTCCCAGGTCAATACCCAAAGGTCCACGAGCTCTGGAAGACAGCGCTGAAGCTTGAAGTCCAGAGGTCAGCAAATCCAGAAGTATAAACCTAAAGCTGGGAGGTCCAGGGGTAGAGTCCTGAAGATCAGATCCCTTGGATCAGCTTGTCCAGAGGCCAGCTGCCTGATGTCCGTGAGTCTGGGCCAGGGACTGGAGGCTGGAAGTCTGAAGCTGAAGTACTGGAGTCAAGGACTAGAGGCCCGAAGGTGGCCTATGCTGGGGTTTGGAAGCCTGTCTGTGTGTGTGAGTAGGTGGGAGAGAGGGCAGGAAAGGGTCTTGTTCTGCTGTTGCTCTGTTTTGCTTTGTGGTTGTTGTTCTCTTGAGCTTTCCAGGCCCAGTTGGCACTGGAATATGTGACAACACTTGTGGGCTGCACCCAACACATCCTTAATTAACGCCAACAATGCATCTCACCGTATGCTTTGATGCACATATGATAAATAACTCTGAGTCTGTCTGATCTGAATGTGAATGGAATATCACCTTTGTTCACACTTACCTGGTGGACTATAAAGCCAATGGACCCAGTATTGCAGAGTTGACTGTCACTGAATATACTCAGTTCATTACAGCAGATTCGATGGGCTGAATGGCCTAATTCTGTTCCTTTGTCTAATGGTCTATTATCATCGCCTAATAATCAAACCATTCTTCCATTAAAGAAGCTTGATTGAAAATGACAGCATTTTCTACATCTGAATCAGATTTGCATGCTTTATCAGAATCTCTCTGCCTAATGTATTCATTCCTAAGGGAAACTGTATGTCTGAAAGCATCATTATTATTTTTCACTTTGAATTATCAAGGATCTACTTGTTATGCAGGGATTATGGGTAAAAGCAGAATTGAATCTGATACTTGCAAATTAATATTTGGTTTGGCCTGTTTCTATCTAAATTGGAAAAGTCAAGCTGTGAGGAAAGTGATATATTGGAAGATTAAAGTTGTATTAACAAAAATAAAGCAAATACCGGGGACTTTTCAAGGAACGCTGCGACAGGAAAGCAGCATCCATCAAGTTCAAGCTCGAACTTACAAAAAGTAGTGGATATTGGATAAAGTGCAGTTCATCACAGGTAAAACCTTCCTCTCCATTGGGTACATTTACGTGGAGGAAAGAAGCATCCATCATCAGGAACCCCACCACCTAGGTCAAACTCTCTTCTTGCTGCTGCCATCAAGAAGAATGTACAGGAGCCTCAGGATTCACACCAGCAGTTCAGGAGCAGTTATTACCCCTCAACCCTCAGGCTCTTGAGCCAAAGGGATAACTTCATTGAGCTTCACTCACCTCATCACTGAAATTTTCCCTCAACCCATGGCCTCACTTTCAAGGATTCTTCATCTCATGGTCTCGATATTCATTGCTTTTCTATTTAATATTATTATGTAGGAGGGGCATCTTACCCCCTTCCTTTCCAGTCCTGAAGAAGGGTCTCGGCCCGAAAGTTTGGCAGTTCATTCAACTCCATAGGTGCTGCTGGACCTGCTGAGTTTCTCCAGCATTTTGAGTGTTGCTTTGGATTTTGAGCATCTGCCGATTTTGTCATCTTTATTATTATTATTTCTTTATGTTTGTGTTTGCACAGTTGGTTGCTGTTCGTACTTTGGGTGTGGTTGTTCATAGATTCCATTATGGTTATTATACTATTGTGGATTTATTGAGCATGCCCGCGTGAAAATGAATCTCAGGGTTGTATATGGTGACATATATGAACTTTGATGATAAATTTACTTCGAACTCTGAAGGTCATGACAGCCATTTTTATTTCATATTTCAGGACTTCGTTAGATGTTCCAGGGGTGGGGTGGAGGTGGGGGCTGGGGGAGCGTCAAACTGTATTGATTCCAGCCTGACTCCCCAGTGCCATACGCAGAGGTGCCACCCTATCAGACAGACCATGTTTTGATGAGAACGTTAAACTAAAGCCAAGCCCATTGACCCAGTTGGTATTGTTTCATGGAGGATGAGGAGAGATATTCCTCAGTGTATTGGTCATACCTCAATCAAAATAACGAAGCTGGATGACCAGTCACGTTGCCTCACATGGGAGATAACCATGTGTTGGCTGGCCCTCTCTTTCAGACATTAAGATTCAAGATTATTTAATATTATTTCCAGTACACAAGTGTAAAGGAGAACAGAATAATTGTTACTTCAGATCTGATACAACAGGAAAAAACACAATAAGATAAAGAGCACAATAAATATAAATATATAAGATAGCTTATATACATAGATTGATTATACGTCCATAAAGTGATGCTAGGCCCACAGGAGTGTCTGTACATAAGGTGACTGACAGTAAGTGATAAAGTAGTGGTGATTGGGAGTGTAGAGGGATGGGTTAGTGGGTGGATGTGTAGATCACCCTTACTGCAGGGGGAAAGGAACTGTTTTCGAGTTTGGTGGTCCTGGTATGGAAGCTACGTAGCCTCCTCCCTATGGGAGTGGGACAGACAGTCCACGAGCAGGGTGGTTGGAAATAGTCAGACATCTAGATAGAAGAGGCTCAATCAGGCAGACACAGTATGGATTCATGAAAGGCTGGCCCTGTTTGAGTTCTTTGAGGATATAATGAGTGTAGTGGATAGAGGGGAGCAGGTAGATGTTGTATACTTTGATTTCAAGAAGGTGTTCAATAAGGTGCCACATAAAAGACATCCAGCAAAGCCAAGGTCCCCTACCTGAGCCCATCCCATCTGCTTGCATTGGACCCCTCTTCCTGAAACTATCATCAGGGAGAAGATGCAGTAGTCCTGAGTCCCACCAGTTTGAGGAGCAGATGATGGGCTGCAGCTGTTGGGCTCCTAGATGGATTCACTCGCCTCTGCGCTGAATTGACTCCATAGCCTGTGGGCTCACTTTCCGGGTGCATGCTCTCAGTATTATCTATTTTTTAAATTATTTGCATGATTTGTCTTCTTTTACACAGTGGTATTTGTTGTCTTTGGGTTTTTATGGATCCTATTGTATTTCTTCATTTTTCTGTGGGTGTCTACAAGGAACTTTATCCATAAGATAAGGATGCACAGAATTGGGGGTAAGGTATGAACGTGGAGAGAAGTTTGATCAGAATCAGGTTTATTATCACCGGCACGTGATGTGAAATTTGTTAACTTAGCAGCAGCAGTTCAATGCAATACATAATCTAGCAGAGAAAAAAATAATAAATAAGATTAAAATAATAATAATAATAAATAAACAAGTAAATCAATTATATATATTGAATAGATGAAAAAAAACATGCAAAAACAGAAATATTGTATATTAAAAAAAAGTGAGGTAGTGTCCAACGTCCATTTAGGAATCTGATGGCAAAGGGGAAGAAGCTGTTTCTGAATCACTGAGTGTGTGCCTTCAGGCTTCTGTACCTCCTACCTGATGGTAACAGTGAGAAAAGGGCATGCCCTGGGTGCTGGAGGTCCTTAATAATGGATGCTGCCTTTCTGAGACACTGCTCCCTAAAGGTGTCCTGGGTACTTTGTAGGCTAGTACCCAAGATGAAGCTGACTAGATTTACAACCTTCTGCAGCTTCTTTCGGTCCTGTGCAGTAGCCCCTCCATACTAAACAGTGATGCAGCCTGTCAGAATGTTCTCCACTGTACAACTATATAAATATTTGAGTGTATTTGTTGACATGCCAAATCTCTCCAAACTCCTAATAAAGTATAGCTGCTGTCTTGCCTTCTTTATAACTCCATCGATATGTTGGGACCAGGTTAGGTCCTCAGAGATCTTGATACCTAGAAACCACTCCACTAGCTGGCATATCTCACTCCTGTACACCCTCTCGTCACCACCTGAGATTCTACAATAACGATTGTATCATCAGCAAATTTATAGTTGGTATTTGAGCTATGCCTAGCCACACAGTCATGTGTATATAAAGAGTAGAGCAGTGGGCTAAGCACACACCCTTAAGGTGCGCCAGTGCTGATCATCAACGAGGAGGATATGTTATCACCAATCTGCACAGATTGTGGTCTTCCAGTTAGGATCGAGGATCCAATTGCAGAGGGAGGTACAGAGGCCCAGATTCTGCAACTTCTCAATCAGGATTGTGGGAATGATGGTATTAAATGCTGAGCTATAGTTGATGAACAGCATCTTGACGTAGGTGTTTGTGTTGTCCACGTGGTCTAAAGCCGTGTGGAGAGCCATTGAGATTGCGTCAACTAGAGTGCCCGCAGTGGTTCATAATACACATTAACAATTTGGAAAAAGGGACTGAATGTCACATGTATAAGTTTGCTGGTACTAAATTGAGTGAAAAAGCAAACTGGTGATTCTGCAGAGAGTTATTGATAGGCTAAGTGAGTGGGCAAGGGACTGGCAGATAGAATGCTCTGCTGGTAAATTTGAGGTCATCTACTTTGGAAGGAAAAATGAAAGGTCAGATGATTATTTAAATGGTGAAAGATTACAGCATGCTGTTGTGCAGAGGGACTTAGGAGCACTTATGCATGAATTGCAGAAAGTTGGCTTGCAGGTGCACAGGTTACCAAGAAGGCAAATGGGATGTTGGCCTTCATTGTCAGAGAAGTTAAGTTTATATTGCAACTGTACAGAACTCTGGTGAGTCTGCACCTGAAGCACTGAATGCAGCTCTGGTCTCCTTACCTGAGGAAGGATATACTGGTTTTGGAGGCCCACCAGGTTGATCCTAGAGATGAAGGAATTAGCCTCTGAGGAGCAATTGAATCAGTTGAGACTATACTGACTGGAATTCAGAAGAATGAGAGGGGATCTTTTAGTATATAAAGTTATGAAAGGGATAGATATGGTAGAGGCAGGGAAGTTGTTTCCAGTGGTGTGACTAGAACTAGGGGACATTGCCTTAGGGTCTGGGGGAATAGATTTAGAACAAAGATGAGGAGAAACTGCTTTTCCCAGAGAGTGGTGAATCTGTGGAATTCTCTACCCAGGGAAGCTGTAGAGGCTACCTCATTCAATATATTTCAGTCACAGTTTGATATATTTTTGAAGCTACTGACATGAAGAAGGAAGCCCTAAACACCGACAGACAGAGATAGAGGACCTTCATTGCTGCCCTAAACGATTGTGGCATAACAGTTAGCAAATAGATATGTTCTTCAATAGAAAGAGGAATTAAGGATTTTGGGGAAAAGGCAGGCAGGTAGAGCTGAGTCAGTGAACAGTTCAGCCACGATCTTATTGAATGGCAGAACAGGCTTGATAGACTGGATGGTTGACTCCTGCTCTTATTTCTTAAATCTTATATACGTGGCATTGAGGTAGAGATAGTTGAGAGCTTCTGGAGTTCCTAGATGTAAATATCACCAACAATTTGTCCTAGACCATGGTCAAGGAAGCTCACCAACACCTCTGCCTCTTCAATTCCCTGATGACCCTTGCCAAATTTTACAGATACACTATAGATGGCGTCCCATCCAGATGCAACACAGCATGGTATGGCAACTTCTCTGCCCAAGACCGAGAGAAGGAGTTGCAAACATGACCCATTCAATTTCACAAATCAGCCTCTGCTCCATTGACTCTGCCAACTCTTTCCACTTCCTTGGGAAAGCAGGAGACATAATCAAGGACTCCTCCCACCCCATTGGGCAGAAGATAGAAAAGCTTGAGAGTATGAACCACCAGACTCAAGAACATCTTCCTGTTATAAGTCTCCTGAACAGGACTCTCATACACTAAATGATGAACCCTTGATCTCACATTCTACCCCATCATGGCCCTTGCACATCATTTTTGTTTTTGTTTTACCTTTGTACCACTTCGATGTACCGATAGGGTGGCGGGGTGGAGGTAAGTCTCTACCAAAGCAGATGTAAGGTGATCCTACCCCCACTAGCCTACAGGTCACCCTTGGGCAGGGTGTAGCCCCCTGATCAGGGTCATGTGAAGCCATGGGTGCAGGTGGTGGGTGGTCGTATGAACAGCTGGTGCATATCACAAGTCCTGGTTATGTGACCATTGACAGGCAGATTATCTGAAGAGTACTGATAATGGCTGGGGTCACCAGTCTTGTAAAGACACTGCCCAGAAGAAGGCAATGACAGACCACTTCTGTAGAAAATTTTGCGAAGAATAATCATGGTCAAGACTTGATTGCCCATGTCATATAACATGGCACATAATGAGGATGATGATGATGATGATGATGATGACAATGATGATGATGATAATGACAATGATGATTATGATGATGATGATGATGATGACAATGATGATGACGATGATGATGATGATGATGATGATGATCTACTGATGTATGACACGCAGACAAGAGTTTTTCATTGCACTATTATTATTATTGTATATTGAGACTGTAGAGTAGGCCCTTCTGGCCCTTTGAGCCATGCCACCCCAGCAACCCACAATTCAACCCTAGCCTAATCACAGGACAATTGACAATGCCCAATTGCCCTACCAACCGGTAAGACTTTGGGCTGTGAGAGGAAATTGGAGCACCTGAGAAAACCCATGCATTCCACAGGCAGGATGTACAGACTCCTTATAGGTAACATCAGACTTGATCTCTGAACTCCAATGCACTAAGCTGTAATAGCATCACGTAACCCGCTACCCTACCGCCCCATGTATCTCAGTGCATGTGACAATAATAAACCAATTACCATTACACATGGACGATTCAAGATTCAAGTTTATTTATCACATGTATATTGAAGCATACTGTGAAATGTATCGTTTGTGTTAACAGCCAACACACCCGAAGGTGTGGAGAGGATTGTTTCATCAGTAGAACAGTCCAGAATCCGAGGGCACAGTCTCAGGATAGAGGGGCGTCCCCTTAAAGCAGAGATGAGGATGTCCCTTCAGCCACAGGGTGGTGAATCTGTGGAATTTGTTGCCACAGAGGGCTGTGGGGGCCAAGTCATTGGCTGCATTTAATGCAGAGGTTGACAGGTTCTTGATTGGTAAGGAGTTAAGGGTTATGGGGAGAAAGTGGGAGAATGGGTTTGAGAAAAAATAACAGCCATGATTTAATGGCAGAGCAGACTCAATAGCTGAATGGATTAATTTTCCTTCAATATCCTGTGGTCCTTTAAGTCCAAAGGCAAACCAGTTGGTGGGTTACTTGGTCATTGTAAATTGTCCCGTGATTATCATCATCTTCATCATCAAACGCCTGTTGAGCTGCCGATGTTTAGGGCAGCAATAAAGGACCTCCATCTCTGTCCGTCCTTGGCCATCAGCTCCATTGTGCCCCAGGTGTGGTTCAGGGTCCTCATTTCTGCCTCTGTGGTACAGCGCCAAGTTGTCTTTGGTCTCCTGTGTTTCCTCCGCCCTTCAGGGGCCCAATCAAGTGCTGTCTCGATGATGGAGTTGGTCTCTTCTTACCACGTGGCCAATCCACCTCCAACATTTCTGCACGGCGACTGTGGCCACGTCCTCTGGGTGACACTGAAGGACTAGTGTCCCATGATTAGGCTAGGGTTAAATCGGGGATTGCTGGGTGGAGAAGCTCAAAGTACCAGAGGGGCTTGTCCCGCGCTGTATTTCAATAAATAAATATACAAGTGAATGCAACACCTAGACTTCTTGCCCCAAAAGACTGGAGGTCAATAGCTTATGCATCACCATTAACTGGAGCAGAGACCCCTCAAACATCAGACGAGTGTATCACCCCATGGGGTGGGGATAGCTGCTTAGTAATGGTGTTATGTACAAAAACTGATCTACTAACACTTCTGAATGTATTCACTAAATGACACTTGGAACACCAAGTGATTTGCAAGTGTTTATTCGCTTGCCTGTGTAACACCCTAATTAAGGTTTTTACTGCTATGCTGTAGGTAATTCATTTCAGCAGTTCTGTAAGAGAAGTCTGTTCTGGTTTCCGCCTGTTTGGGTTCGAGCTGAGACAAGAGGCTTCCACAACAGACAGGATCTCCCGGTTGCCACCCACTTCAACTCTGCTTCCCACTCCCATTCGGATATGTCCATACATGGCCTCCTCTACTGCCATGATGAGGCTAAACTCAGGTTGGAAGAGCAACACCTCATATACCGTCTAGGTAGTCTCCAGCCCCTTGGTATGAATATAGAATTCTCCAACTTCTGGTAATTCCCTCCCCCTCCCTTCCTCTATCCCTATTTCACTCTGCCCCCTCCCCCAGCTGCCTATCACCTCCCTCATGGTTCCGCCTCCTTCCACTACCCATTGTGTTTTCCTCTATTCCTCTTCACCTTTCCTGCCTATCCCCTCCCTGCTTCCCCTCCCTCACCCCTTTATCTTTCCCCTTACTGGTTTCTCACCTGGAACCTACCAGCCTTCTCCTTCCCACCCTCCCCCCACCTTCTTTATAGGGCTTCTGTTCCTTCCCTCTTCAGTCCTGACAAAGGGTTCCAGCCCGAAATGTCGACCAATTTTTTCCACGGATGCTGCCCGACCTGCTGAGTTCCTCCAGCGTGTTGTAAGTGTTGCTTTGACCCCAGCATCTGCAGAGTATTTTGTGTTTGAGATAAGAGGCTTTGTTGTTCAATTTAGGAATGTGGTGTCAACCAATCAGGATGGTGGAATTGGGAGAAGGTATTGCGAGGGACACTGGTGTGGGTCGAGGTCTTTTTTGGTGGTAGCAGGGAGGAGACAGGAGGGAAGATGGCTGAGGCTGCCGTCCCTGTTGCACGAGGTGCTTTGTGCAGATGAGTGGCTTCAAGGAGGAAGGACCAATACTCCGTAGGAGACCTGTTTGTTTGAGACGGATTTCGAGTGACATTTGGAAGGTGGTGTGTGCTTTCACACAGACTGATGGTCCAGCGTGTGAGTTACAGACAAGTTCAGGATGAGCTCCAACTTAAGAGTGTTTAAGAATAATGAGCCCTTTTTGTTCTTTTCTTTCTTTCCTTTAATAACTGTTTGCTTAAGAACATTCTTAAATATACTTCTTAATTGTATGCAGTGTACGATCTGTTATTTCTTGCTGACGAGTGATTGCTGGGGTCAGTAAATCACCCGGCGTTCACACAAACTGGGGGTTGGGTGGGCGAGACATCCCAAACTCACGGATTTGGCGGGACCAAAGTCGCATACACCCTAGATGTACGAAGCCTGAGAAAGGTGGGTTTCTCACTGCGGAGTGCAGCGGCCGTTAACGAGGCACTAATGAGCTGCATTTCTAGAGATACCCATTAAAAAGGGGTTTCACCTACATTTTTAGCCCTGAATCAATTTTATTTTCGATTTTACAAGCTGACTGTATCAGCCAAGCACCTTGCTGTTGTATTATTTAAAGAAAGCCACTGCAAGTGGTGCTGATGCATTGATTTGAGGTTACAGTGAACGTAGAGAGAGGCATGTGCTGATCAGATTTACCGTATGTGAGTTATGAATAAAATATGTTTTAAGAATTTATATTTTAAATATTCTGGCGCATTCCAGGCTGTAGGATTACATGCTGAGGGATGCACTGAAGCTCATTGCGGCCACCGGAAGGGCTCTGTAGGGGAGGTGCGGTAGACAGTAATGTACACACTGGACGCTCAGGGTCTGCGTCTTGAGTAACAGCCTCTCAGTACTTCACGGGTGCACTGTTGAAGGACTGGCTGTATTAAATTACTGGCACAATGAACATAGATAATAAAATGTCCTGACTAATATAGAACGTAGGAACAGGACAGGAACAGACCTATTGGCCCACAATGTCGGTGCTGACCTTAATGTTGATTTAAATAATCTCATCTACCTGCACATTTTTTAGATTAGATTAGATTAGGTTCAACTGTATTGTCATTGTGCCGAGTACAGATACAAAGCCCATGAAATGCAGTTAGCATCTGACCAGAAATGTAAAGAATAGTGTTATTTACAAAATAGCTGCGAATAAAAAGTAAGTGCTACAGCACACAAATATAAAAGTACTGAGACAGTACAATATGGGTGCAATACTGCTTAGCGCTGTGATGTGAGGTTCAGCAGGTCACAGTCTCAGGGAAGAAGCTCTTCCTGTGCCTGCTGGTGTGGGAGTGGAGGCTCCTGTAGCACCTACTGGATGGGAGGAGAGTAAAAAGTCCATGGTTAGGGTGAGATGATGCATTCCTGATAATACTTTTCGCCCTGCCCAGGCAGCGTTTATGGTAGATGTTCTCAATGGTGGCAATTGGGTGCCGATAATCCGCTGGGCAGTTTTCACCACACGCTGGAGTGCTTTGCGGTCCAATATGGGACAATTGCCATACCACACTGAGATGCAGTTGGTGAGTATGCTCTCAATGGTACAGCGGTAAAAGTCCGTCAGTATCCTGGGACAGAGGTGAGCTTTCTTGATGCTCCGCAGGAAACAAAGGCGCTGTTGTGCCTTTTTGATCAGGATGAAGGAGTTCAGGGACCAGGTGCCTCCCCATTCCCAACCTGTTTATCCCTGTCAAAGACTCTTAAACATTGCTATCATATATGGTATGGTTCCACCACATCGTCTGGCAGCTTGATCCACGCTTCTACCACCCTCTGTTAAAAAATAAACTTGCCCCACATATCTGTTTTAACTTTTGCTCTGTAGCTTATAGCCTTACTAACCCAAAAGGGCTATGACCATCGTTCGTTCGTTATGTGCCATGTCGTTTGACGTGGGCAATCATGGTCTTTCAGTGACCATGAGTGTTCTTGGCAAATTTTCTACTGAAGTGGTTTGTCATTACCTTCTTCTGGGCAGTGTCTTTACAAATATGGGTGACCCCAGCCATCACCAATACTTTTCAGAGATTGTCTGCCTGGCGTCAGTGGTCACATACCAGTACGTGTGATGTGTACCAGCTGCTCATACAACCATCCACCACCTGGTCCCATGGCTTCATGTGACCCTGATTTTGGGGCTAAGCAGACGCTACACCTTGCCAAGGGCACTTGCAGGCTAGCGGAGGGAAGAAGTACCTTTCCCCTCCTTTGGTAGAGACATATCTCCACCCTGCCACCAATACTATGGCCATACTCGCCCAGAAAGACAAGGGCCTTATTTGCCTGAAAACATCTGATCTTGCAGCTAAGTAGGCTCAGGCCTGGCTAGTACTTGGATGGGAGACTGCCTAGGATACCAGACACAGTGGCATAGTGGTTGACGTAAAGCTAAAACAGCAAGGTGGTCTGGGGTCAACCACAAATATAAGCAAAGTGGCCACGGTGTTGCTGTACTGAGGCAGTGGTCAGGATTGTGCCAGTTGGTCCAGGAACTGAATGGTTAAAGGGAAGTATTTGTTTCTTTACCTAGTGGTGTAGGACTTCAGGTTTTTAAATTGGTATTGGTACTAGTTTATTACTGTCACATTTACTGCAATGCAGTGAGAAACTTGTCTTGCATACTGTTCACACAGATCAGATCGTTACACAGAGCACTGAGGTAGAACAAGGTAAAACAGTAGCAATGCAGAATAAAGTGCAAAAGCTACTGAGAAAGTGCAGTGCAGGTTAACAATGAAGTGTAAGATCATGACAGAGTAGATTGTGAGGTCAAGAGTCCATCTTATTGCACAAGAGTCTGATAAGATTGCAGAGAGACATTGATAGGTTGCAAAAGTGGGCTGAGAAGTGGCAGCTGGAGTTCAACACGGAGAAGTGTGAGGTGGTACACTTTGGAAGGACAAACTCCAAGGCAGAGTACAAAGTAAATGGCAGGATACTTGATAGTGTGGAGGAGCAGAGGGATCTCAGGGGACAGGTCCACAGATCCCTGAAAGTTGCCTCACAGGTAGATAGGGTAGTTAAGAAAGCTTATGGGGTGTTAGCTTTCATAAGTCGAGGGGTAGAGTTTAAGAGTCGCAATGTAATGATGCAGCTCTATAAAACTCTGGTTAGGCCACACTTGGAGTGCTGTGTCCAGTTCTGTTCGCCTCACTATAGGAAGGATGTGGAAGCATTGGAAAGGGTACAGAGGAGATTTACCAGGATGCTGCCTGGTTTAGAAAGTATGCATTATGATCAGAGATTAAGGAAGCTAGGGCTTTACTCTTTGGAGAGAAGGAGGATGAGAGGAGACATGATAGAGGTATACAAGATATTAAGAGGAATAGATAGAGTGGACAGCCAACGCCTCTTCCCCAGGGCACCACTGCTCAATACAAGAGGACATGGCTTTAAGGTAAGGGATGGGAAGTTCAAGGGGGATATTAGAAGAAGGTTTTTTTACTCAGAGCGTGGAATGCACTGCCTGGGTCAGCGGTGGAGGCAGATACACTCGTGAAGTTTAGGAGACTACTAGACAGGTATATGGAGGAATTTAAGGTGGGGGGTTATATGGGAGGCAGGGTTTGAGGGTCGGCACAACATCATGGGCCGAAGGGCCTGTACTGTGCTGTACTGTTCTATGTTCTATGTTAACAATGGGGTAGAAGCTGTCCTTGACCCTGGCTGTACTTGCTTTCAGACTTTTGTATCTTCTGCCTGATGGGAGAGGAGAGAAGAGAAGAGAGAATGCGGGGGGCGGCGGGGGGGGGGGTGCTTTGATTATTCTACACCTCCTGCAGCTTAATGCGGTTACAGCACTAGTGATCACCGATTGGGGTTCGATTCCCACCACTGACTGTAAGGAGTTTGTGCGATTTGTGACTACAGGAACACTGGTTTCCTTCCATATTGCAAATGTATTGGTTAGGGTTAATGAGTTGTGAGCATGCTATGTTGGTGTCAGAAGTATGGGGACATTTATGGGCAGCTCAGCACAGTCCTCGCTGAATTGATTTGATACAAACGACACATTTCACTCTATGCTTTGATGTGCGTGTGACAAATAAAGCTAATCTTTAGAATCTTTAGGAGATGTCATGGCCTGGAGGGTGGGAGTAGATTTTTTTGACGACAGATGCTCCTGTACTGAGTGAATTACCCTGTTAGTTGTCTAGATGTTAGTGTGGGCACGTGGCCAAGTGGATAAGGCATTGGACTAGCGATCTGAAGGTCGTGAGTTCGAGCCCCAGCTGAGGCAACGTGTTGTGTCCTTGAGCAAGGCACTTAATCACACATTGCTCTGCGACGACACTGGTGCCAAGCCATATGGGTCCTAATGACCTTCCCTTGGACAACATTGGTGTCATGGAGAGGGGAGACTTGTGGCATGGGCAACTGATGGTCTTCCATACAACCTTACCCAGGCCTGCGCCCTGGAGAGTGAAGACTTTCCAGGCGCAGATCCATGGTCTCGCAAGACTAACGGATGCCTTTGTCTAGATGTTAGCAGTGGGGCAGATATTCTCCGACGTAGCTCTAAGGCTCAGGAAATTCGATGTGACCCAGCACCAAGCAGCCTGTTGGACAGACACTCCATTCTGCTCCTCAAATGTCCATGCCCTCTGGAAGTGCAGACAGTGCGCCAGGTCCCTGGAGTTAAAGGTTCAATCCCCACACCTGCACTTCGTTGTGCTTGGCTGATAACTCAAGCACAACAGGGGACTGTTATTAAATAATTAACAAGGCAATCATTTACAGGTTTAAAGCATAATTAATATTCATTTTAATTTCCAGCTTCAGGAATGAGGTTGAGCTCTTGTTTTAATTGTGCAGTGGAATATTATTGCATTTAATTTTAGTTGTATAATCCATTAAGAAATACCTAATTAACTATTCTATTTATACCATTTCAGTATGATTCAAAGCTCTCCAGTAAATAATTACTGAGCATTCAAAATAGGAGTAATCTTAATATTTATTATTGCGATCTTCACTGGCTTAATGGAGCGAATGGCCTTGCATTAATTGTTGAAGATATTGCATTAATTGAAGGCACAACATGCAACACAGTAGTACGAATGGTCGTGTAATGCTATTACAGACCCAGTGACCCAGATTCCATTCCCGCCACTGCCTGTAAGGGGTCTGTATATCCTCCCCGTGATTTCCTCCAGGTGCTCTGGTTTCCTCCCACATTCCAGAGGCTTATGGGTTAGGAGGCTAATTAGTCACATTGGGCGGCACAGGCTCATTGGGTGAGAATGGTCTGTTACCGCGTTGTATCTCTAAATATCACAAACAGGGGACTCTGCCGCGGGGTCTACGCCCCGGCGCAGGTGGGCTGCGGAACGGGTTCAGGAATCGTGCTCATGAGTATGCACGTTCCAATTCATTAGTGTTTCGTTGTGGTGGTATTTAACTCCCTTCTCTTCATTCTAGCCTTGTTGAGAGTTGACCAAAAGCACAGCAACATTTATGCTCCCTGCTTACCCTTGCCTTTGTCCGGGAAAGAAGACTACCGTTTTGACTGACACTGGAAAGGAGTGATATTAATTTAGTATTTAGGTTTTGGATTCCAGCTGACGTGTAGGCGTTAACTTTCAGTTTGAGAGTTTTAGTTAACAGCTCTTTTGGCCCAGTGTTTTTGCTTTTCCTTTCCTTTAAATTCTGCAGCAGTTCTCATTAAAGTCAGTGAACTGTTGACCCACGTCCGTGTCTTTCTCTCTCCACACTTGGGCCATAACCACAGTGTCTGACACTAAATGTATGTTATGAAGGGTAACCTGAGAATGTGGAACTCAAGCACATCTTAACTCCTCTACTCACAGTGGTTTATGAGCTGAGATAAATGTTAACTGCTTTTGGAAAGCCTTCGATACAGCAAAATGCTCTCTGGTCTACCTGAAACAAAGTGTTCAAGGTGCTAAGGGGCGTAGATCGAGAGGACAGTCAGAGATTTTTTCCCAGGGTAGAAATGGCTAATACGAGGTGGGGGAGGGGGCGCTCGGGGATCATAATTTTAAGATGATTGGAGGAAAGTATAAGGGGAATGTCAGAGGCAGGTTTTTTTACATGGGGGTTGGTGGTAGAGATAAATGCATTAGAGCATTTAAGAAACTTTTAGATAGGCACATGGATTGATAGAAAAATGGAGGGCTACATAGGAGTAAAGGGTTCGATTGATCTTAGAGTAGGTTATAAGGTTGGCAAAACATTGTGGGCCGAATGGCCTGTACTGTGCTGTGTTCGATGAAACTCATTGGTGTTCCAGAGTATGCTGTTGGCCAAGACCAGGTGAGTAAACTGGTAATCCCAAAGTTCCAGGTTTATGTGCTGAGAGATGCACTGAGGCCCGGTTTAAACGTAAAAAAAGAACATAGTACGTAGAATATAGAACCTAGAATTTTACAGGACAGAAGGGGCCATTCAGCCCACAGTGTTGTGCCAACCTATATAAATCTATTTCATGATCAATGTAACCCTTCCCTGCTACACATCTCATAACCATCCATTGTTCATGTACCTATCTCTTAATTGTTCCTATTTTATCAGCCTCTACCACTACTCACAGCAGTGTGTTCCAGGCATCTAAAAACTAACCCTGTACAAAACATTTCTCTAACTTCTCCCCTAAACTTCTCGGCACTCATCTGTAATGGAAATGCTCTTGCACTGGCCATAGCCTTCCAGGGAAAAAGGTACTGGCCATTCACTCTCTCTATGCCTCTCATAATTTTGCACACCTCGATCAAGTCACCAGTCATCCTCCTTTCTTCCAAAGGGAAAAGCCTTAGCTTGCTCAGCATTTCTTTATTAAACCGGCTCTCTAAACCAGGCAGCATCTTCCCCAAAGGTTAACTTTTAGGGAAAGGTTAACTTTTAGGGTTAACTTGCAGGACGAGTCGGTGGTAAGGAAGGTAAATGCGATGTAAGCGTTCGTTTTCAGAGGACTAGAATACAAGAGCAAGGATGTGATGCTGAGGCTTTATAGGGCATTTGTCAGACTGTACTTTGAGCATTGTGAGCAATCTTGGGCCCCTTATCTAAGGGAAGGTGTGCAGGCCTTGGAGAAGATCCAGAGGAGGTTTATGAGAATGATTTCGGGAATGAAAGGGTTGATGAACGAGGATCGCCTGATGGCTCTGGGCCTGTACTCGCAGATTAGAACAATGCGGCGGGGGGTGGGCGGGGGGGGGGGCCTCCCATTGCAACCTGTAGAATACTTAAAGGCCTAGGTAGGCTGGATATGGAGAGGATGTTTCCTATAATGGGTGAGTCTAGGACCAGAGGGCACAGCCTCAGAATAGAGGGACACCCCGGGAAGGGATGATACAGAAGCCTGAAGACACACACTCAGCGATTCAGGAACGGCTTCTTCCCCTCTGCCATCCGTTTCGTAAACGGACATTGAAGCTTTGGACACTACCTCACTTTCTTTTAACATACAGTTATTTCTGTTTTTGCACATTTTTAATAATCTATTCAATATATGTAATTGATTTACTTGTTTATTTATTATTGTTTTATTTTATTTATTATTATTATACTTTTTTCTCTCTCTGCTAGATTATGTATTGCATTGAACTGCTGGTGCTAAGTTAACAAATTTCATGTCACATGCCTGTGATAATAAACCTGATTCTGATCGATTATTGGATAGAGTGTCAGAGGTTACAGGGAGAAGTCAGGAGCGGGAGATGAGACAGCTAATAAATCAGCCATGATGGAATGGTGAATCAGAGTCGGCTTTCCTCATACATTCCAAAGACTTACAGTACGGGTTAGTAGGTGACTTGGTCTCATGGGGGTAATTGGGTGGTGCGGGCTTGTTGAGCCAGAAGACACACGCACTGCAACACGCAAAACATGCTGGAGCAACTCAGCAGGCCCCGCAGCATCTATGGATAAGAGTAGACAGTCGACGTTTCAGGCCAAGTCCTTCCATCAGGACTGGAAAGGAAGGGGAGAAGTCAGAACAAGAAAGTGGAGGGAGGGGAGGAAGTCCAAGGTGGCAGGTGATAGGTGAAACCAGGAGAGAGGGAGGCGGTGAAGTTAAGAGCTGGGAAGTTGACTGGTGAAAGAGATGAAGGGTTGGAGGAGAGGGAATCTGTTAGGAGAAGACAGAAGACAGGGAAGGAAGGGAAGGGGGAGGAGCACCACAAGGAGGTGATGGGCAGGTGAGGAAATAAGGTGAGAGAGGGAAACAAGAACAGCCAATGGTGAAGTGGGGCGGGGAATTACCAGAAGTCCCAGAAATCAAAATTCAGGTTGGAGGCTACCCAGACGGAGTACAACCTAAGTGTGGCCTAGTCCTGGCAGCGGAAGAGGCCATGGACTGACATATGAGAACGGGAAGTGGAATTGAAATGGGTGGTCCACGAGGAGAACCTGCTTTTGTTGAGGGATGGAGTGTAGGTGCTTGGTGAAGGGGTCTCCCAATCTACCAGGTTGGAAGAGCAACACCTTATATTCCACCTTCTGAACTGGCCTCCTGTACATCAGTGAGACCCGAGTATGGCCTCATCACAGCAGTAGAGGCTATGAACTGGTATGTTGGAATGGGATTGGGAAGTAAAATTGAAATAGGCGGCCCCTGGGAGATCCTGATTTTTGTGGTGACCACTGCCACCACTGCACACCGCACATTTGTTGAAATCCCATGAATGATTTGCTTTAAGTTTGTAAATGATTGATAACGGCCTGCTGATATTGTGACAGGAATGACATGATGACAGTACTGATTTGAACACTCTGTATCGCATAATGCTGAATTCTTTATGAATAATTTATATTTAAAATTTAAAAACAAATACGCTCACCAGATGCAAGCTTGCATCACATAAATGTTCACTCTCTTTTGGTTAACTCCTTTCACTTCCTTTGAGGTCAAAGCTATGGGCCTTCTGGATTTAGTGACAACACAAACAAGATCTCTTCTGGTTGATTATAAACTTCTTCCTTCAGGACAGCTTCCTATTGGAAGAGAAGAAAGATAATCCATCAGGTGAACTCCAACCTTTCCTAGAAGGCCCTGCGCTTGGTGGACATGTGAGATGGCAGCTCATTAGATATTTGTAACCCATCTCCTGTCTAATGTCATTTTCTGTCTGGCTAGCCTTCAACCTGATGGCATGAACATTGATTTCTCTTCATTTTCTTTTCCCCTTCCTCTTCCCTGTTCTTTTATTCCCCACTTTGGTCCCTTTCTCTTCTCCTCCCCTGCCTATCACCTCCCCCAGTGCCTCTCCTTCTTCCCTTTCCCCCATGCTCCACTGTCTGGCAGATGCAATCTCAATGGCTCTTCACACGGCCTTAGGCCACCTGGACAACACAAACACCAAGCTGTTCATCAACTATAGCTCAGCATTTAATACCGTCATTCCCACAATCCTGATTGAGAAGTTGCAGAACCTTCTGCAATTGGATTGTTGATTTCCTAACCGGAAGACTGCAATCTGTGCAGATTGGTGATAACATCTCCTCCTCACTGACGATCAACACTGGTGCACCTCAGGGGTGTGAGCTTAGCCCACTGCTCTACCCTCTCTATACCCATGACTGTGTGGCTAGGCACAGCTCAAATACCCTCTATAAATTTGCTGATGATACAACCATTGTTGGTAGAATCTCAGATGATGACGAGAGGGTGTACAGGAGTGAGATATGCCAACTAGTGGAGTGGTGTCGCAGCAACAACCTGGCACTCAACGTCAGTAAGAAGAAAGAGCTGATTGTGGACTTCAGGAAGGGTAAGATGAAGGAACACATACCAATCCTCATAGGAGTGGGGAGAGTGAGCAGTTTCAAGTTCCTGAGTGTCAAGATCTCTGAGGATCTAACCTGGTCCCGACATATCAATGTAGTTATAAAGAAGGCAAGACAGTGACTATACTTCATTAGGAGCTTCAATAGATTTGGTATGTCAACAAATGCTCTCAAAAGCTTCTATAGCTGTACTGTGGGGAGCATTCTGACAGGCTGCATCACTGTCTGGTATGGGGGTGGGGGGGGGAGGCTACTGCACAGGACTGAATGAAGCTACAGAGGGTTGTAAATCTAGTCAGCTCCATCTTGGGCACTAGCCTACAAAGTACCCAGGACATCTTCAGGGAGCGGTGTCTCAGAAAGGCAGCATCCGTTATCAAGGACCTCCAGCACCCAGGGCATGCCCTTTTCTCACTGTTACCATCAGGTAGGAGATACAGAAGCCTGAAGGCACACACTCAGCAATTCAGGAACAGCTTCTTCCCCTCTGCCATCCGATTCCTAAATGGACTTTGAACCCGTGAACACTACCTCACTTTTTAAATATGTATTATTTTTGTTGTTTGCATGACTTTTAATCTATACTCTAATTGATTTATTTACCTATTTGTTATTATTATTATTTCTCTTCTATATTATGTATTGCATTGAACTGCTGTTGCTAAGTTAACAAATTTCATGACACAGGCCAATGATAATAAACCTGATTCTGATTCTAATTCTGATTTTTATCAGATTCCTTCTTCTCTAGCCCTTTACCTTTCCCACCCACCTGTCATCACCTATCACCTTCTACCTTGTCCTTCTTCCCCTCCCCCCATATTTTTTTAATTCTGGCTGTTTCTCCCCTCTTTTCCAGTGAAGGATCTTGGCCCGAAACATCAGCTGTTTGTTCATCTCCATAGATACTGCCTGAGTTGCCGAGTTCCTCCAGCATTTTTTCATTAACAAAGTGTTTTCGCCCACAGAACAGCTGCTTGCTGGATGCTTTTTTTTGGTTTATTGAACTATTTTCTGTAAACTCTAGAGACTGTTGTGTGAGAAAACTGAAGGAGCTAAGCAGTTTCTGAGATACTCAAACCACCCTGTCTGGCACCAACAATCATTCCACGGTTGAGGTCACCTCGATCACATTGCTTCCCCATTCTGATGTTTGATCTGAACAACAACTGAACCTCTTGACCATGTCTGCATGCTTTTATGCATTGAGTTGTTGTCACATATTGACTGATTAGATATTTGCATTAACAAGCAGCTGTACCTAATAAAGTGGCCACTGAGTGTAGAATATAGAACAAGAACAATACAGCACTGAAACAGGACCTTCAGCCCACAATCTTCACTCTGTCAGGATCTCCCGGAGGCCATCCATTTCAAACCTACTTTCCTGACATTCCTACACTCTCCATGGCCTCCTATATTGCTATACTGAGGCCAGATACACTTTGCAGAAGCAATTCCTCATCAGTCTCCAACATTGTATAACCACTCACCTCTATTTTCCTTTACCCCCCCTCTTGTTTTCCCTCATTTCTATGGCCCCCTCAGCCTTTACCTCACCCTCACCTTCACATCCTGCCCATCTGGTTCCTCACCTCCTTCCCGTTCTCCCATGTCCACTGTCCTCTCCTATCAGATTCCTTCTTCTTCAGCTCTTTGCCTCTTCCACCTATCACGTCCCATCTTCTTACTTCATCACCCTGCCCCACCCACCCACTTTCCTGTCTCCAGGTCTCACCTATTACCTGCCAACTTGTGCTTCTTCCCCTCTCCTTACCTTTTTATACTCTGGCTTCTGCCCCTTCATTTCCAGTCCTGATGAAGGGTCTTGCCCTGAAACAGCAATTACTTATTCCCCTTCATAGATACAGGTGGAGATATACTCCTACCCAAGGAGGTGTAAAGCACTCCCTCCCTCCGCCTGATCCTATTTAGTTTCCTAGATCAGGAATGTTCTCAGGATCCATGTTCTCGGGATCGTAAGGCCCTCAGATTTTTGGACTAGTATGGTCATGGTATGGATGGAGGGTTGGAGATACGGCTCTACCAAAGGAGGTGTAAGGTGCTCCTTCCCTCCACTAGCCTGCATGGGCAAAGTATAACCCCTTCCCCACCCCCACCCAATCAGGGTCACGTGAAGCCATGGGAGCAGCTGTTTCCTGGTTATGCGACCACTGATGCCAGGCAGACAATCTCTGGAGAGTATTGGTAATAGCTGGGATCACCCATCTTGTAAAGACACTGCCCAGAAGAAAGCAATGATAAGCCACTTCTGTTGAAAAATTTACCTAGAACAATTATGGTCCTGGAAAGATCATGACTGCCTATGTCATACGACATGGCACATGATGTACGAATGATAGATGCTGCCTAACTTGCTGAGTTCCTCCAGCATTTTGTATGTGTTTCTGAATGCTGGCAATGGTCCATTGTTAGACATGGGACATCCTTCAGCGGCTATAGAATAGGGGTAGTTACTGTCCATTATCCCGGCAGCGTTTAGGGCAGCAATGAAGGTGCTCCATCTCTGTCTGACCTTGGCCATCTTCTCTATTGTACCCTAGACGTGGTTCAGGGTCATAACTTCCGCCTCTACACTACATAGCCAGGTTGTCTTTTATAGGCATCCGTTAGTCCTGTGAGACCATGGATTTGCACCTTGGAAGGTTTCCAGGGCGCAGGCCTGGGCAAGGTTGTATGGAAGACTGGCAGTTGCCCATGCTGCAAGTCTCCCCTCTCCAGGACACCGATGCTGTCCAAGGGAAGGGCACTAGGGCCGATACAGCTTGGCACCGGTGTCGTCGCAGAGCAATGTGTGGTTAAGTGCCTTGCTCGAGGACACAACACGCTGCCTCAGCTGAGGCTCGAACTAGCGACCTTCAGATCACTAGACCAACACCTTAACCACTTGGCCACGCGCCAACACAAGTTGCCTTTAGTCTCTTGTATTTCCTCTGCCCTTCAGAGGTCCAATGAAGTGCTGCCTTGATGATGGAGTTGGCCTCTGTTCTCAAGAGGGGCCCAATCCATCTCCAACGTTTCCTCATGATGATTGTGGCCATGTCCTCTGGGTGACACTGAAGGAGTAAGGCATGATTGGAGATTTTTCTTGGCCAGAAAATACAAAGGACCGTGATCTTGGCAGTGTTCAGGGCTTCCTTCATCGTGCCAGTAGCTTTCTCTGGGTTTTCACTACTGAGTGTCATGCAGATCCTGGGTTGAGACTCAGGAATACCATTGCATACAGATATAGGATTTTTCATTGCTATTTTCATCACAACTTGTTTTGACCATTTAGGGTTGTTAGCCCTGAGCTGAACCCCTGAACCTGGAGGACCGGTGCACCTCTCTTAGTCTGGCCTCTACCCTTTGACCTGTTTGACATAGGTGACCCTACCAAGAGCCAAAGCACAAGGCCCTGACTCCGGCCAACATAGTTCTCTGGGTCTTCGTGGCACGCAAGCCTCCAAACCATGACAAGATTGTGGTCCCCTTGGAGGATAGAATGGAGGTAGCAGGCATGAATACAAACAAGAACTGAAGAAAAGAAGCCAGTTGAAATATAAAGCACAAGAGGAAGTAGCATTAGGTCGTAAAAGAACATCAGGGCTGTCAGCACTGCACACAGCAGAAGGCTGGCTACTAGAGAGATCTGGCTTGGGCATACAAGTCACTGCAGGTGCTGGAACCTGGAGCAGGAAACAAAGATCTGCAGGAACTCAGTGGGTCAGGCAGCATTTGTGGAGGGGAACGAGCAGTCAACGTTTCAGCTCAAGGCCCTTCATCTGGACTGCCTTAGTTTGTAAAGTGATATCACCATAAGACATGGCTGACAGGAGGATATGTTAATTCATCTGCATTAAACTAGGCATGTTCAGTGAAGTCATTCTGCACCTTTCTGACCAAGACCATTGTTATATTTCAATGCATGGAGTATAAGGAATAAGGCTGATGATCTTGTTGCACTTTTACAGAATATAAGGTATGATGTTGTGGCCATCACTGAATCGTGGCTGAAGGGTGGTTGTAGTTGGGAGCTAAAGGCCCAAGGTTACACATTGTATCGGAGGGATAGGGAGGCAGCCAGAGGGGGTGGTGCGGTTCTACTGGTAAAGAATGGCATCAAATCAGTAGAAAGATGTGACATAAGATCAGAAGATGTTGAATCCTTTTGGGTTGAGTTAAGAAACTGCAAGGGTAAAAGGACTCTGATGGCAGTTATATACAGGATTCCTAACAGTAGCTGGGATGTGAACCACAGATTACAATGGGAAAGTTAAAGGTGTGTCAAAAGGGCAACGTTATGATAGTCATGGGAGATTTCAAAATCAGGTTGGAAATGAATTTCAAGAGAACGGGTTTGTTGAATGCCTTTGAGGTAGCTTTTTAGAGCAGTTTGTCATTGAGCTGACTAGGGGATCAGCTATACTGGGTTGGGTGTTACGTGATGAACCAGAGGTGATTAGGGAATTTAAGGTAAAAGAACCTTTATGAGGCAGTGATCACAATACGATTGAGCTCAGCATGAGATCTGATAGGGAGAAAGTAAAGTCTGACGTAGCAGTATTTCAGTGGAGTAAAGGAAATTACAGTGGTATGATGGAGGAGTTGGCCAAAGTAAATTGGAAGGAGCTGCTGGCAGGGATGACAGATGAACAGCAATGGTGTGAGTTTCTGGGGAAAATTGTGGAAGGTGCAGGACAGATCTATTCAAAAAATGAAGAAATACTCAAATGGCAAAATAGTACAACTATGGCTGACAAGGGAAGTCAAAACTATCGTAAAAGCAAAGGAGAGGGCATACAACAAAGCAAAAATTCGGGGGAAGACAGAGGATTGGGAAGCTTTTAAAACACTACGGAGAGAAACCAAAAGAATCATTAGAAGGGAAAAGATGAAATATGAAAGCAAGCTAGTACTTTCAATATCGAAGTGGACAGTAACGGCTTTTTCAAGTATGTAAAAAATAAAAGACAGATGAGAGTGGATATTGGATTGCTAGAAAATGAGTCTGGAGAAATAATAATGGGAACCAAGGAGATGACAGATGAACTAAATGAGTATTTTGCATCAGTCTTCACTGTGGAAGACACTAGCAGTGTGCCAGATGCTGAAGGGTGTGAGGGAAGAGATGTAAGTGCAGTTACTATTACAAGGGAGAGAATGGTCAAAAAGCTACAGATGAACTGTACCCTAGACTTCTGAAAGAGGCAGTGGTAGAGATCGTAGAGGCATTAGAATAAGTATAATGTTCGTCCATCGTCATCGATGAAGACCTTGACGCCATTAGTACTTTATACGAGGTCGAGTTGCTAGCTCGACACTCAATCCGGCACGGATGGAAAGCGTGCCCGGGAGCGGCGCGACTGGATTCGAACTCGGGAACCTTCACTCCTGCAGTCTGGCTCTGATGTTACTGCACCACCAGCTGACTTCTTATGATGGTGTCGAGACTAGCGTGTGATTTGGATTTAAGTGAGGGAGAGTTGCACAGCGTCAGCCTCACTCTCCCTTCCCAATTTCCAGCTGGATCCAGTGGCAAGACAGATTCGAGACGGCTGAAGATGGGACTAGGCGCAGTGGATGACCAGGACGTCTTCTGTGTCTTGTCCTGCTCTACACATTCCACGACGCTTGCAGAGTCCGCCTTCTTGACCGTTGGACCTTCCACTGGTCTCGTCCGCTCAATCCGCCGGAGTCTGTCTTCACATGCTGGGATAGACAACTCCCTCTCTCACCGAGGGTTTGAGACCCGTCGGCTACCCTCACCTGGTTTAGCCGGCTTGTCGAAGCCGTTGCCCGGGGTGTGGCCGCTGTCGCATGCAGACAGCTACGGGGAGCCACAGGTGAGAGCTGAGTGCCAGGTGGGGACCAAAGGTGGACTAACTGCCCTGAGACGGACGCGCCATGCTCCCCCCGCAGAGGCACTACCTCTCCCTGACGCGCCATACACCCCATTAGAGGCATTAGTAATAATCTTTCAAAAATCATTGGACTCTAGCATGGTGCTAGAGGACAGGAAAATTGCTAATGTCACTCCACTCTAAGAAAGGAAGGAGGCAACAGAAAGGAAATTATAGATCAGTTAGTCTTACCTCGGTGGTTGGGAAGATGTTAGAGTCAATTGTTAAGGATGAGGTGATGGAGTACTTGGTAACACAGGACAAGATAGTACAAAGTCAGCATGATTTCCTTCAGGGAAAATCCTGCCTGACAAACCTGTTGGAATTCTGTGAGGAGATTACAAGTAGGATAGATAAAGGGGTTGGAGTGAATGTTGTACACTTGGACTTTCAGAAGGCCTTTGACAAGGTGCCACACATGAGGCTGCTCACCAAGTTAAGAGCCCATGGTATTACAGGAAAGTTACTAACATGGTTAGAGCATTGGCTGATTGGTAGGAGACAGCAAGTGAGAATAAAAGGATGCCTTTTCTGGTTGACTGCCAGTGACTAGTGGTGTTGCGCAGGGGTCGGTGTTGGGACCGCTTCTTTTTATGCTGTGTATAAATTACTTAGATGATGCAATAGATGGTTTTGCTGTTAAGTTTGCAGATGATATCAAGATTGGTGGAGGGGCAGTTAGTGTTGAGGAAACAAGTTGGATACAGAAGGACTTAGACAGATTAGGGGAATGGACAAGAAAGTGGCAAATGAAATACAATGTTGGAAAAACGCATGGTCATGCACTTAAAAATAAATGTGCAGATTATTTTCTAAATGGGGAGAAAATCCAGGAATCTGAGATGCAAAGGGACTTGGGAGTCCTTGTGCAGAACACCCTGAAGGTTAACTTGCAGGCTGAGTTGGTGGTGAGGAAGGCAAATGCAATGTTAGCATTGATTTCAAGAGGTCTAGAATACTAAAGGAAGGATGTGATGCTGAGGCTTTATAAGGCACTGGTGAGGCCTCACCTTGAGTATTGTGAACAGTTTTGGGCCTCTCATGTTAGAAAAGATGTGCTAGCATTAGAGAGGGTCCACAGGAGGGTCACAAGGATATTTCTGGGAATGAAAGGGTTATCATACGAGGAACGTTTGATGGCTCTAGGTCTGTACCCGCTGGAATTCAGAAGGATGAAGGTGATCTCATTGAAAGCTTTCGAACATCGAAAGGCCTAGACAGAGTAAATGTGGAAAGGATGTTTCCCCATGGTGGGAGAGTCTAGCACAAGAGGACAGAGGGGGGCCCTTTCAAAACAGAGATGCGGAAAAATTTTTTTGCCAGAGGATGGTGAATTTGTGGAATTTGTTGCCACATGCAGCTGTGGAGGCCAGGTCATTGGGTGTATTTAAGGCAGAGATTGATAGGTTCTTGATTGGATATGGCATCAAAGGTTATGGGAGAAGGCCAGGAACTGGGGTTGAGGAGGAGATTAAAAAAAAGGATCAGCCATGATTGAATTGCGAAGAGATTTGATGGGCCAGATGGCCTAATTCTGCTCCTATGTCTTACGGCCCAAACCCCTTGCTCTAAGGAGATGCAGTTAATATTAGGCAAGTTAAAGTCACCCATCACAACAACCCTATTATTATTGTACTGTTCCAGATTCTGCCTCCCCATCTGCTCCTCTATGTCTCTGTTACTGTTGGGAGATCTATAAAAACAGTTATTGCCCACTTCCTGTTTCTGACATCCACCCATAATGACTCAGTGGACAATCCCTCCATGACTTCCTCCTTTTCTGCAGCCGTGATACTATCCCTGATTAGCAAAGCTACGCCCTAGCTCTTTTGCCTCCCTTCCTGTCCTTTTTGAAACATCTAAACCCCGGCACATTTAGCAGCCGTTCCTGCCCCGAGTTATCCAAGTCTCTGTAATGGCCACAACATCATAGTTCCACGTATTGATCCACGCTCTAAGTTCATCCGCCTTGCTCTTGATACTCCTCGCATTAAAACAGACACATTTCAAACCATCTGGCTGAGTGCTTCTTTCCTCTATCATCTGCCTATCCTTCCTCGTAAACTCCCTACAAGCTGTCACTACTTGTGCACCAACTGCCCATCCTCTGCCTCTTCACTTCGGTTCTTACCCCCGTGCAAATCTAGTTTAAAGCTCTCCAATAGCATGAGCAAACCTCCTTCCCAGGATATTGGTTCCCCTCCAGTTCAGGTGCAGCCCGTCCCACTTGCATAGGTCACCCCTTCCCCAGAAAAGGTTCCAGTGATCCAAGAACTTGAAACCCTGCCCCCTGCACCATCTCCTCAGCCACTCATTTGTCTGCACTGTCTTCCTGTTGTGACCTTCCCTAGCTCGTGGCACCTTGGAGGTCCTGCTCTTCAGCTTCCTTCCTAACTCCCTAAACTTACTGCACAGGACCTCTACCCCTCTCCTACCTATGTCATTGGTACCAACCTGTAGCATGACCTCTGGCTGCTCACCCTCCCCTTCACGAATATTCTGCAACTGCTCAGAGACATCCTGACCCTATCACCTTGGATGCAACACACTATCTTGGCATCTCTTTTGCTGCTGCAGATTCTCCTATCTCTCCCCTAACTATCAAGTCCCCTATGACTATTGTTTCGCCTGACTTCACCCTACCCTTCTGAGGCTCAGAGCCAACCAGAGTGCTACTGGTCTGGCTGCTGCTGCCTTGCCCAGATAGGTCATCCCCCTCATCAGTATCCAAAGGGGTATACCTGTTGCTGAGGGGAATGTCCACAGGGGAAACCCTGCACTGACTTCCTACTCACTTTACCTCTCTTGGTGTTCACCCATCTACTCCCCGAATTCTGCATGCTGGGTATAACCTCCTGCTTAAAAGTCATATCCATCAATTGCTCTGCCTCCCGGATGATCCTTAGTTCATCCAACTCCAGCTCTGGCTCCTTAATGCAGACTTTCACAAGCTGGAGTCGGCTGCACTTCCCGCGGGTGTAGTCATCAGGGAGACCTTCTGGTTCCATGAATTTCCACATCCTACAGGAGGAGCATTCCACTGGCATATCTGCCATCCTGCCTGCACTGTGCAATGGGCAACCAGGACCAAATCTTCTAACCTGTTTCCTTGGCCTCATTCTCTTCTCGTTGAAGCCTCTTGAGTCAAAGCCTGATGCTCCTCTCACCGCTGGCCTACTCCCAACAATGGCCACCCCGCCTGCCCCTTCTATACTTTTATTTGATTCGTAGTGCTCTGCTCCCGATGCTGATTGGACCTCTGGAATGTCCGAACACCTGTGAATCTCCTCTTCTATACTCGCTTTGCCGGCCTGCGAGTAAACTCTTTGAAGTGCTCCGCTCCCGACGCTGATTGGAGCTCTGGAATGTTGCATTCCAGAGTGCGTGTTGCATGATCAGTGAAGTTATACTGTACCTTTCTGACCAAGACCAAGGGGGGGGGTTCCCAGACCAGACTTGCTTGGTAACTTAACCCATCAAACATATGTCAGAGCAACACACACAAAAAAAAAATTGCTGGAGGAACTCAGTGGATCAGACGGCATTTATGGAGAGGAATGAACAGTTGGCACCGGGCCAAATGGGCCTCATCATTTTATGAGTGTTCCAGCATCTGCAGAATCTCTTAGTGTTGGTCAGAGGCATCTTTGCTCTGTCGTCAATAATCAGGATGTCTGAATACTCTGAGTCAGCCCTCACAACTCCAATTTTGCGTGTCTGGGTTCTCTGTTTGAGTGTTCAGTGACAAGCCAAACCTCCTTAACCTTTGCAGAAAGTAGACAGTTAATGTGCTTTTCTTATGATGTTCTGCAGATTGTGCAAAGTCTTTAGGGTGTCAGGAGCCATGTTGCAGGATACCCAGCCTTTGATCTGCCTTCATGCCTTCGTGTAATACAACAATAAAGCTCAGTATTTGGCTCACGATGTTTTGCCAACCTTTAGAATGACTGCAAAATCAATTCCTCCTTTCCTCCGACATAGCCTTCCATGTGTCTATCTGAACCAGCGTGGATAACTTGGTAGCATAGTGATTAGCATGTCGCTATTACAGCTTGGGGCACCCTGGCGTTCTGGGTTCAGTTCCGGGGCCGTTCTGTAGGAGTCTCTGTACGTCCTCCCTGTGGAACGCGAGGGTTTTCTCTGGGTGCTCCAATTTTGTCTCACAGTCCAATATCTAGCTTAATTGGTCATTGTATGTTGTCTCCTAATTAGTTAAATCGGGGTTGTGAGGATGCTGGGGCAATGTAGTTTGAAGGGCCTGTAGGGCCAGAATAAATTAGATTAGATTATGGGAACACTCAGTCCTCGTTTATTGTCATTTAGAAATGCATACATGCATTAAGAAATGATACAATGTTTCTCCGGAGTGATATCACAGAAAACAAGACAGACCAAAGACTAACACTGACGGAACCACATAATTATAACATATAGTTACAGCAGTGCAAAGCAATACCATAATTTGATGAAGAACAAACCATGGGCACGGTAAAAATAGTCTCAAAGTCCTCGAGTCGATTGACTCCCGAGTCCCCAATAGCAGGCGGCAAAAGGGAGAAACTCCCTGCCATAAACTTCCAGGCACCGTCAACTTGCCGATGCCTTGGAAGCAGCCGACCACAGCCAACACTGAGTCCGTCCGTCCGAAAACTTCGAGCCTCCAACCAGCCCCTCTGATACAGCCTCCCGAGCGCCATCCTCTGCCGAGCGCCTTCGACCTCGCCCCGGCCGCTGAAACATGCAGAGCGGAGGATTCGGGGCCTTCTGCTCCGGAGATTCCGGTTACCACACAGTAACAGCGGCAGTGAAGCGGGCATAAATAAATATGTTTCGATAAATAAATAAATAAACCACTTCCTGCAATCCTGAACCAATCCCACAACCAATGGACTCACTTTCTGGGACCTAACTTATGCTTTTATTTGATTATTTATTAATGTTTTTATTTTTTTTCAGCTGGTGAAACCTGAGGGACAGGCATAGCCAAGCACGCTCATTTCTCAATTCTTAGGAACTTTTGGACTATTCGAGTGTGTTTAGTATTGTGGCTTTCTGGAGATTTACATAGATATTGCAGTGCAGTTTAATGCTATTGTGTAGTGACCAGTTACTACTGGGACATTACTATTTCAGTATTACTATTGGGACAATATATACCATGTTCATGTTCCATAGTTTTTAAATTTCTTCTTTTAATTCAGCATTTTTCTAGGTGTCTTTCACATTTATTTCTGTATGTTATGTGTGTTTGGAATGGCTATATCTATTAAGCAAATTGTTCTTGCTTGTTTATCCTGTATTATTATGTCCAGACAGTTATTATGGATTTTCCAATCTGTAATAACATATCGCTCATAATATAATTTGTGGGACTCTGACAGTAAAACTGGATCAGGTTCGTATTTATAGGAAGGTCTGGTGCCTTTTTTGGGTTCGTATTTTAAAATGAGATTTTGGTGAGTGATGTTTGCCACTTGTTTGTGCCTGTGTAAGTAATCAGATTGAGTTAAACTGCTGCAGGAGCCCGCAATGTGTTGGATTGTTTTTGGTTTCTCTTGGCACTTTCATCATTTATCATCTTGAATTTGTTGGTCTATTATTATGTATTTTTGATAATTTTTTTGTGTTAACCACCTGGTCTTGTATTGCCACAAGGAACCCTTCTGTTTCTGGGAAGAGGTCTTATTACTGTTATTAGCTTTTTGTGCATTTGCACTGTTTGCCTTTTGCACATTGGTTCTTTGTCAGTCTCTGCGTGTAGTTTTTCAGTCATTCAATTATATTTCTTTGTTCTACTGTGAATGCCGGCAGGAAAATAAATCTCGGGGTAGTATATCTAGAAATATATACACTTGGATAATAAACTTATTTTGGAATTTGAATTATCTAAGAGTCTCATAAATGTCACCAATACATCTGCCTCCACTAGCACTACTGGCTCCCATCACTCTCTGTGTAAAATACTTACCTCTGACATCACACCTCACCCACACTCCCCTACCAAACCTTAAAGTTATCCCCTCATGGAGATATTTAAATAAGAACATAGAACATAGAACATGACAGCACAGTACAGGCCCTTCAGCCCACAATGTTGTGCTGACTTTTCAACCAACTCATAGTCATAGTCATACTTCATTGATCCCGAGGGAAATTGATTTTCGTTACATTTGCCCCAACCAAGAATAGAGTATAAATATAGCAATATAAAACCATAAATAATTAAATGGTAATATGTAAATTATGCCAGAAAATAAGTCCAGGACCAGCCTATTGGCTCAGGGTGTCTGACCCTCCAAGGGAGGAGTTGTAAAGTTTGATGGCCACAGGCAGGAATGACTTCCTATGACGCTCAGTGTTGCATCTCGGTGGAATGAGTCTCTGGCTGAATATACTCCTGTGCCCAACCAGTACATTATGTAGTGGATGGGAGACATTGTCCAAGATGGCATGCAACTTGGACAGCATCCTGTTTTCAGACACCACCGTGAGAGAGTCCAGTTCCATCCCCACAACATCACTGGCCTTATGAATGAGTTTGTTGATTCTGTTGGTGTCTTCCACCCTCGAAGCTCAATCTAACCCTTCCCTCCCACAAAGCCCTCCATTTCTCTATCATCCATCTGAGAGTCTCTTAAATTCCCCTAATGTATCTGCCTCTCCCACCACCCCTGAAGCACATTCCATGCAACCACGCAATCTCTGTGTAAAAAAACAATCTAAATAGAGATGTAACTTGCCCTGCACATCTCTGCTGAACTTAGTGCCTCTCATCTGAAATGAATGCACCTCTCCCAGACCTCTGGGACATTACTCAGACGAGTGATGACATTTGCTGCACATTCAGATCTTTCCTTCGATATTTCACTGTGGTTGTGGGCTGGTTTAAATATTCCACTATGGAATACAGATCTGGTGGAGTGAGAATATGATAGATTGTTGGTAGTTGCTTTCTGAATTAATTCCAAATGCAAGGCACTGAAGTCTGCACAAATAATATTCACAGAAGAACAATAACTTAATAGCTATTGTGTTGAAATAAAGCAATGAGATCCATTTCAGAGAGTTAGATGGTGATTTTTTTTTCAACATGAATGGCATAGATGGAGTAGACAGCCTGTATCTCTATCCCTGGTCTGAAGTGTCTCGTATTAAATGGCATGCATTTAAGGTGAGAGGGGGCAAGTGCAAAGATGTGTGGAGCAAGTTTTTTTTTACAGAGAGTGGTGCAGTCTAACCAGAGCTTTATAACGCTGCAACATCCCGTTCTTAAGGGTCGGTTCCTTCTTCTGACCAGTGAGGTGCCCATGGCTGCCTGTTCTCCAATGTTACTCTCCTGTCCAGGTTCCAAGTAAATATATTATCAAAGTATATATTGTATATGCCACCGTATACTACCCTGAGATTTATTTTTTGTGGCTATTCACAGTTGATACAAACACAATGGAATCAGTGAAAAACCACACACAAGATGGACACACAAGCAATCTGCAAAAGACAGCAAACATTGCAAATACAACAAAGAACAAAGTAAATGAAATAATAAATAAATAAATAAGCAATAAATATTGGGAACGTGAGATGAAGAATGATTGAGTCCATAGACTGTGGGAACAGTGCAGTGCTGGGGTGAGTGAAGTTATCTGCTATGGTTCAGGAGCCTGGTGGGTTGAGGGGTAATAACTGTTACTGAACCTGTTTGTGTGGGTATCTCCTCCCTGACCTGCACGTTGTGTGTGTTGCTCTGGATTTCCATCATCTGCAGAATCTCTTGGGTTTAGAGAATGGAATGGGTCAGCTTGAACTCAATGGGCTGAAGGGCCTGTTTCTATGCTGTTTGACTCAGTGACTCAATAATAGTGCAAACCTGGATGAGAAGTTTAATGGATGTCTGAATGGTGAAGAGTGTTTAATACCAAGAAACTTGCAGTTTCTGATATGCATTTACTGCCTGATTCTTAAGTGTCCTTGCAAACTGTTCAAAATAGTCATAGTCATACTTTATTGATCCCGGGGGAAATTGGTTTTTGTTACAGTTGCACCATAAATAATTAAATAGTAATATGTAAATTATGCCAGGAAATAAGTCCAGGACCAGCCTATTGGCTCAGGGTGTCTGACCCTCCAAGGGAGGAGTTGTAAAGTTTGATGGCCACAGGCAGGAATGACTTCCTATGATGCTCTGTGTTGCATCTCGGTGGAATGAGTCTCTGGCTGAATGTGCCCACCCAGTACATTATGTCGTGAATGAGTTTCCATTCGTAAAATGCTACTCCATTGAGAATGGTTAGTGATGGGCATTGAACGCTGGCCTTGAAAGCAATACAAGCATCCACTGGAGCATATCAACCATGACAAGGTAGGCAGGTAACACACACAAAACGCTGGAGGAACTCAGCAGGCCGGGCAGCATCTATGGAGAAGAGTACAGTCGATGTTTCAGGCCGAAACCTTTCAGCATGACTGGAGAAAAAAAAAATGAGGAGTCAAAGGTAGAAAGTGGAGAAGGGAGGAAAAAACACAAGGTGATAGGTGAAACTGGGGGGGGGTGCTGGGGGGAGGAGGGGTGAAGTAAAGAGCTGGGAAGTTGTTTGGTGGAAGAGATCTATCTCTTTCTACTTTAGGTATTATCCAAACTGTTGACTGAAGACACAGCACCAGGCAAGACAACACACCAAAAGAGACCAACTCAAACTGAGATGTTGGAATGTTCAGACAACGATGACTGGCTTCTCTGATAACCTCCAGCACCAGCACACTGCTGAGCAGCAGAGAGACCTGGACAACATACCATAAGCAGGAGAGAAGGCCCAACATCTCCCACTTAAGGTGCCTTCATCACATCTTGGGCTTGCACGTGAGAGATAGAGTACCCAATGCTGAAGTTCTCTCTTGTGCCAGCCTCCCTAGCAGTTACATAGCTATTGTGTTATACCCAATGCTCTACCAGAGTAAACTACGGCATGACTAATCCTGGGATTGTATAAAACATCAAGGAAAAGGGAGACTTTAAAAAAAGAAAGAAACCATTTTTCACAGTTATCAATAGAATCTCCTTTGCTGGAGGAGAAAGAAAACAAATAATGGGAAAAATGTTAAGAATGGAAAATCTTTAGTATTAAGTCTCAACCATGCTTGAGGGCTGAGACCTAGGAATGCATGCACAGAGCGTGATTAATTATTCACTCATCTATTATCATTCTCAAAGAGCTGTCAGACTTGCGACTCACAATCGATTAACTGAGGGATCTCTGCTCTCTTACAGCTTTGAACAGACAACAGCCACGCTGGGGCTATTAGTGGAGGACTGCAAGAGCATGTGCTCCAGTCCCCGCAAGTCAATCATATAGGCAATGTAACTGTCAAAGCCACAGGCGAGTGAAGATTAAATGATTGTAGCAACATTGATTTCAACATTGAAAAGGAGCTGTTCTTTCAGCACCGGAAACTTGTTCTTTCATCAAAATGCTTCACATACCTTCACTCCAAACTGAACATACCTCACACCCAACAGACATCAGCCTAGAAAGAAGACACACAGAATGCTGGAGGAACTCAGCAGGCCAGGCAGCATCTTTGGAGAGGAATAAAGAGCCGATGTTTCAGGCCAAGACCCTTCATCAGGACTGGTTGTAAAAGCTGATATAATTAGGGTAATGGCAGAGACCCAGCAGGTCAAGCAGCATCCATGGAGAGAGGAAATCATGAGGGCCATAAATAGTGTGAATGGTCTTTGCCTTTTTCATGGAGATGGGGAATCAAGGAATAGAAATCATAGGGCTAAGTTAAGAGAGGCAGAATTTCATAGGAACTTGGGGAGCAACTTTCGAAGGTCAATCCAAAGTCTGGTGGATGACACCCTGGATCTGTGAGTTGCAAGTACACTGTGGAAGTCAGAAACCCCATGTCTGCGGGTTTGCCAGAGGCCCAGAGATGGCTGTTCAGGGGCTGGAGGACTGTCTGTGTGTGTGACTGGACAGGTGGGAAGTAACATTCCCTCAAATCTTTTTTTACAACTGTGAGAACCAACCATTGCTCTGAGCAGGAATTTTTTACATGGCCTGGAAACTATGAGGCATTTTAATTTTTTTGTAATATGCATACTATGAAAATAGAAAAATCACATGCTTTTGGTTTTATTTATTAAATGAAAGATATAATGAAATACAGTACAACAAGGAAAATCTTTCATGTTCTGTAAGCTTTTTCTCATCTGGCTTTATTCCAAGTGCGTGGCAGCAAAGGCTATGTGTACGGGAGCATTTCAGTTACCGTGCTGCTTAGAGGGAACAGTAATGGGAGGACGGGGCCCTGTTTATTTGTTGCCGCTGTTGTTGTTTCTTGTGTCGTTCTGCTCAACATCGTGGGGTTGCTATGTTGGTGCTGGAATGTGTGGCAACACTTGCAGGCAGCCCCAGTGGTGGTTGTTAACACAAATGATATATTTCACTGTATGTTACAGCATATGTGTTGATAAATAAATGAATCTGAATCTGAACTTCTTTATACAGAGGGCAGTAAATATAAAGAGTGAGCTGCCAGAACAAGAGGTAAGGCAGGTACTACAACAATTCTTAAAAGACGGTTGTACGGGCACATGGAGAGGGAAGATTCAGAGGGATATCGGCCAAACCCAGGCAAATGGGACCTGGGTTAACATGGTCTAGTTGGGATGAATGGCCTGTTTGCATGATGTATGACTCAGCACAATCCCCGCTGATTTGATTTTGATGCAGGTGATGCGCCTCACTGTATTTTTGATGTACATGTGATAAATAAAGCTAATCTTTAAATCTTTAACTCTTTGATTCTGTGACATATGTAAGGTGTTTCTTCTTTTATGTTACT
Organism: Mobula hypostoma; assembly: GCF_963921235.1. NCBI lineage: Eukaryota > Metazoa > Chordata > Chondrichthyes > Myliobatiformes > Myliobatidae > Mobula > Mobula hypostoma. The sequence goes on along the minus strand of NC_086101.1, from coordinate 187,456,185 downwards.
GTGTAGGCTGATCAAAATGGCTTCTTTTGTTATGTTAACTGCTGAGAAAGTTCTCTCTCTAGTAGCTTGTTTGGGTTATAAAGAGAATTGTATTCATTTGCTAACCAATTGGGATAGATGTTATTCTTTCTTGTGTGTCTGTAAGCTATTGTGTTGCGTGGGCTTTGGGGCAGAAGGCGCGAGGGGGATAAGGAGAGGAGACATGATGCTGTAAGCTGGCTGACAGGACAGACCCCGAGTGGGAGTTTGAGGCCCAGGGTCTTTGGCGAGGAGAGGAGACGAAGACAGACTCATGTGGAGTGTCTGGTTGACCACCGTGGTCGGTCCCAGGCGGCGGGTCGAGGAGGTCGGAGGGGATCGAATGGTGGAAAGAGGATTCTGTTAATTGAGCTCCTACTGTTGTGCACGAAGTGGTTGAACTTTGATAAGTTTGGTGCCTTTTACCTTCCTTTTATATTTTATCTCTATTAATTACATAGTTCCAGTAATATCTATAAATTGTAATCATTTAATCGCATATGGTGTATTGTCTGTTATTTGGCAGGGTGGGGTACATCACACAGTATCCACACAAACTTGATTACCCAGTTTGGCAGGGCTGAAGGCTGCTTCCCCTAGACGAAAGCGAGCTGAGCGAGCCTGAGGCTTACCGGGGGGCTACACGTAGATTTGATGTTTTGGGTTCATAAACTGTTTCTCTCTTCACAGAAGCTGCCTGACCTGTTGAGAATTTCCAACATTTCCTAGTTCCTTCCCATTGCACTCAGGTCCAAGCAGAAAACTTAGAATGGCCTCTTTTTGCCAGCAAAGGAAAATAATTCAGATATCACATATCTGAAAAAGATCAGAAGACACTCAACAGGTCAGGCAGCGTCTGTGGAGAGAGAAACTGAGTTAACATTTCAGGGTGAAGAACATCTGCCAGCCTTTTTATTTCTATTTTCCATCTACTTTCTTAATGACAGAGTGTGATAGCTAGATTGGAACAATCACAGTCCATTACAAAGATTACAGGTTATTTCATGAATCATTTCCATAGCAACCTGTCTCAATGAAAAAGCATATTAAGGGAAGGATATTACCTGGTTTAGGAAGCTCCCTTCATCTTTTTATTTTACATTGAACACAGAGCAGTACAGCACAGGAAAAGTCACTTTGGCCCATGATATCTGTGCTGAACACAATAATGAATTAAATTGAATCTGTTTTTCCTGTGCATGACCCATATCCCTCCTGTCCATCACAGGAAAGGCCCTCCCCACCTCTGACCACATCGACAAGGAGCACTACTGCAGGAAAGCAACATCTTCATCAAGCACCCCCACCATCCAGGCCATGCTGTGTTCTCGTTATTACCATTGGGAAGAAGGTACAGGAGTCTTAGGTCCTACACCGGGATTTAGGAGTAGTTATTACTCTATAACCATCAGACCCCTGAACCAACGTGGATAACTTCACTCACTCCAACACTGAGTTGGTTCCACAACTTACGGACTCAGTTGCAAGGACTCTGCAATCCATGTTCTCAGGATTATTTATTTATTTTTAAAAATGTGCACAATTTGTCTTCTTTTGCATATTGTTTTTCAGTCTTTGTTTATTCAAAGTACATTTATTATCAAAGTATGAATGCAGTATACGACCCTGAGACTCGTTTTTCCCACAGACAGCCACGAAACAAAGAAAACCATGGAACTCGTTCAAAGAAAAGCATCAACACATCACCGCACCAAAAAAAAACAAATTGCATAAAGAGCAACAAAAAAATCCGAGTGAAAAACAGAGAATAAAAAACACAAAAGTTCTGGCATATTTAGTTCAGTTCAGTGTTTATTATCTTCAGGCCACACCGATTCAAAATTGCCCAAAATAGCAAGAAAAAATGAGCGACCGGAAGGCAGAAACACATCATAACATGAGCTACAGACCCAGAAATCTGGCACCAAGCTCCGCTAGCATTGAGAGAGAGAGAGACCGTTTGAATGCAGGGTCGTTCCCACAGGAGCAGTGAGCAAGAGGGAAAGAGAGACCGTCACATGCAGGCATCTTTCTCCGGCAGCAGCGAGCGAGAAGCTGGTAGATGGCGCTGAACCCCTGCTTGCCTTCTGCTCACTCCTTGGCGCTTTAACTGGCGAGACTGGTGCGAAACATAGTTGATCATGGGCTCATGTCCTGTCTCCAGGGTTCTTGGCCTCGAGGCCGTACACTCTACTCAAAGCCTCACAGAACCCTTGCAGAGACAGCAAAGTGCCAGATGGCTCAACTGGCCCGAAAACACACCAGCAAAATGTAGCTCACAGGCTCCAACAGTAGCAGAACCACGTAAAAGAAGTAGTTTCGTGAACTGTCTGGATGATGTCACCCTTGTTACATTGTTCACAGGCAGGTTTTCATAAATTTACTGTATTTCTTAATTTTTCTATAAATACCTGCAAGAAAATAAATCTCGATGTTGTATATGGTAACGCTCATGTAGACCATAGACACAGGAGCAGAATTAGGCCTTCCGGCCTATTGAGTCTGCTTCGCCATTTAATCATGGCTGATCCTTTTTTTTTCCCTCCTCCTCAACTCCAATTCCCGGCCTTCTCCTTGTAAGCTTTGATGCCACATCCAACTCAAGAAACTATCAATCTCTCCCTTAAATACACCCAACTTTGATAATAAATTTCCTTTAACTTTGACTTTCCTTGCCTTTTTATGTTTATGCCCAAAAGCCCTTTAAATGCCATTACCATATCCAGTCGCAGCACTACCAGTTCTGGGGCACCTCCTTTTCTCTGAGTGAGAGACGTGTCACTTGCCAGCTTGTATTCCTTCCCTGCTCCCCTTCCCCCCCATCTTCTTATTCTGGCTGCTTTACCCTTCCTTTCCAGTCCTGATGAAGGGTCTCAGCCCGAACCGTTGACTATTTATTCCCCTCTATAGATGCTGCCTGACCCGCTGATTTCCTCCAGCATTTTGTGGGTGTTGCCTCGGCAGAATCTCTTGTGTTTATCCTTTCATGTTCCACCTCTTACCCTAAGTGCATTTCCTCTCGTACTTGACGGTTGTAGCCTGGGAAAATAGGGCTTCTGTGCTCCACAGAGGATGACCTGGGCTTCCTGGGGTGAGAAGAATAAATTCAGAGGCTTTTCCAAATAAATATCTGGCATCTCATCAAAACTGAGCAAGAAAGACACCCTGAGGACTTTCTGCTTTTACGTCTTAATTGCCTAGGAGGTGGGTCTGTCAATCAATCACAGATAAAGCAAGGGCTTTTCTTGACATGTGACAATAAGCAACAACAAAAAAGATCCTTCAGAATATGCACTATTACTGAAGATTAAACATAGCAGGTTTCAATTTAGACAAGTCAATCCTTTCTTTTTAACAAATCACTAAGCTAAGACGAGAGAGGAATTATTTTATTCTAAAACAACAGAAATCTGCAAGATCTCTTCCAGTCAAGCAGCACAAACCCTTAATTCCCCTTCTACGCAAAAATTCATCCAGCCTTGTCTTCAATATATTTACTGAGGTAGCTTCCACCGCTTCAGTGGGCAGAGAATTTCACAGATTCACCACTCTCTGGGAAAAGCATTTCCTCCTCATCTCCGTCCTAAATCTACTCCTCCGAATCTTGAGGCTATGTCCCCTAGTTCTAGTCTCACCGATCAGTGGAAACAACTTTCCTGCCTCTATCTTATCTATCCCTTTCATAATTTTATATGCTTCTATACGATCTCCTCTCATTCTTCTGAATTCCAGTGAGTACAGTCCCAGACAACTCAATCTCTCCTCATAGCCTAACCCCCTCATCTCTGGAATCAACCTGGTGAACCTCCTCTGTACTGCCTCCAAAGCCAGTATATCCATCCTTGATGACAGTTGTTGCCTTTTTGGGGCAACGCCTCCTGTAGGTGCTGTCTCTGGTGGGGAGGAGCTGTGCCTGTGATGGACCAGGCTGTGTCCATTGCTCTCTGCAACCTTGGTTAAGTGAATAGATTAGAATATAGAACACAAACATGCCAGCATAGTACAGCCCCTTCAGTCCACAATGTTGTGCTGACCTTTGTCTCTGGAATCAATCTAACCCTTCCCTCTTACATAGAATTCTGTTTTTATACATAGCCCTCTACATTAATTGGTCAGGAGGCAGTGAGAGTGTAATAAGCTTTTCGGGCCTGTGTGTGGCACCGAGGTTTTTAAAGAGTACCTTGAATTGGATAATTGTTGTCTAATAAGGGTAGTTACTCATCTAGAGTTCCTTGTGCATTTTCTCAAGTGATCCACTCTTTGTAATGTGCTTTCTAATTAAGTTTGTTAAGTTTATTTTGATAGGCTCAGGATGCCATGTTACTTGTGTTATTTGAGCAGACGCCTGATTAGCAATAATCACAGGGTCCTAGTTTTGAGAATGTTATTTCATGTGGTGTTGCTCAGCTGATCCATCCATGTTCTGTTGGAATTCTTATGAATAAGCTCTTGTCGCCGTCTCTACATCAGAGCCTGTCTTTCAATAGACAATAGGTGCAGGAGTAGGCCATTCAGCCCCTCGAGCCAGCACCACCATTCACTGTGATCATGGCTGATTAACCACAATCAGTACCCTTTTCCTGCCTTCTCCCCACATCCCTTCACTCTGCTATCTTTGAGAGCTCTATCTAACTCTTTCTTGAAAGAATCCAGAGAATTGGCCTCCACTGCCTTTTGAGGCAGAGCGTTCCACAGAACCACAACCTTCTGCACTTGGGTTCTGATATTGCCACTGTGCCATGGGACGGGGAGGAGATTTTGCAGGATTGATAAGGTGAGATGCCTCCTTGCTAGATCATTGTCTGGTCGGCTGCCTTTAAGGTCTATATCCATTGATACAAAGAACCAGCCTCCCCTCCATGAGCCTTGTCTACACTTCTCATTGACTCAGTGAAACAGCCACCAACATCCCACCATAGACATTCTTTCTACACCCCTCTCCCACGACAAAAGTTCGAAAGCCATACCAGCAGGCTCAAGGACAGCTTCCAGCCCACTCTAACACATACAGAATGCTGCAGGAACTCAGACATCCCACCCTGCAAAAACTCATTTCAGGGAGGTACACTTTAGTGTAGTCTGGGGTGACGTACGTCTTATATTTTCTTTTTTTGGAACACTCTGCCACTCTGACTTTTTTTGAAACTCTCTCGATCCTGCTCTTGCTCTCGCTTTCTCCCTCTCGCACGCGTGCACGCTCTCTTGTGTTCTCTCATGGTCGCTCTCACTCATGCTCGCTCTCTCACGCTTGCCTTCTTGCTCTCGTGCTCGTTCTCTCTAGCACGCTTGGTCTCAAAAAAATCAATTTCTGGGACATTGTATATAATTTGCAGGCATCTGGGAGCCACTATTAATTTGCGGGAGACTCCCGGAACTTCCGGGAGAGGTGGGATGTCTGGAAATGAACAGTTGAAATTTTGGGCCAAGACCTTTCATTAGGACTGGAGAGGGAGGGGGGAGTAACCAAAATAAGAAGGCGAGGAGCAGATGGAGTAAAAACTGGAAGGTTGAGGATGAAGATCACATTTCAATCCCACTGTTATAAGACTATTGAACCAATCTCTTGTAATGTTTAGATTGGTATTAGTATTGGTTTAGCACTTACCAAGATAGAGTGAAAAGCTTGTCTTGCATTCTGTCTAGACAGATCAAATCATTACACATAGAAAAAGGTAAAACAATAACAATGCGGAATAAAGTGTAGAAGCTACTAAAAAAAAGTCCAGTGCGGGGAAATGGTAAAGAGCAAGGAGATGAGAAGGAGCACTTGTTCACCGCAAGATCATAGCAAAGTAAATTGTGAGACCAAGAGTCCTCCTCGTTGTACAAGATGTGCATGACTGATAGCAGTGGGGTGGAGGCTGTCTTTGAGCCTGGTGGTATTTGATTTCAGGCTTCTGTATCTTCTGCCCGATCAGAGGGGAGAGATGAGAGAATGTCTGGGGTGGGAGAGGTCTTTGATTATGCTGGCTGCTTTACTGAGGCAGTGAGAAGTGTGGACAGAGGCAACAGAGATGGACTATTGCTCTCAGAATTTACCTCAATATGACTTTGCACTTTATCATTTGCCTGTACTGTAGTTTGTCAGTAATTTTTACATTTTATTCTGCATTCTGTTATTGATTTTCCTTGTTCTACCTCAATGCGCTGTGCAATGATTGAACAGTATTGCACTGTATGAACAGTATGCAAGACAAACTTCTCACAGAATCTTGGTCCCTGTGACAAGAATAAACTAATACCAATAACAGTACCATTTCAGAACGTTTGAACCAACCCTTCTTCACACAATGGACTTGAGCTTTTCTGTAACCCTGTTTTAGATCTAAAGTAATCACTAATCCTTCCAGTTAAAGACATTGTAATTGTCATCCTCATCCCTCCCTTGATAAATACTCAATGGGCAACTTAATGTCTCTTGTCTGACACAGACGGTAATATTTCAATTTAAGTCCAGAATTTAAAATCTCTGTGAACAAATTATCCCTCTTATCTTCTTGTTCTTTATATATCTGAATGAACTGCAAAAACTTTTTTAATGGCTCAAACTTCTACTGATGTTTTGTTAAAATTGATTCATTCAGAAGGTTAGTTATTATTTAGTCCAAAGTAAATTCATCTTTATTACTGGGCTGCTAACATTAGCCATGTAGCATACTGGATAGATGATACAGTTGTACTTCCCGGATGGCTGGAGATGGAGAGTGAGGATTGCCTACCATATTCCATAGGGGCAATTATTATGTCCCCTATTCGGTTAAGTAAAGCCTGTTATAGAGGCAGTCCCATTATCCATAGCACCATACAGATGTGGAGACAAATGGAGAAGCATTTGAAACTCAGAACATTATCTTTTCTTGTACCTATATCAGCGAACCCCTCATTTATCCCCTCATGTATAGATGGGGCCTTTGATGCATGCCGAGAATTAGGGATACGCAACGTTGGAGACTTATACATACAAGGGATTTTTGCATCATTTTGGCAGCTCCAGGACAAATTCGGATTGCAAAAGAGTCATTTTTTCAGGTATCTCCAGCTAAGACACTATATAAGATCACATCTTTCTAGTTTTGAGACAGCAGAACCTGATAAATTAGATAATTATTTAAGATCATGTTTGGGGACAGAACACATCATCGCCTATCTGTATGATGCCATACAAAACAAGTGTCATACAACAATGGATAATATTAAAAAAGAGTGGGAAAAGGAGTTGGGTACAGAGATAGAGGAGGTTATATGGAACGAGGCTTTGGAGTATGTTAACTCCTGTTCCATCAATGCCAGGCATTGTTTAATACAATTTAAAATCCTACATAGACTACATTACTCAAAAGTAAGGATTCATAAAATATTCCGAGAGGTGTCCCCAATGTGTGAGGAATGCAAGTCCTTGGAGGCAAATTTGTTACATAGTTATGCTTTATGTCCCAGGATACAAGAGTATTGGAAGCAAATATTTGAGGTCCTATCGAAGGTACAAAAGGTTCAGATAATACCAGACCCCATTTTAATAATTTTTGGAACTTCTGCGAGGTCAAATAAATTCCAGGCTACCCAGCAACAACTCCTGACCTGTGGCATACTTAATGGAAAGAAACTCATACTGACGTTCTGGAAAAAGGAGGAAACTCCATCACTCAGACAATGGCTGTCTGCATTAATGGATACTCTGCATCTAGAGAGGATAAGATATGTTATCAAGGACAGACTCAAGGAATTTGAAAAAATCTGGCAACCATTACTGTTGTACTTAGAAGAGACCGACAGCTGAACTAAGTGTGGGGGGTGGTAGGACCTAAACAGCACATACGGGAGGGGTGAGGGGAGGGTAGGGCTGGGGAGGGGAAAGGAGACGGGGTGGTAGGGTTTCCTTTGCTTTTTGCTTGTTTACTAAACATACATTCATTTGACTTTCATTGTGTTGTTACAAGAAAGAAAAGAAAAAAGAAGCGTTGTACTTTAGAACATTGTCGGTTGTGGTTAAGCTGATGTTGCTTCACAATAAAAAAACATTTGAAAACAAAGTAAATTCGTCTGACAAGCTGTCAATGCACGCTGGAGCCTTCTGTGCTGAGTTGCCATGGTAACAGGGCCTAAGAATGTGGAAACAGAGTGGAGGAGAAGGGACAATGGCCCCATATCCCGGCATTGTCCCTTGTTAAGAGCTGGAAAGAGGAGATGTAGTCAAGTAAGTGGATAAATAGATGAGGCTCTGATTATTGATCCGGAGACACAGTACAAATCCCACTATAACAGCTGGGGAATTTAATTTGGAGCAACATTCATAATAGGTGAATTGACAAATTGGTTTATTATTTTCACATGTACCAAGGTACAGTGAAAAACTTATCTTCCATACAATTCATTCACTATAACAGTGCATTGAGGTTGTACATGGAAGATAATAACAGAGAGAAGAGAAAGTGGAGTGCAGGTATATAATAAGGTACAAGGTCACAACAAGATAGATCGTAACTCTCTCATTGTTCCAGTGGACTTGACCACTGCCCCACCAGTGCTGTTTATGTTGGGTTTCCCCCCGTAAACCCATGTTTCCTCATGTGTTAGACACTCTACTCTAGGAAAAACACTCTGGCTGTCTACCCCATCTATGCCTGTCATTATATTATATATTTCCATCAAGTCCCCCTTTGGTCACTAGAGAAAAAAAGATGTCTAATCCCTGTTTATTGTAAACACTCTCCAATCCAGGCAACATCCTGAAGAACCTCTTCTGCACCCTCTTCAAAGTCTCCAAACTGTTCCCGTAATGGGGAGACCTATGTTTAATAAATAAATAAAGGCACCCATTAGTCTTGCGAGACCATGGATCTGTGCCTGGAAAGTCTTCACTCTCCAGGGTGCAGGCCTGGGCAAGTTTGTATGGAAGGCAAGTCTCCCCTCTCCATGACACCAATGTTGTCCAAGGGAAGGGCATTAGGACCCAAACAGCTTGGCACCAGTGTCGTCACAGAGCAATGTGTGATTAAGTGCCTTGCTCAAGGACACAACACGTTCCCTAGGCTGGGGCTTGAACTCACGACCTTCAGGTAGCTAGTCCAATGCCTTAACCACTTGGCCACATGCCCACACATGTTTTATATAACTGTGACATCAACACCTCAACAGACATCAACATCCATTGCCTTTTATGCCTTGGCAACTCTACACTTGATTTGATGCTTCTTAAATATTGTGAAAGTAGCTGCTTCATTCGTTTATCCATTGAATTATCTATCTATTTATTTATTTGTTTACTAATATATGCATTTATTTATTTATCTATCTAGATATCTATTTATTTACTTATTTATTTAGTCATCCAGTTGTAAGACCATAAGACATAGGAGCAGAATTAAGCCATCTGGCCCATCGAATGAGTTATTTACTCATTTATTTACATATTTATTTAGAGATATGGCAGGTAACAGGCAGAGTGTTCTAGATTCCATCCACCCTCTGTGTGGAAGATTCCCTCTCAGATTACTAACCACCCTTGTCCTCCATGTCCCTCGGAATAAAGGCCTGTGCACTATTTGCTTGCAGTGTACACAGGCTAAAGCATGGCAAATCGTGCTTTGTATGTAACTTGTAGGATCATTAAAATATTATATAATAAACTCACAAGGATGCATTGTTCCTGTGCTGACCAGAGGTGGACGAATTTCACATGGTAATTCAAAATGAGTGGTGGGACGGAGATACATTTTCACCACAGGTGCTCCTTCTCTCTGTTAGCCTGTAGGTCACCCTTAGGCAAGGTTTAGCATCAGTTTAGCCCACTCTCCTCGATCAGGGTCACGAGAAGCCACGGGATCAGGTGGTGGATGGTCATATGAGCAGCTGGTGTACATCACAAGTCCCGGTTATGCGACCACTGACGCCAGGCAGACAATCTCTGACGAGTATTGATAATGGCTGGGATCACCCGTCTTGTAAAGACACTGCCCAGAAGAAGGCAATGGCAACCACTTCTATAGAAAAATTTGTGAAGAACTATCATGGCTGTAGACCATGATCGCTCATGTCACACGACACAGCACGTAATAATGATGATGATGAATTCAAAGCAAGCTGAGCAGGCATTGAACATGTCTTTGATGGCAGGAATAGTTGTGCCTGTGATGGAGCTGTCTGAGTCTAGGACCTTCTGCAGCCTCTTTTGATCCTGTTCGTTGGAGACCTCATAACAAGTGGTGATGCATCAATGGAATCTTACTAGAGTCTCCAGTGACGAACCAAATCCCTAATCCTCCTAATGCAGTACAGCTGCTGGCATGCCTTCTTCCTCCCTCACCATCTGGGACATGTACTCTTCTTGCTATCATATCTGGGTGGATGCAGACTGACACTCATTGACTCAGGAACAGCTTCTTCCCCTCCATCATCAGATTTCTGAACAATTCATGAACCTATGATCACTATCTCATTCCTTTCTTTGCATTATTTATATATTTTTGTAACTTATGATAACGTCACGTCTTGTTGCTATAAAACACCAAATTTCATGTCGTATAAGTGGTAGTAAATCTGATTCTGACTCTAGGTCTTCTACTCAAGATTCATACACAAGACTGTTGTTTTGCCTGATCTTGTCCCACTGAACTTACCTCCTCATACCTCAACTCTATTTTATATTCGCACCCACACTCCCACACTCTCCTTCCGCCCCAACCGGTTCAGTTCCTTCCCACCTACACCTGAAACACCTCACACCCCTTCACTACTTTTAACAAATTAGACCATAAATCCGTACAACACAGGAGCATTATTAGGCCATTCAGCCCATCGAGTCTGCTCCACCATTCCATCATGGCTGATTTATTATCCCTCTCAAACCCATTCTCCTGCCTTCTTCCTGTACCCTTTGACACCCTTACTAACCAAGAACCTATCAACCTCTGCTTTAAATCTACCCAAAGTCTTAGCCTCCACAGCTGTCTGTGGCAATGAATTCCACAGATTCACTACCCTCTGGCTAAAGAAATTCCTCCTCATCTCTGTTCTAAAGGGATGCCCTTCTATTCTGATGCTGTGCCCTCAGGTCCTAGACTCTCCCACTGCAGGAAAACCTCTCTAGATCCACTCTATGTAGGCCTTTCAATATTCGATAGGTTTCAATGAGACCCCGCCTCATTCTTCTGAACTCTGGCAAGTACAGGCCCTGGCCCATAATTTCCACTTCCCTGGGCCCCACTAAGAGAATATTCAACATCTGCAGCCTCTCCTGCGATACCAGTCTGATTCCTCTTGTTTAACACTTATCATGCATATTCCTATCAAATGCTCTGGGAGACATGCCAGACTGTCAGCTCCATCTGACTGCTAAGGGTGTTACCAATGAAAACACTCAAATTCATCAGACTGACAAATCGAATCGCATTTATACTCTTACAAAATTCCTCAGGCACCAATGAAAAAGCCTTGAGAAAACAGGCTGCATTTGTAGTCCGGGTGTGGATTGGGAATGATTGTACCCGATCAGGAAGGGAAATAAAAGAAACATCTCACTCCAGATCTTCGGAGACCTGAGTTCTGTTCTCTCTGGACCTGTGAAAACCAAAAGGCAGTCTTATGGAAAAGAAGAAGACGTTGAGGGGACACGAGAGATTCTGCAGACGCTGGAAATCTTGAGCAACTCACACGAAATGCTGGAGGAACTCAGCAAGTCAGGCAGGATCTATGGAGGGGAATGAACAATTGATGTTTCGGGCCAAGACCTTTCATCTGCATATCTTGAGGGGGATTGATTAGATCTGCCTCAGGCTACGTCCACACTACGCTGGATAATTTTGAAAACACTGGTTTCAAGTAAAAACGATAGGCGCCCACACTAAGTGGTTTTCAAAATATCTTTGTCCACATTAGATGGATGTTTGGGCGAATCTCCTCCAACTGGGCATGCGCAGGACACACACAGAAAACAAGCGAAAAGGAAACGGTATACTTAGTGCGCGTTTGTCCAGTTACAGAGTAGAAAAACTTAAAAGGAATTGCTCTTAGCTGTCGCGCAGGAGGACTTAAAACTAAAAAAAACAAATACTGGAGCGTATGGAGGCAACCAACAGGGATTTCACGGACAGTGTGACGGCTGATGACGAACATTGAAAAACTGACTAACTCTGTTGCATTAATAAAGCACCTTGTTAAATGTATAAAACATGTCTGCATCAGTGTTATCTTGTATTTCTATACAATGTTACATTAGGCTGTTACACATCTATTGTCAGAGAAGTACTTGCATAAATAGGTAAAGCACCTTCATACAAGCAAGGACAGAAAACAGGGCAAAGTGAGTATACTTATTTATTCAGTAAGCTACGAGTTTAAGTATTTGGTGAGTACATTTCTAACTCTTCTGGCTTCAGTCTCGTTGCCGTCTGTTCTGAAATTGTTAGGTTCTGCGAAGCGCAGAATCAAATATTGCTGTGATGATTGTACGCTCTAGTATCAATTGTTTGGCGACAATAAAGTACTAATAATAATAATAATAAGAAGAAGAAGAAGAAGAAGAAAACAATGAAATGCCGCGCTGTCGCCATCTGTTCCGGCACGTCATGACCGCGGTTTTAAAAAGCTCCGGTTACCCCGTACACACTGCAATCGATATTAGGCATTTTCAGATTTATTCACTCTGGAGACCGTTTCTGAAAATCTCCGTTTTCGGGGGCTAAAAACGCCGTTTCAGTGTGGACGGAAGGTCAAAACGAAGAGAAAAAGCTTCGTTTTCAAAATTATCCGGCGTAGTGTGGACGTAGCCTCAGACTGGTGAGTACAGAATAAAGAATTGGAAAGAGACTCTTAAATGTCTCTAAAATATCTACCTTTATCACCACCGCTGGCAGTGCATTCCACTCAATCGCCACACCCTGTATTAAAAACATGCCGCTGACATTCCCCCTATACTGTCCTCCAATCACCTTAACGTTATGGCTGCTTCCTCCCTGGGAAAAAGCTCTGGCTAGCCATTTTATCTATGCCTCTTATTATCTGTACACCTCTATTAAGTCACCTGTATCTCATCTTCCTTGGCTCCAAAGAGAAAAGTCTTATCTCACTCAACCTTTCCTCATAAGAGATGCTCTACAATCCCGACAGCATCCTGGTAAATCTCGTCTGCTCCCTGTCTAAAGCTTCCACATCCTTCCTACAATGAGGTGACCATGGAAACAGGTCCTTTGGCAGGCTGAGTCCACGCTGGCCATCAATCATCCACATGTATTAGTCTTAAACCAGTATCTCATAGAGGGATACAACACCCTTCAGCCCTTCCAATTGGCACCAACCATCAACCATCTGTTACACTAGTCCCATGTTCATCCCATTTTTAAGTTCTCCACACATTCTCATCAGTCCCTCCAAGATTCAAACTCTCACACACTACTTACACTAAGTTAATGGGTCACTTACTCTAACCAATCTGCATGTCTACCTTAGGATTGTGCACCCAGAGGAAACCCACGCAGTCAGGGGAGAACGTGCAAACTCCACACAAGCAGCACCCAAGGTCAGTATTGAACCCGGGATAGTGAAGCGATTCGGTTCTTTTACACTCATGGTTTGGATAGTTATCCTCTCCGAGCTCCAGACGGTATCGTTCCTGAGATCCCAAGAGTGATGCCGTCTGGCAATCAGCTCCTGGTAGGCTCACCCATGGCGGTAAGGTCAAGGGGGAGGTTCCAAACAAATTGCAATCCAAACAAGATCTCCACGGTGGATCTGGCAGAAGATGATGCATCACAACGGCAGTGAAGCTGGAGGAAGGCAGCAGCAGGGAAAGGTTCCCAGTTGCCTTGCATTCCATGACACTGGACCCTGACCCCCATCTGTCAAGGACCGTGTGGTGGCTGCCCGTGCATCAGTCTCCCCACGTTAAACAAAGTCACACCTAGAGTGTGACCTTCCTTTCTTCTTAAAAAGTGGAGTGACATTTGCAATTTTCCAGTCCTCTGGAACCATGTCAGAATCTAGTGACTATTGAAAGATCATGACCAATGCATTTGCTATCTCTTCAGCAACCTCTTTCAGAACTCTGGGATATAGTCCATCTGGGTGATTTATGCACATTAAGACTTTTGAGTTTGCCTAGCGATACCACTCACTTCTGCTCCCTGACACTCATGGACCTCTGGCACATGGCTAGTGTCTTCTACAGTGAAGAAAGATGCAAAATGCCCATTAAGTTCATCCACCATTTTTTGTCCCCCATTTTCCTGTGGTCCAATATTAATTCTCATTTCCCTTTAACTCTTTATGTAACTGAAAAAACTTTTAGTATCGTGCTTTATATTATTGACTACTTTGCCCTCATATTTCATCTTTTCCCTTCTTACAGCTTTTTTAGTCGCCTTTTGTTTGATTTTAAAAACTTCCCAACCATCCAACTTCCCACGCATATTTGTTATATTATGTGCCTTTTCTTGGCTTTTATGCAGTCCTTAACTTCCCTTGACAACCATTTAAGAACTGTGGGACATATCTATCCTGCGCCTTGTGAACTATTCCGAGAAACTTCAGCCACCTCTGCTATGCAATCACCCCTGCCAGTATTCCCTTCCAATCCACCTGGGTAAGCTCCTCTCTCATGCCTCTGTAATTCCCTTTATTCCATTGCAACACTGATACTTATGCTTCTCTCTCTTAAATTGCAGTATTATGAATTCAATCATATTATGATCACTGCCTCCTAAGGGTTCCTTTACACAAAACTCCCTATGAGATCTAGCTTATTACACAACACCCAATCTAAGATAGCCTTTCCCCGAGTAGACTCAAGCACAAGCTGCTCTTAAAAGCCATCCAATAGGCATTCAACAAACTGTCTCTTGCGATCCGACACCAACCTGATTTTGCCAATCCCCCTGTATATTGAAGTCCCCCACTACAATTATGGCATTACCCTTATTACATGCCCTTTCCATCTCCCTTTGCAATCTCAACCCCACATCTCGGCTACTATTTGGAGGCCTATATATGATTCCCATAATGGTTTTTTCACCCTTGCAGTTTCTTCACTCCACCCACAAAGATTCAACATTCTCTGACTCTATGTTACCTCTTTCTAAAGATGTAATTCCATCTCTTACCAACAGAGCCACACCACTGCCTATGCCTTCCTGCCTGTCCTTTGAATACAAAGTATATCCTTTGATATTAAGCTTCCAACTCTGACCTTCTTTCAGACACAACTCAGTGATGACCACAATGTCATACCAACCAATCTCTAATTCTTCGCCCCTTGAATTTTGCCTCTGTGATACAATTTAACTCTTTGCACTGTCTGCATTTGTACCCAATCACTGGCTTGTCTTTCCTTGCATCTATCATCTACCTGTAAACCTGCTGGCTCATCCTCAGCTCTATCATATTGGTTCCTATTCCCCTGCCATACTAGTTTAAACCACCCCCAACTGCTCTAGTAAACCTGTCCTTAGGGATATTGGTCCCCCTCGGATTCAAGTGCAACCCATCCCTTTTGTACAGGTCGCACCTACAGTGTGAGAAAGTAGGTGTATGGGGTTGAGTGGGATCCAAGATCAGCCATGATGGAATAGCGGAGCAGACTCAACGGGCTGAATGGACTAATTCTGCTCCTATAACTTATGGTCTTACGGTCCAAGGTCACGCAGCGGTGTTCTCCAATAAGAGAATCCACCCTAACATCCCAGATTAAGTCCCATGGTGATCAGCAAGTAATGAAGGGTGCAGGATTGTGAGGTCAGGCCCACACTGCACCAGGACATGTGGATTTCGCATCGGATTCACAGCCATCAATAGTCAACCCCTTAGGAGACCATCATACTAGACTGGAGCGATCATACTGCTACTGGATATCAGGCAGTCAGCGAATGGAGAGACACGGTTATGGTCATGTACTTTGGTAGAAGGAATAAAGTCATAGACTATTTTCTAAATGGGGAGAAAATTGAGAAATCTGAGGTGCAAAGGAGTCCTGGTGCAGGACTCCCTAAAAGTTAACTTGCAGGTAGAGTCAGTGCCAAGGAAGACAAATGTAATGTTAGCATTCATTTTGAGAGGACTAGAATACAAAAGCAAGGATGTAATACTGAGGCTTTAGAAGGCATTGGTCAGACTGCACATGGAATATTGTGAGCAGTCTTGGGCTGGCATTGGAGAAGGTTCAGAAGAGGTTCAGGAGAATGGTCCAGGGAATGAAAGAGTTAATGATTGAGGTGCGTTTGATGTCTGTGGGCCTGTACTTGCTGGAGGTTAGAAGAATGAAGGGGGATCTCATTGAAACCTATCAAGTAATGAAAGGCATAGATAGAGTGGATATGAAGAGGGTGATTCCTATAGAAGAAGAGTCTGGGTTCAGAGGGCACAGCTTCAGTATAGAAGGGTGTCTTTTTTGAACAGAGATGAAGAGAATTTCCTCAGCCAGAGCATGGTGAATCTGTGGAATTCGTTGCCACAGACAGCTGTGGAGGCCAAGTCAGTGGGATTATTTAAAGGGGAGATTGATTGGTTCTTGATTAGTAAAGGTGCCAAAGGTTAACTGGACAAGGCCGGAGTATGGGGTTGAGAGGGATAATAAATCAGAAATGATAGAATAGTGGATTAGACTCGATGGGCTGTATGGCCTAATTGTACTTCTATGTCTTACGGATGGGATAGCAGGGTTGTGGTCGAGGATCAAGCATGATCTTACTGTGTTGCAAGGTTTAGGAACTGAGTGATCCTCACCCACTCCTCTATCCAATGCTACTATGACTGCTCCTTGGGGAATTACCTGCAGGAAGAATGAAAATAACCCTGAATAGGTCATCCAATTTAACAGTTATAAATCTCAAACTCCCTGGGCTCAGAACATAATGACAATGTCATTCAAGTGCACCTAAGCCCAGCTTTACCATGGGGAGGGGCATGCAATTTGTATCATAAATGGGTGAGAGATGACTAATACAATGAGGGAATAAACTGCAAGACCCCACTGTCAAAGGAGCTAGAGAAACACAAGAGATTCTGCAGTTGCTGGAAACCCAAAGTAACACACACAAAATACTGAGCAGGTCAGGCAGCATCTGTGGAGAGGAACAAATGGAGGGGAATAAACAGTCGCAGGAAATAGGGTTGTGTTTCTGTGTGTGAATTAACTCTGGTAAAAACATTCCTTAATTTTTGCATGTAGTTTGAAATCACCAACCCAGGCACATAGTATTAGATATGCAGCATTCACAAGAAAAACATAAACTGGACCTAAATAAAACACAGTTTTTACAAGAAAGAACACAATTAAAACAAGAAAAAAGGCCGTTGCAGTTCAAAGTGGCTGCAGAGGTCACAGGCTTATGTTTTATAAATTAAACATAATAAAACATAAGCTTTACGAAAAGAACACACAAAAAAACCAAAGTCCATTGTAGTGCAAATTGACCGAAGTGGTGAATAGGTTTGCTCTGCTGAGGTATCGATTGGCGTTGTGCAGGTTGCTTCAAGCACTGAACGGTTGAAGGGAAGCAGCTGTTTCTGAACCTGGAACCATGGGGCTTCAGGCTTCTTGCTTTCATCAGACAGATTGACTATGAGAGTTGGGACTACATGTACATCTGTAGAAGATGTTGGTCAGACCGCACCTACGAGATGTGGGACGCCACGGTGGTGTTGCGGTTAGCGCGGCACTTTTACAGCTCGGGGACTTGTGGGGTTCGGAGTTCAATTCCGGTGCTGTCTGTAAGGAGTTTGTACATTGTCTCCATGAACCGTGTGGGTTTCCTCCGCATGCTGCGTTTTTCTCCCACAGTCCAAAGCCCAAGTCAAGTCAAGTCAAGTCACTCTTTATTGTCATTTCGACCATAACTGCTGGTACAGTACACAGTAAAAACGAGACAACGTTTTTCAGGACCATGGTGCTACATGAAACAATACAGAAACTACACTGAACTACGTAAAACAACACAAAAACTACACTAGACTACAGACCTACCCAGAACTGCATAAAGTGCACAAAACAGTGCAGGCATTACAATAAATAATAAACAAGACAATAGGCACAGTAGAGGGCAGTAGGTTGCTGTCAGTCCAGGTTCTGGGTATTGAGGAGTCTGATGGCTTGGGGGAAGAAACTGTTACATAGTCTGGTCATGAGAGCCCGAATGCTTTGGTGCCTTTATCCAGATGGCAGGAGGGAGAAGAGTTTGTATAAGGGGTGCGTGGGGTCCTTCATAATGCTGTTTGCTTTGCCGATGCAGCGTGTGGTGTAAATGTCTGTAATGGCAGGAAGAGAGACCCCGATGATCTTCTCAGCTGACCTCACTATCCGCTGCAGGGTCTTGTGATCCCAGATGGTGCAATTTCTGAACCAGGCAGTGATGCAGCTGCTATCACTGCTAAAGGCTGTATCTGTCAGTAGGTTAATTGGTCTCTGTAAATTGTCCCGTGATGAGCTGCTGTTAAATTGGTGGGTTGCAGAGAATTAACACAAGTAAAGGGAAAGATTTGGGAAAGGGATAAAAAAAAATGAAAAAATTAAGTAAATAAGTACATAGGGATTGGATAATTATGTCTGCGGGCAGGAACAAGCACGAACAAATTGGGATATAAACACCTACAATGGTTGGTATATAGGCTTGTATGCAACATTTTGGACCAGTGGAAATGGTCCAGAAGGGTTGTATGGAAACTATTATTACCATTTTTCTTAACAACGAATTTCATTACTTAGCCTAATAGTTTAGATTTACCACAGTACATAATTATCTATTTAAATGTTTATTTTGCTTTTATATCATCTCAATGTGTACTTAAGAATGTATAAATAATTGTAGTTTTATACATATAAAAAAATGGAAAAGGTTATATGTGTGAAAAAAGTACATGATAATTGTGAACTCCTTATCCAAATAAAAATAAAATTTAAAAAATAAATAAATAAATAAATTGGTGGGTTGCTGGGCGGTGCGGCTCAGGGCCTGTCTCTAAGTAAACAAAGCAACACACACAAAATGCTGGAGGAACTCAGCAGGCCAGGGAGCAGCCATGGACAAGAATATACTTGATGTTTCGGGCCAAGCCCCTTCATCAGAACTGGAAAAAAAAGATGAGAAGTCAGACTAAGAAGGTAGGAGGAGGTTCTAGGTGAAACCAGTAGAGGGGTGTGGTAAAGTAAAGAGCTAGCAATTGATAGGTGAAAGAGATAAAGGGCTGGAGAAGGGGGAATCTGATACGAGAGGGCAGAAGGCCTTGGAAAACAGGGAAGGGGAGGAGCATCAGAGGGAGGTGATGGGCAGGTAAGGAGATAAGGAAAGAGAGGGAAATGGGAATGAGGAATAGAAGGGGGGGAAATTACCAGAAGTTCGAGAAATCAATGTATGTGTCATCAGGTTGGAGACTACCCAGATGGAATACAAGGTGTTGCTCCTCCAACCTGAGTTGGCCTCATCACGGCTGTAGAGGAGGCCAAGGATTGACATGTTGGAATAGGGATGGGAAATAGAATTGAAATGGGTGGCCACTGGGAGATCCTGCTTTTTCTGGCGGGTGGAGTGTAGGTGTTTGGTGAAGCAGTCTCCCAATCTGTGTCAGGTCTCACCCATATATAGGAGGCCACACTGGGAGCACCAGATACAGTAGATGACCCCAACAAACTCACCTGGAAGGACGGTTTGGGGCCCTGAATGGTAGTGAGGGAGAAGGTGTTCGGGCGGGTGTGGAACTTTTTCTGCTTAAAAGGATAAGCACCACGAGGGAGATGGGGGGGGTGGGGGGGACAGACGGATGAATGGACAAGGGAGTTGCGTAGGGAGCGATTCCTGTGGAAAGCAGAAAGTGGAGGGAGGGGGAGGGAAAGATGTATTTGGTGGGGGGATCCTATTGGAGATGGTGTAAGTTGCGGAGAATTATGTGCTGGACGTGAAGGTTCCACCCCACTTCCCCACGGACCTCCACATCACATATTTTTTCCAGTCCTGAAGAAGAATCTTAGCCTGAAACATTGACTGAACTCTTTTCCACAGATGCTACCTGGCCTGCTGAGTTCCTCCAGCATTTTGTATGTGTTGCTTTGTTTTCCAGCATCTACAGATTTCCTCTTGTTTCTAAATAAATAAATGTTGTGGGCAGTTCTGCTCATAATACCATAGGGAGAACGTGATCATGTTGATGGTCTCTGACTGTCTATTTTGTTTTTTTGCACTAATCTCTTGTTTTTGCAGTCTTTTCTTCCTTCTCATCATTTTTTTGCGTAACTTATGAATATATAGTTTATGTTCTGCATGATGCCCATGAAGTTGCCAGAAGTGTTTCATTAAACCAAAACCTCACCTTACTTGCGCCCATAATAGTAAGCTGAGCTTGGGATAACTGAGGCCTGGCAGTTAAAAAATCTTCAGGCCACTGCTTCTAGCACAAGACAACAGGAGTAGGCCACTCAGCCCATCAAGTTTGCCCTACCAATCAGTATGATCATGGTAGATGCAGTCCTCAACTCCTTCTCTTGCCCATCCCATTAATTGTTCTTACAGCCATGCAGACCACCCATTGCTCTAAGCAGGAAATTTTTACACCGCCTGAAAATGGAGTGGCACTTTGATAAAGCGTTACATAAAATAAAATTCCAGCTCTGCAGCAACACAGTCTACGCACATGGGAGCATTTCAGTCACTGCATGGCCACGCTCCCGCTCAGCTTAGAGGGAACACTGCCCATCACCTTCAACCTCTCAACACCAGCACCGTCTTAATGAGGTTGCTGGTAAGCCAGGAGAGGAAGATTCTTTCCTCTCCCACCTACCTGGCTTCACCTATCACCATCTAGCTACCTTCCTTCCCTTCCCCCACCTTTTTATTCTGGTGACTTCCCCCTTCCTTTCCAGTCTTGATGAAAGGTCTTGGCCAGAAATATTGACTGTTTATTCATTTCCACAGATGCTACCTGGCCTGCTGAGTTCCTCCAGCATTTTGTGCGTGCGTTGACTGTGTTTTTTAAAAGTCTCCTAGTTGTTTGGCATCACCACCAACCCCAGTAAGATGGTGCTGGTGCAGAGGGATTGAAGGTGATGACAGGCAACTGACAGAGGAGAGGAGTTGAGGCCAGCATCGATCAGCCATGATTGTATTGAATGGTAAGGCTAGCTGGATAGATCGAATGCTCTACTCCTTGTGCTCTTGTTCTAACCAACACCCCATTTCATCAATGATCTAGCCATTTCCGTTCTCATATTTTGTGAGTAATTTTGGGCCCATGTGTTGTGGCTGTGAATGAAGTCACCAGTGAGACATTGACGCTGGTGATTTAGAAGTCTTTATTCAACAAAGCAAGTAGGCGTCATTGAAGGCACACTCGGTAATGGCTCCCTGACCCAATATTACATCACATTTTATATGCTAAAGATCAAAGGTAATGAATGGCAGGATACAAAGTAACCACAAAACTCCCTTTGAATTATATATCATTTTCAAACATTTACAGATGGACACTCCAGACACCCAAAATGAATGTTAATCACTGCTGTCTTCAAGCTGCATTCATGCATATGCAGACATCTCAGGTCTATGGAGTGTTTCCTAGCCTGCAATCAACCGCAGTCTGTAGCTCCAGGAAGACCATTGTTCTGATCTGCATTTTAAATTCAATCTACAATCCACATTCAGATCTTAAAACTGGTTGTTGTTGAAATTAATACTTACTATATTTCATCATTCCAGACTACGCCCTAACACCATGTACATACAGAAGGATGCATTGGCTGTGGAGAGGGCCCAGAGAAGGTTCATAAGAATGATCCCAAGAATGAAAGGTTTAACCTCTGAGGAAATTTGATGTCTCTGGGCCTATACTCGAGGAAATTCTGGTGAATCTGTGGAATCCATTGCCACAGAGGGTGGTGAGGCCAAGACATTGGATATACTTAGGGAAGAGATGGATAAGCTCTTGGCTAAGCTCTTAATGGGGTTAAGGGTTAAGGAGAGAAGGTGGGAGAATGTGGCTGAGAAGAGTACCTACTATGGGGAGAGTAGGTCAGCATAGAGTTTAGCACAACATTTAGAACCATAGAACCATAGAAACTACAGCACAGAATCAGGCCTTTTGGCCCTTCTTGGCTGTACATTTCACAGTACAGCAGACCAGAGTTCTATTCCTGCTGCCCATAAAGAGTTTGAACATTCTCCCTATGACCGCAAGGGTTTCCTCCCACATTCCAAAGACATACCGGTTGGTGGTTTAATTGGTCATTGCAAATTGTCCGTGACTAGGCTAGGGTTAAATCGGGAGACTGCTGGATCAAAGGGTCTATACTGTGCTGTATCTCAATAAATACACAAATAAATAAATCAGCCATGATTGAGTCGATGGGCCAAATAGCCTAATTCTGCTCCTATGTCCTTATGGTCTTATCCCTTTTGAGTCCAACCTTTTATCCAAAATATAAAACACTCAAGAGGGCAGGCAGCTTCTGTGAAGACTCAAAGGGAGATAATGTCTCTCCAGCAGCTCCAGTCTTTGTTTTGATTCCTTCTTGTAGGAATCCACTCCACGTTTTACAAGTTTCCATTCCACCCTTAGTGATTGTTGCCCTGTGCCAGCTCAGGGAAAAATCAGACAAAACTATTTTTTGATAAAAAAAACTGCTGAAGGAGTTAGTTCACAAAAGCAATTTGAACCCTGGATACTGCTGATACCTGAAAATGTGATTGTGTTTAACTCTATCTGATATAAGAGGAGCCACACAGTTTGGAATTTTGCATTTAATTCCAAGCTAAAAATCTCCGTTCAAAGTATAATTACACTTGTAGGAGGATCAATCAATAATGCACATGGATGGTAACATCTGTAGTCCACTGATAGGCAATATAAGTATGTACCTAATCACAGATTATTATTTAATCATTGCCCAGCACTTCAGACATCAAATTTAAATTTCTTTGGGAAAAAGACCCAGACAAATCTTCTGGTAAAGCTCAGATATCTCGTTCAACTGTAGTCGCTGCTTGGGTGGTTAAGGAAGAGAGAGGGGAAAGATAAAGCAAGAGAGAGAGAAAAAGAGAGAAGGAATGAAAAGGGGAGATGGAGAGAGTGAAGGAAAGAAGGAAGAGAGAGAGAGCGGGAGAGAGTGAGGGAATGGGAAGAGAGAGAGTGGGGGTGAGGAAAAGAATGAAGATAAAGAGAATGGGAGAGTGAGGGAAAGAGAAGAGAGAGAGAAAATGAGGAAAGTAGGGGAGACTGTGAGTAGGAGAGAAAGAGAGAGGGAAAAGGGGAGAGAAGATGGGACAGAGTGAGAGAAAGAGGGGAGTGAAAGAGGGGAAGAGAGCAAAGGAATGATGTGAGGGAGAGTGAGGTGAAGAAAAGATAGACGGGAGAGAAAATGACAGAGCAAGGGAAAGAGGAGAGAGGGAGAGTGTGGGATTGAGGAAAAGGGGGAGAGAGCATAATAATGTAAATATATTGTTTTACTAAGCATTCTTTGTTGTTTTACTAAAACATTATGGGTTACATGTACAAAGTTTGTAAATGGCATACACCATTTTGCCACCAAATCTTATGTGTGCGCCTCACCAGAAGTAAAGAATAAAGTAGACACGAGTTATCCCTGGCTTTCCCATGTTTAATGTTTTGGAATTACAAAACATTACAGTCGAATAAGTTTTAAAATGAACCTAAGACGACTACTTACCTGTTGAAGCACAGTGAGATGTTTGAGTTAAAAAAAAGGCAGGAAGAGGACAAAATTCATGGGCTCACAAACAGTGAGTACCAGCTGATAAAAATCATAAATATAAAAAGCAGAAATGGCTGGATACATTGGAAAGATAGACACATTTGATTGTACAAGAGATAACTGGATATTGTATACTGAATGAATTGGGCAGCATTTTGAAGCAAATGAAAAGTGAGACCATAAGACAAAGGAGCAGAAGTCGGCCATTCGGCCCATCAAGTCTGCTCTGTCATTTTACCATGAGCTGATCCATTCTCTCATTTAGTCCCACTCCCCTGCCTTCTCACCATAACCTTTGATGCCCTGGCTACTCAGATGCCTATCAATCTCTGTCTTAAATACACCCAATGACTTGGCCTCCACTGCTGCCCGTGGCAACAAATTCCATAGATTCACCACCCTCTGACTAAAAAAATTTCTTCACATTTCTCTTCTGAATGAGCGCCCTTCAAATCCTTAAGTCATGCCCTCTCGTACTAGACTCCCCCATCATGGGAAACAACTTCACCACATCCACCATTCAGGGCCCCAAACAGTCCTTCCAGGTGAGGCAACACTTCACCTGTGAGTCGGCTGGGGTGATATACTGCGTCCGGTGCTCCCGATGTGGCCTTTTATATATTGGCGAGACCCGACGCAGACTGGGAGACCGCTTTGCTGAACACCTACGCTCTGTCCGCTAGAGAAGGCAGGATCTCCCAGTGGCCACACATTTTAATTCCACATCCCATTCCCATTCTGACATGTCTATCCACGGCCTCCTCTACTGTAAAGATGAAGCCACACTCAGGTTGGAGGAACAACACCTTATATTCCGTCTGGGTAGCCTCCAACCTGATGGCATGACCATCGACTTCTCTAACTTCCGCTAATGCCCCACCTCCCCCTCGTATCCCATCCGTTACTTATTTTTATACACACATTCTTTCTCTCACTCTCCTTTTTCTCCCTCTGTCCCTCTGAATATACCCCTTGCCCATCCTCTGGGTCCCCCCCCCTTGTCTTTCTTCCCGGACCTCCTGTCCCAAGATCCTCTCATATCCCTTTTGCCTATCACCTGTCCAGCTCTTGGCTCCATCCCTCCCCCTCCTGTCTTCTCCTATCATTTTGGATCTCCCCCTCCCCCTCCAACTTTCAAATCCCTTACTCACTCTTCCTTCAGTTAGTCCTGACGAAGGGTCTCAGCCTGAAACGTCGACTGTACCTCTTCCTAGAGATGCTGCCTGGCCTGCTGCGTTCACCAGCAACTTTTATGTGTGTTGTTCGCCACATCCACTCTGTCCATGCCTTTCAACATTCGAAATGTTTCTACGAGGTCTCCCCTCATTCTTCTAAACTCCAAGGAATACAGTCCAAGAGCAGACGAATGTTCCTCATATGTTAACCCTCTCATTTCCAGAATCATTCTAGTGAATCTTCTCTGTACCCTCTCCAATGTCAGCACATCCTTCCTTAAATAAGGAGACCAAAACTGCCCACAGTACTCCAAGTGAGGTCTCACCAGCGCGTTATAGAGCCTCAACATCACATCCCTGCTCCTATACTCTATTCCTCTAGAAATGAATGCCAACATTGCATTCGTCTTCTTCATTACCAACTCAACCTGGAGGTTAACCTTAAGGGTATCCTGTACGAGGACTCCCAAGTCCCATTGCATCTCAGAACTTTGAATTTTTTCCCCATCTAAATAATAGTCTGCCTGTTTATTTCTTCTGCCAAAGTGCATAACCATACACTTTCCAACATTGTATTTCATTTGCCACTTCTTTGCCCATTCTTCCAATCTATACAAGTCTCTCTGCAGACTCTCCATTTCCTCAGCACTACCGGCTCTTCCACCTATCTTCGTATCGTCAGCAAACTTAGCCACAAAGCCGTCTATTCCGTAATCCAAATTGTTGATGTACAATGTAAAAAAGGCGGCCCCAACACGGCCCCCTGTGGAACACCACTGGTACCCGTAGTGAGTGAGTGCCAGTTTTGCTGAGTGCCTTGGGTCAAAACATTTTGCTTAGAAGTTTGACTTCTCTGAACAAACCGGCTGAAATGATCTTTACTGTATTATGCAAGTGATGCTGGAACACTTATAACCAAAACCATTATAGATTGCAGAACACTTTAGGTTTCATAAGCAGAATCTAAAAGAAGGGGAGTCTCTTTCATCTGAACTGAAAAGGTTGTCAGAGCATTGTCAGTTCAGTGATGGGCTTACTGATGCAATGAGAGATCATTTATTTTGTGGAATCTTACAAGAAAGCATTCAAAAACGGCTTCTAACTGAAGCACAGCTTACATTCAAACGAGCGGTGGAGATTGCTATTTCAATGGAAACCGCAAACAGAGACTCAATTGAGTTGCAGTCAGGAATGAAGGTGACAGTGAACAAAATTGCAATGTTTAAATAGAAACCAGCCTGGACAAACAAAGTGTGTTACTGGTGTGGCAGGGGCTCACATGCTCCAAACAAATGCAGATTTAAAGGCGAAACTTACAGAAAATACAAAGTAGGATATGTACAAAGAGCATGTGAGGTAGTCAAAAATAAATGGACTGCATAGGGAAGAGAAAACGCTAAAAAATCAAGTCGCAGTTTCAAACAGAGCACTAATCTGCATATTATTAATGAAAAATATGATATTGGTGAGTGACACAGGACTGAGTAGCCTTGATATTTACAATGTGAAAACTAACAATAGACAAGCAATATGATGAACATCAGAAGTGAATGGCAAATTAATTAAAATGGAATTGGACACGGGCTCACATGTTTCAGTCATTCCACAAAAATGAGTCTGAGTGACATTTCAACGATACTGAACTGAAGCCTGTAGATATCCAACTAAGAATTTATACTAGAGAAATGGTAACTCCTGTGGGAATGACATTCGTAACAGTGGAATACAATAGCCAGCATGCCACATTGGGCTTGTATGTGTTAAAAACAGAGGACAAACATTGTGGGGCCATGATTGGTTGAAACAACTACAGCTTGGTCCACCATTTTCATGCCACATCCCCTGCAACAGAGTAAACTGAAAGCAAATTAAGAAAGGTACTGGATATTGCCACAGCAGTGTTTAAGGATGGCATTGGACAACTCTAACATGTCAAAGGTAAAATAGGGTTAAATAAAAATGCCATAGCCAAGTTTTACAGTGTCTGTTGGGTTCCTTATACAAAGCATGATGAAGTAGCCAGTGAGCTAGATCGCATGGAGACCGAAGGAATTTTTTCCGAGGTTCAGTGGAACCCATGGGCAATGCCAGTGGTCCCAGTAGCTAAGTAGGATGGGTCTGGCAGGATCTATGATGATTTTAAGGTCACCATCAATCCAATATGGAAAGTAAATCAATACCCTCTGCTTAGGATAGAGGATATCTTTTCAAACCTTTTTGGAGGGAAACACATCAGCAAAGTAGACTTAACTGAGGCCTAACTACAGATGGAGATGGAAGAAGAGTCCAAAGTGTTTCTCACCACAAAAATCTCACAAAGGGCTTTATTGCTCTAGTAGGTTTCTTTCGGGAGTGGCATCTGAACCTGCCCTCTGGCAGGAAGCTATGGGTCAGGTGTTGCATGGCTGCCCAGGCACTCAGTGTTCCCCAGATGACATCGTTGTTACCTGTGAGGATGACAATGAACATCTCAAAAATCTCAAGACAGTGTTAAAAAGATTAGAAGATTATGGGCTCAGAGCATGAGACAACAAGTGTGAATTCTTTAAACCACACATCACTTACTGTGGTCACACCATTGACGCACAAGATTTACGCAAGTGTGCTGAGAAAATTCAAGCAGTGGTGGATGCCGCAAGGCCGAAGTATTTGTCACGGTTGTGGTCCTTGTTAGGATTTGTCATTTATTATAAAAGGTTCCTGCCAAACCTGGCTACTGTGCTCCAGTCTTTGAACTCATTACTACAGATCAGGAACAATGGCAATGGACAAAACAATGTGACGTGGCTTTCCAAAAGGTAAAGGAAATAGTGATATCAGACACTGCACTCATACATTATAACGTTATAATCCACACCAACCAGTGAAGCTTGCCTCTATACCTTGTCTTATGGTAGAGGTGCAGTTATATCACACGTTATGAGTGACAGAAATGAATGTTCCATAGCCTTTCCATCACATTCTCTAACTGCTGCAGAGATAAAAATATGCACAGATTGACAGAGTCTGGTTTGGCGTGTACAAAATTTCAGCCAGTACCCGTATGGGAGAGAGTTTATCCTCATTCCTCATCATCAACCCCTTGTGCTCATTTTCAATTCACAGAAGGGTGTTGCACTATCTGCACCAGCGTAATTAATAATAACCTTATTTATATAGCACCTTCATGCATTAAGATGCAGGCACAAGGTGTTTTACATAGACTGTAAACAACATCAATAGGCACTAAGTAATCCTATAAGTAGACCAAATTAATAAAAGTTGGTTTTGAGAAGTGTTTTGAAACGCTTCACAGTGCTAGCCTGCCATATCGACAGAGTTGGGCTCTGTTTCTTGGACGACACAATTTCAAGATCGAATTCAAGAGGACAACTGATCATGGAAATGATTCTGGATTGTCCCATTTACCCTTGGAAAGGGAAACAGCTGTAAAATTTACGGAAGAGGACACTCCTTTCGTTGTATTCTCCCGAATGCAAATCCAAAGTCTCCCTATTACGGCAGAGATGATCCAAAGGGAAATCAGAAAAGACTCCTTACTGTCTCAGGTCTACATAGCAACCCAAAATGGCCGGAACGCACAGCCGAAATTCCAGTTCTCCCATTTTTACCAGTGCTGCAATGAAATTGCTCTTGACGGGAGTTATCTTATGTGGGGATTGAGAGTTGTTGTACAATCCAAACTGAGAGCTAAAGTGTTGGAGGAGCTACATGCCAGTCTTCTAGGTGTGGTGAAAAGGAAAGTATTGGCTCCAAGCTTTCTCCCTTGGGAAAGATGGCCTGGGATAGATCAGCAGATCAAGCACCTTGCCGTGTATTGTTTGGGATACCAACATGTCCAGAAGAAAGGTGTCAGAACCATTCTTTGCGGTCCTAAAGTCAACTCCTACAATGACCAAGCAGGAGGCTGCAGAACCTGAGATTGTTTCACAGCCACACATCGCACCTCCTATGAAGGGTCACCTCCTTAGTCAGAAAAGCTGTTATCCTCCAAACTTAGAAATCCTCCACAGTGATTAAATCTTTAGACCTGAGTGGGACAATATAACATTTACTATGCTGTGGATGTCAATATAGTAGTTGTAATATAGAGTATACTGCATGCATGGGACATACAGTACTTTGCACGGTATTGTCTTAGGCATGTATATATAGCTAGGGTGCCTAAGACTTTTGCACAGTACTGTCGTAATTTTATGTATTGCACTGTACTGCTGCTACAAAAAAAAACAAATTTCATAACACGTGAGCAATGATAAGATATGCAAGTTGAAATGCATTCTATATTGAGTTGCAGTTTATGGCTAAACAGGGAGGAGAGTTGTGTATTTAATATTTCAGTAATATTTGAGTAATATTGTAAATATATTGTTTGATGAAGCATTCTTTGTTGTTTACATAATTCATTGAGGGTTATACGTACGAAGAACGTGAATGGCGTACGTCATTACACCACCGCGTATTACGTGTGCGCCTCTCTCGATGTAAAGGACAAAGTAGACACGGGTAATCTCCTGTGTTTTTCTTTCAATTAGTTTTTGGAGTTACAAAACGAGAGGGAAAAGCAAGGGAGGAAGTGAGAAGGAGCAAGGGAAAGAGAGGAGGGAAAGAGGTGAGAAAAAGAGGGAGCGAGAGAGGAAAAGAGGGGGAAAGAGAGAGGCGGTAGAGAGAGGAGAAGGAGGAGAGTGAAGGAAAGAGAAAGGGAGAGGAGGGAGAGAGAAAATGGAGTGTGAGAGAAAAAAGAATGAGAACAAGGGAGGGTGAGAGAGACAGGAAAGAGAGAGGTGTGAAGGACCAAGTAAAAAGGGGTAGGGGGGGCAACAGAGAAAGGGAAGGGAGAAAAGAGAAGACAGGAAAGGAGAGAGAGAGAGAGGGGTTGGGAGAGAAAGTGAATGACAGGAGGTCAGGTTACAATGTTTTGAACCTGTGGTGACCTCAAGATGTGTGAAATGTGTTTTAGAACTGTAATCACTGGGGTGACGTGGGAAACAACTCAAAGACAACATGTATACAGCCAGCTGGATCTCAGAACAACCTGAACTGAACAGGCAAATTACTCAGGAGTTAAGTATTGTTGGAGGACACGGAGAGAATAACCAGTCCACATAACTCATCAACTCATACAAATCAAACACGAGACCGCATCAGGGGATGTGCTGGTGACTGAGGTCTGGGTGACAAGTTACAGTGGGCTGTGGGAGAGGGTGGGCAGTGGACAGGGTCATACTTGGGGCAGCTCACTGTCTCACTACATTACTCACAGACATCAGGATTAGAAAGCCTCACCTTTGATGAGCACAGGAAGTTGTGAGCAGCACCGCTTACAAGTTCCCTGCAGGTTAAGCAGCATCTCGGCTCCAAACAGGTGAGGGTGTGTGTGTGTGTGTGTCTTTGTATTTGCATGCATACATGTATATGTGCTTATGTATGTGTGCATACATGTGTACTTGTCTATGTGTGTACTTGTATGTAACAGTGTATGGGTTAATGCATTTTTGTGTGTATTTGCATTTGCATGTGTCTGTGTATGTGTGTTTGTGCACTGGTGTGAATGTGTGTATGTGCACGTGCATGTGTGTTTGTTTACGTGTGTGTGTGAGGGTGTGCACGTGACTTGCAATGGCAAAGGAAGTGAATATGTGCAGAGTGAGTGTGTGAAATGAGTGAGTGGATGGAGTGTGCAGTGAGTGTGTGTGTGTGAAGGAGTGTGTGAGTGTGAAGTGAGTGTGGGTGTGTGAAGTGAGTATGTGGGTGAGTGCAGTGAGTGCGTGGGGTGTGAAGTGAGTGTGTGGGGTGTGAGGAATGTGTGGGTGTGTGAAGTGAGTGTGTTTGAGTGTGAAGGAATGTGTGGGTGTGTGCAGTGAGTATGTGGATGTGTGAAGTGAGTGTGAAGTGAGTGTGTGGGGTGTGAAGTGAGTGTGTGCGAGTGTGAAGTGAGTGTGTGGGTGTGTGAAGTGAGTGTGTGTGAGTGTGAAGTGAGTGTGTGAGTGTGAAGGAATGTGTGGGTGTGGGCAGTGAGTGTGTGGGTGTGTGCAGTGAGTATGTGGGTGTGTGAAGTGAGTGTGTGCATGTGTGAAGTAAGTGTGTGGGTGTGTGAAGTGAGTGTGTTTGAGTGTGAAGTGAGTGTGTGAGTGTGAAGGAATGTGTGGGTGTGTGAAGTGAGTACATGGGTGTGTGAAGTGAGTGTGTGGGTGTGTGAAGTGAGTGTGTAGGTGTGTGAAGTGAGTGTGTGGGTGTGTGAAATGAGTGTGCACTAGTAGTGAGTGTATCAGACAAGTCCCAGAACATCGATCACCGCTCCCCTTCCCTCAGCAGATTCCCGACAGACGAGTGTGGGGGGTAACCCTCCCTGATGGATGGTCTGCTAAGGTCCTGCCAGGAACTGGCTACTACACTGAGATATTCATACTGCCTCTGACTCAGGACTGTCTTTAGTCCTGAGGTGTTTATTAAATGAAAAATTGTTCAATTTTCCAAGCAATGGTGAGCATAAAAATATTCAGTGTTCGATCAATTACTAATTTTTCAAAGTCAGAATTTTTCTCCAAGGGCTAGGCTTAAAAGTGAAGGCAGTCTTGATTCATTTCAGTGAATTTGTGTTTGTATTCTCTATGTTCTCCCGTCATGCACAAATTGAACTTGTCAGTGACAAACAAAAAAAAGGCAAAGCAAGAGAGATCTGAATTTTTTGTAATTTTAATTTTATTTTATTTAGACACACAGCACAGTAACAGGCCCTTCTGGACCAACGAACCCACACCCAATTACACCCACGTGGCCAATTAACCTACCAACCCTTATGTCTTTGGAAAGTGGGGATTAAACCCACACAGTCATGGGGAGAACGTACAAACTCCTTACAAGCAGTGGCAGGAATTGAACTGGGGTCGGTGATGATGTAATAGTGTTACATTAACTGATATGCTACGGTGCTGCCATAGAATTATAAAATGCTGGGACTAATCAGCAGGTCAGGCAGCATCTCACACATCTCGCATCTCCATGACGGGTAACATGCTCCCCACAGTAGTGCACATCTATGTTGTGCGCTGTTGCAGGAAAGCAGCATCCTTTGCCACTGTCCAGGCCATGCTCTCTTCTCGCTGCGGCCATCAGGAAGAAGGTGCAGGAGCCTCAGGACTCACACCAGGCTCAGAAGCAATTGTTACCCCTCAACCTTCAGGTTCTTGCACTAGAGGGGATGATTTACTCAACTTCACTCACCCCAACACTGAACTGTTCCAACAACCTATGGACTGACTTTCAAAGACTCTTCATCTGATGTTCTTGATATTTATTCCTTATTTATTTATTATTATTACTTTTTTTGTATTTGCACAGTTTATTGTCTTTGATAGTCTATCCTGTTGGGTGCAGTGTTTCATTGATTCTGTTATGTTTCGTGGATTTACTGAGTATGCCCACAAGTAAACGAATCTCAGGGTAGTATGTGGTGATATACATGTACTTCGATAATTTACTGTGAACACCCACAAGAAAATGAATCTCAGGGATGTACATGGTGACATATATGTACTTTGGTAGTAAATTTACTTTGAACTTTGAACTTATTTGTTAGATCAACACCTCCCGGTTTATTCAATCATTTTTCCAATGATTTTGTTGACAAGGCCAACAGTTATTGCCCTCCCTAGCTCTATAGATATACCGTGGAGAGTATTCTGACTGGTTGCATCACTACTTGGTATGGAGACTTCAATGCACAGATCGCAAGAGGCTGCAAAGGGTTGTAGTCTCAACCACCTCCATCAAGGCCAAGAGCCTCACCACCATCGAGGTATCAGCCTTCACTGAGGATACTCATCATCTGGGGACATGTCCTCTTCTCGTTACTACCAGCGGGGGTGGGGGGAGGTACAGGAGCCTGAAGATCCACACTCAACAATTCAACAACAGCTTCTTCCCTCTGCGGGGAGAATGTACAAACTCCTTACAGACAGTGGCAGGAATCGAACCCCTACACTAGCCGCTACACTACCATGCTGCCCTTTGCAATGTGTGCAGAAGAAAGACTGTGCACTACCATACACACGTCCTGTACAAGGAAAACCCCAGTAAGCCAGGTAAAACTACCAACACTTTAAGGTCTCCAGCTATTAAAGCCTAAAAGCCTGATCTCTGAAACATTCATCATCTCTGCGTGCCATGTTGTATGATGTGGACGATCATGATCTATCCATGACCATGATTGGTCTTGGCAAAGTTTTCTACTGAAGTGGTTTGCCATTGTCTTCTTCTGGGCAGTGCCTTTACAAAGATGGGTGATCCGAGCCATTATCAAAACTATTGTGTATTTAGTTCTTAAGTAATGTTTGAGTAATTTTGGATGCATATTAATTGATTAAGCATTCTTGTTATTTAAGTAATTAATTACGGGTTTTATGTATAAATATTTAAATTGCATACGTCATCACGCTACTGACATTGAGTGAGAGGTTGATGTTGTTACACCATTTAACCAGATTTTCTTTTTTCTTTTTCCAATATTTTTTATTGATTTCTATATAGAAGAATACAGAGTCCAAGAGAATACGTAATATAAAACAAAAGAAAAAAATATAATAATACCAGATACAGTATATTGCATCACATTAACGAACTTACTCTATATTCATATAGATTATATTAATTCATGTATTAAAATATAAACAATTTTATTTAAAAAAAGAGATCTACACCCACTACCAAAGTCGAAGCTGTTTGGGAAAAAAAAGAAAAAGAAACTTATCAGATAATAAGATATGCTATTAACCAACTTCTATACTTCAACAAGAAGTCAAAGATTATGAAAATAATTTAAAAACGGACCCACAAATTTTGAAAATCTTGGTTAGATTCAGAAATTGAACAAAGAATCTTTTCTAAATTTAGGCATGCCATAACATCCCATAACCACTGAGTATGATTAGGCGGAACAGCATCCTTCCATTTAAACAAAAGCGCCCTTCTAGCCATAAGAGAGATAAAAGCCAGAATGTGCAAATCAGATGTCTTCAAGATGATATCTTTCCTTCCAACAATAACAAATAGGGCAGTCAATTGATTAGGCTTAAAATTTACTTTAAAGAGTACAGAAAAAATTTGGAATACTTCCTTTCAATATTTTTCAAGACTTGGGCACGTCCAAAACATATGAATAAATGAAGCTTCTCCATTGTTACACAGTAGGGAGATATATCCATATAAAAACGAGATAACTTATCCTTGGTCATATAAGCCCTATGAACCACTTTAAATTGTAGAAGGGAATGATGAGCACATAGCGATGAAGTATTAACCAATTTAAAAATCTCATTCCAAATTTCTTCAGAAATTGAGCTTTGTAAATCTCGCTCCCAAAGATTTTTAATTTTGTCTAAAGAATCATTTCTCATTCCAGCAACATATCATAAATATTGGATATTGAGCCATTATAGAATGAATTCATATTAAGAATTTCATCTAATACGTTCTTATCAGGACTATTAGGAAATGTATATAATTAAGATCACAGAAAATCTCTAATTTAAGAACCAAAAAAAATGGGTTTTTGGTAAACTATATTTAGTTGACAATTGTTCGAACGAAGAAGACTACCTCCCACAAACAGATCCCGGAAACATGTAATGCCCAATCTTTTCCATTGTTTAAAAGCTACATCAGTCATAGAAGGTTTAAAATAATTTTTAAAAAATGGGATTAGAAAGGGAGAATCTCAATAAACCAAAGTGTTTTCTAAATTTTATCTAAATCCTCAAAGTATGTTTGACTACCACATTTTCAGTTATCTTACTTAAGGATAAAGGAAGTGAAGATCCCAAAAGGGAGATAATAGAAAATTTAATAACCTAGTTAGCTTCTAAAGAAACCCACCCAGGACAGTCCTCATGATTAACATAGTATAACCAAAATGTGAGATTTTGTACATTAGCTGCCCAGTAATATAGCCTAACATTTGGTAAAGCTAAACCTCCATTCTTTTTAACTTTCTGGAGATGAACTTTATTCAATCAAGGACATTTATTTTTCCATATGTAGGAGGATAAAATAGAGTCCAGAGAGTCAGAAAAGGATTTAGGAATAAAAACCGATAAAGCCTGAAAGAGGTATATAAATTTAGGTAAAACATTCATTTTAATAGAATTAATTCAACCAATCAATGATAACGAAAGGGGTGACCAATTTGATAATGCTCTTTTTATATAATTTAATAAAGTAAGAAAATTTTCTTTAAATAGGTATTTATAATTCTTAGTAATTGTTACACCCAAGTAAGTGAATTGGTTTCTTACAATTTTAAAAGGAAGGTTAATATCAGTTAATAGCAAATTATTCAAAGGAAAAAGTTCACTCTTGTGTAGGTTCAGTTTATATCCAAAAACTGACTAAAACAAGAGAGTAAAGAAAGCACATAGGTAATGAAGTTTCAACATTAGAAATGTAAAGCAATAAATCATCCGCATAAAGTGAAACTTTGTGGACAGTACCCTTCCGTAAAATACCAGTGATATCGTTAGATTCCCGAAAAGCAATAGCTAAAGGTTCTAAAGCCAGGTCAAACAGCAAAGGACTCAAAGGGCAACCTTGTCTGGATCCACGTTGAAGTGTAAATTGTTTAGAATTCTGAGAATTATTATGAACCCGAGCAAAGGGGGATAAATACAGTAATTTAATCCATTGAATAAAGTTGGACCCAAAATTAAAATTTTCTAAGATTTTAAATAAATAATGCAATTCAACCCGATCAAAAGCCTTCTCAGCGTCTAAGGATATCACACACTCCGATATCTCCTTAGAAGGAGAATAAATAACATGTAATAATCGACAAATATTAAAATGAGAATATCAATTTTTAATAAAACCAGTCTGATTGTCAGAAATGATAGATGGTAAGATATTTTCCATCCCTACGGGCCAGAACTTTAGATAGAATTTGAGCATTCAACATTAAGTAAGGAAATTGGTCTATGTGAAGAACATTCATTTGGGTTCTTATTTTTTTTAGGGACAAGCGAAATAGAAGCTTCGTAAAAAGATTGCGGCAACCTACCTGACTTAAAAGAATCTGAAAAAACTGAACATAAATGAGGTATAAGCAAAGAAGAAAAAGCCTTATAAAATTCTCCAGAAAATCTGTCAGGACCTGGAGCTTTCCCTGAATGCAGTGAATATACAGCCTCGGCTATTTCTTTGTGAGAAATACATTGATCCAGCTGTTTTTGGTTATCAACAGAAAGCGTAGGGATATTTATTTGGTCTAAAAAATTATCCATTACAGTATTATCTTTAAGAAGATCAGAACTATAAAGTTTGGAATAAAATTCTCTAAAAGTATCATTTATTTCTAAATGATCAGTTTGTCCTAATACCGTTAGCTTTATAAATTTCTTTAATCTGTTGTTTAGCACTAGAAGTTTTAATTTGGTTAGCCAATAATTTACCTGTTTTATCTCCATGAATATAAAGTTGAC